>NC_053152.1:37533562-37840396 GCF_016808335.1 Panicum virgatum
CTAGCACCTACTCTAGAAAATGGCTGGACGTGATGAACGTGCTCCGATTCAAATTGATGCGCAGCAAATGAACAAGAGGATGCAATTTGCTGTTATGTTATTTACTACTATTGTGTTTGCTTGTTTGGAACTATGATTTCAGTTATTTATGACTTATGAGACTATTATGTTTGCTTGTTTGGAACTAAGTTTTAAATTATTTATAAGACTGCAAGCAATGTTCTTAAGGCGTTGAGGCGAGGTGTGGCGCCCTACCTCCTCTGGACGCCTAGGCGACGCCTAGGCGAGGCGAGGCGACGCCATACACCAACGTAAAAGCAGCATATTAGCAGTATAATTAGCAGTATAAAGGGGAAAAGAAATGAGAAAAGAAGAAAGAAAAGAGAAAAGGCCCGAGAAGAATGTAAGGCCCAGCCCACCAAGTCACTACCTGTTAGATATATAGAGTTGTATATGGTCTTGTATTGTATTTGTACCCTAACTTGTACTCCAAGCCTATACGGCCTATATAATGAAAGGTCACCCCCCCTCATTAGGGTGTGTGGTGTTTACCCAACTCTCTACATGGTATAGAGCCTAAACCCTAGGCCTGCCTCTCTCCCTCCCTCCCTCCCTGCCCTAGCGCGCGCCGCCCCCTTCCTAGCCGCGCGTGCCTCCTCTCTTCCGCTGCCCTTCGCGCCGCCGCCTCCCTGGCTGCGCGCGACCTCTCCACCACACCAGATCCCATCTGTTAATGTCCACCATCACCCACGTGGACTCCGGTGACAGCGATTCCGATTGCTCCATCGGGTTTTCTCTTCTCTTCGGCGACGACTCTGCTGCACAGATTGATTCTCCCATGGCGCTCCCTTACGCCGCGATCAATGTGCACTCCTACGTCCCGATGAAGCTTGACTTCCGCGCCGACAACTTCTCCAAGTGGAAGGCGTGCTTCGAGGCTCTGTGCGGCACTTTCGCCCTGATGTCGCACATCGACGGGACAGCACCTCCCAATCCCCTCACCCCTCTGTGGATTCAGGAGGACTGCTGCGTCCGTTCCTGGATCTACAGCACCATCTCCGACGCCGTTCACGACTTCATCATGGAGGCGGACCCGACGGCACACAAGCTTTGGGCCGGCATCGCTGCCCGCTTCCGGGCGAATCGGGCACCCCATGCTATCTTCCTGAGTCAGGCCTTCATGACCCTGACTCAGGGGGATCTGTCCGTCGAAGCCTACGGCCAGGAGATGAAGAAGGCTGCTGATCGCCTTCATGACGTCGGCAGACCCGTCGATGACACGATGATGGTGCTCAACCTGCTCCGAGGCGCCAATCCTCGCTTCAGCTCCACCTGCGACATCATCGCTGATGACCCCGACATCACCTTCTCCAGCGCCCTTGATCGCCTTGCCCTCAAGGAGTTGCGCCTGGCCGAGGAGGCCAAGCTGGTCACCTCCACCGCTCTCAACGCCTCCACGCCCTCCGGCTGCGGGTCCTCCTGCCGCTCCTCCATGCCGTCGCCTCCTCAGCAACTCCTGGCACAGCAGCAACAGCAGGGCGGCGGCGGCGGTGGCCAGCAGAGGCGGAAGAGGAACAACAACCGCAAGGGCGGCGGCGGCGGCCAACAGCCGCAACAGCCACGCGCGCCCAACCCTAATGGACCCTGGATTTGCATCAATCCATGGGGTCAGCAGGGTCAGGCGGGCGGCTTCGGCGGCGGCGGCCAGGGCTCGCGTGGCGGTGGACAACAGCGCGGTGGCCCTGGACTTCTTGGGTCTGCTCCCCAGGCCCACACTGCGGTTGCTGCGCAGCAATCCGGCGGCCAGGCGCAGTGGGACATGGCTGGCCTTGTGGCTGCTCTGCAGCAGATGTCGCTGCAAGGCGACACCTGGGTGATGGACACCGGCGCTTCCACTCACATGCATTCATCTGAAGGTATACTCCACTCTCGTCTTCCAGCTGCTGATTCTTCAATTCTAGTAGGCAATGGTGCATGTATCCCTGTCACGACCCGCGGCTCCTCGATTCTAGACACCAATTCCGCTAAATTCCTCCTGAACAACATCCTTATCGCTCCCTCCATTGTTCGCAATTTACTTTCTGTTCGCCAGTTTACCCGCGATAATGGTGGTTCTATAGAATTTGACGCTTTTGGTTTCTCTGTCAAGGAACCCAAGACAGGACGCGTGATTCTTCGCTGCAATAGCTCAGGCGATCTCTACACCATCTCGCCTGCTGCCCAGCCCACTGCTACCGCCCTCCTTGTAGCATCTTCCTCGGTGTGGCACCGTCGCCTCGGTCATCCTGCTCCAGCCGCCATAGCTAGTCTCAGGAAACACAATCTACTTTCATGTAATAAAATAGACCGCACCCTTTGCCACGCCTGTCAACTTGGCAAACATGCGCGTCTCCCTTTTAGTTCATCTCGTTCACAGACTATTTCCCCTTTCGAGATAGTTCATTGTGATGTTTGGACATCACCAGTTCCTAGTATTTTTGGCTATTCTTATTATTTGGTTTTGCTGGATGATTTCACTCATTTTTGCTGGACGTTTCCACTTAAGCACAAGTCTGAGGTCCGTCAGCACCTTGCTGATTTTATCCCATACGTTCGCACACAGTTCGGTTCTACCGTTAGATGCTTCCAAGTTGATAACGGGACGGAGTTTGTTAACCATGCCATGCACGACTTGCTTGCTGCCCACGGCATCGTCTTCCATCTCTCCTGTCCCTACACTTCCCCACAAAATGGCAAAGCTGAACGTGTGCTTCGTACCTTCAATAACTCTGTGCGCACCATGCTCATCCATGCGTCCATGTCCCCCAAGTACTGGGCTGAGGCCCTTGCAGCCGCCACATACTTGCTTAACCGGCGCCCCTCCTCTTCCATTCGCAACGAAGTCCCGTACACTCGTTTGTACCAATCTCCTCCCTCCTATGAGCATTTACGTGTCTTTGGATGCCTTTGTTACCCCAACCTACAAGCCACATCCCCGTATAAGCTTGCGCCGTGTTCCACCGCCTGTGTGTTTTTGGGGTACCCCTCTGCTCACAAGGGATATCGTTGTTTGGATCTCTCCACGCGCCGAATCATCATCTCTCGTCATGTTGTATTTGATGAGCTCTCTTTTCCGTTTGCGCGACTCTAGCACTCCCACCAGCTCCTTTGATTTTCTTCTCGGTCGCGACTTGGATATTGCACCTTGTTTTACTGATCATGCAGCTGGTGGCGGATTGCTTGGTGGGCGTGGTTTCGTACCCCCACCAAGCCCCGACGTTTCCCAGTCTGGTGGGTGTGGTCTAGTGCCCCTACCCGGCGCTCTGGGTGTCTCCACGTCCGGTGGGTGTGGTTCGGTACCCCCATCTGGCACTTCGGTTTCTGGCAGTCTGGGCGGGTGTGGTCTCGTGCCCCCGTCAGGGCCTCTCGACGACGCTGTAGCTACTGGCAGTCCGGGCGGGTGTGGTCTCGTGCCCCCGTCAGGGCCTCTCGACGACGCTGCAGCTACTGGCAGTCCGGGCGGGTGTGGTCTCGTGCCCTCGTCAGGATCTGCTTCGACTACGGGCGGGTGTCTTCCTCTTGGCGGGACAGACTCCGTGGAGACTGTTCCTGCGCCTCCACCAGCGCCTGCTGTTCCTGTCGTCCCTGCTGCTCCACCAGCGCCTGCCGGACCTGCTGCTCCGGCTGGGCGTTTCGGCAACGTCTACCGTCGTCGCCCCGTCAATGGTCCCCTTCCTGTTCAACGGTATGGTGCTACAGCGCGTGATCTTCGGCCGCCTGAGCCTCCTTCCCGGCCGATGCGCGGCCCCTCACCGCCGCCTACTCTACGGCGGTTGACTCGTCTTCAGACTGGTACCATAAACCCTGTCGATTACCGGAATTTATCTGCTGATCATAAGGTTGCTTCTCCTATTCCGAGCAATTATCGTAGTGCGCTTGCTGATCCCAATTGGCGCACAGCTATGGCAGATGAGTTTCAGGCCCTGATTGACAATGATACTTGGCGTCTTGTTCCTCGGCCTCCTGGTGCTAATGTTCTGACAGGGAAGTGGATTTACAAGCTTAAGTATAATTCAGATGGCTCTCTGTCTCGTCACAAGGCTCGTTGGGTCGCCCGCGGATTCACTCAACAGCCTGGTCTTGACTTTGATGAGACATTCAGTCCGGTTGTTAAGCCAGAGACCATTCGGACGGTTCTGAGTATTGCAGCTTCTCGACAGTGGCCGATTCACCAGCTTGATGTGAAGAATGATTTTCTTCACGGTCGTCTTGATGAGACAGTTTACTGTCAACAGCCTCCTGGTTTTGTTGATCCTGCATATCCTGATTATGTCTGCCTTCTCCAGAAGTCTCTTTATGGTCTGAAGCAGGCTCCTCGTGCTTGGCATCAGCGGTTTGCCACATACTTACGACAGTTGGGTTATGTTCCTTCAGAGTCTGACCACTCATTGTTTGTCTACAAGACTAGTGCTGACACTGCCTACCTTCTGTTATATGTGGATGACATCGTTCTCACTGCCTCGTCCTCTGCCCTGCTTCAGCGCATTACTGATCGACTTCATGCTGAGTTTGCTATGACAGATCTTGGAGCACTTCATCACTTTCTGAGAGTTTCTGTTACTCGCTCTTCAGATGGGTTATCTCTGTCTCAGCGACAGTATGCCTTGGACCTTCTTCAGCGTGCTGGTATGAGTGATTGCCATCCTGTATCGACGCCAGTGGATTCTAAGTCCAAGTTGTCTGCCACAGATGGTGCACCTGTGGCCAATGCCTCTGAGTACAGGAGTCTTGCTGGAGCTTTGCAGTACCTCACCTTGACTCGTCCTGATCTTGCATATGCTGTTCAGCAGGTCTGTTTGTTCATGCATGATCCACGGGAGCCACATCTTGCGCTTGTCAAGCGCATCCTGCGCTATGTGAAGGGCACACTGTCTTTTGTCCTACACATTGGTACAGGTCCTGTTGATACTCTCACAGCCTATTCTGATGCCGACTGGGCTGGTTGTCCTGATTCGAGGCGTTCTACTTCGGGTTATTGTGTTTATCTTGGTGATACTCTGGTGTCTTGGAAGTCCAAGCGGCAGCACACAGTTTCTCGTTCGAGTGCCGAGGCCGAGTACAGGGCAGTTGCTCACGTTGTGGCTGAGTGTTGTTGGCTGCGTCAGCTTCTTCAGGAACTTCATCTTCCTCTCAAGAAGGCTACGATTGTCTTTTGTGACAATGTTAGTGCTGTCTATATGACAGCTAACCCAGTTCACCATCGACGAACGAAGCACATTGAGATTGACATCCACTTTGTCCGTGAGAAGGTCGCTTTGGGGGAAGTCCGGGTCCTCCATGTTCTTTCATCACATCAGTATGCTGATATCATGACTAAGGGTCTTCCTGTACAGTTGTTTACTGATTTTAGGTCCAGTCTTGGTGTTCGTGATGCTTCCCCTGCGACTGCGGGCGGGTGTTAGATATATAGAGTTGTATATGGTCTTGTATTGTATTTGTACCCTAACTTGTACTCCAAGCTTATACGGCCTATAAAATGAAAGGTCACCCCCCTCATTAGGGTGTGTGGTGTTTGCCCAACTCTCTACACTACCAGCCCATAAACTACTCATCACTTCATCAGTCCTCCCGTGAGCCCACCCTCTCCACCCTATCGTTGTGCGCCGCCGCTCGCCCGCTCATCCCAGACAGCACCAGCGCCGCCAGTCCTCCTCCTTGCCGCAGCCACCCCCAGATGGAGCACCAGCGCCGCCGCTCCAGGAAGGGGCGCCGGCAGGTAGGCAGAGACGGAGCAGAGCACCGCCGCCGAGGATTCCAGGTGCTGGCGGCCTGCACCCTCTCTCTTGGGGGCCAGATCTCCCCGGCGCCGGTGCCGTCGAGGATGAGGAAGGCGGAGGTCGTGCGCCCGCTAGTTCTGGTAACCTTCTTGCTCCTCCTTTCATCTCCCAGTCGCTCCTTCCCCTTGCTCTTCCTCTCTTCTTGCTGGGCGTCGGCGACGCCTTGGCCTCCCTGAGCGCCTAGCCTAGGCGACGCCTTAAGAACCATGACTGCAAGTTGCTGTATGTTTTTATTTCTATTAAAAAATTTGTATCCGTATCAGCGGATTGGTGTTTTTCTTGAAATAGCGTATCCGTGTATCCGATACGTATCGTATCCAATACGTATCGTATCCGATACACGTACCCGTATGCGTGCATCCTAGCCAGAAATTTACTCAATCACCAAAATCTATTAAAATGATAGTTATTAATTTTCTCACAACAAACTGAAAATCCTTAAGTAGCTAGTTAAAATTCAACAAGATGTGAACAAAGTTAAGGCTTTTAACATTGTTGATATTTTTATCTACAGCTAACTACCAGCAGTTAAGTGTCAGAAGTCCGAACAATTCCATCACATATAACAAAGTAGTTAGAGGTGCGAATTTCAAATCTACTGCATCATCCCAAGAAAACCAAGTATATCCTTGTGGCATCCCCACAAAAACTGGGGGAAATTGTATTGAGAAGAAAAATAAAAAAGGATTGTATTTCACAATAATCGTGGATGAGTGCAATGGTATAATCCAGTCATTGTCATGTACGAGTTACTAGTTGAGTGGTTTTATTTGGAATCTTAGAAGGCAACAAATTACAAATGTGCTTCAGAAAGGAAGCAAGTGCTTACATCAGCTATCCAAGCTTCAACCGGTGGGTCTTCTCCCATGCGCATTAATTTCCAACGATCACTCAGTTGCTGTGTTGCTTGCAAGAAGTAGCGTCCATCCGTCCACAACAAGGCCTCTTTCATGGTGATAAGAGCCAAGCCTATTTAAAATTCAACATACACACTAACTGAGAAATCAAAGCAGCAACCAGTTTAAGACCTCAAACCAAATGGTAACACAAAGTAGAAAACAGTAATGAAATAGCAGCGACTAAAGGTTGTCCCATGTTCAGATTCAGCTTGGGGATTATCATAACCATAGGCAGTTACATTGTTGTCCAAATCAATTTACAGCCCACCCCCCGCCCACCCATCACACAGAGAGTCACAAATAGTTGGGCTGAAAATAATAGACTCAAAAGCGTAGCTTTGACCACTATTCTATAATAGATGTAACAGTGGAAGTACTTTTCAAGTAAAGTCTAAACATATAGTTTCATGTTTTAAAATTTCCAAAAATTTGATTCTTGTGGAAAATGTTAAGAATTTGTGGCTGGATGGAGTACCTTTGTTGAAAGATTGAAGAAATACAAGTTTCACTTCTGGTGGTTTTGAATGTAATCAATATCATCCCATTTACATAGTTTGCATTAAAGTGACTGGCCCACTGTACTTATCTACTTTCTGATCAAGGTATGTAAGACAACACCAATAGCTACAGAGATCAGTAACCAAAATTGCATATATTATGATTTCTCATTGATAAGTTCAATATATTACTAAACAAGGTACCATGCAAATGTGGAAATTGTGGAAACAAGGTTGCACATCAATGGTCTACCAAATAAATTGTAACCTTGAACCATGGTCCATTGTGTCTGTGGAGTGTGAACACAAGAGCTTTCAAATTTATAATATACGATTACATACATAGAGAGAAAAAAGGAAACTGCATCAGTTATCCATTGCATCTTCATATTTCTGTACAAGTGTACATGCTGAAATTTGCTTTTCTGTCTAGCATGTAAATACGTAACGCCAAAAATAACTAATTGTCCCATTCTGACTAAGTTAGTGACCAACAATCTAAACCGTCCTTTATTGGTCCAAAGGTTTTGTCGTATCTGAATTTGTACGTTACTTATCAACTCCTAGAGGAAATCCGTTCTTTTGCTGTGACTAATTTAATGACCATGCAAACTACGTAGAAAAATGCATGGCAATCAGAAGGTAGAGGATTTTCAACTTTTGGCGGGACTATTTAAGATTCCTACAAATCGTATTGTATTAGCTCAAGAGGTAAGTAATCTTTGTAACTATTAGGGTGCGATTCGCATGGCTCCAGATTCTCCAAGAAACGTTTCAGATCCAGATTCTCCACAGAAACATTTCTCTACTGAAACAGGGAGAATTGGTGAAACTGTTTGGCTACCGATCCAGATACTCGCTGAAATGAACTAGAATCACCGAGAAACACCTACTTGGGTGATTCTCATTCCTAGTACAAAAACAAGAAATCTTTCTCTGTTGAATCACTTCGCCAGATACCCGTTTGGCACAGATTCTGGTGATTCTTACGAGAAATGGAACCTGCTGACTCGATTCACACTGCAGAAATTTTTAGCCCCAACAAGGCCACACTGCCACAAGGCTCCACCAATCTGTAGCACTTCATCGCCAAAACAGCTAGCCTAACTAAAACAACAGTCATATCTTATCAAGTCGCGCTAACCCGTCTAACTGACTCACTGCCTCCACAAACACCGATCTGGCAGTACAAGCATGTAGCGCAAATACCCGATGTCTCGATTGCCTGAAGTGTTACCCCAACCGTGCCAAAATCACGCGAAACCAAATATTAAGTAGCAACAGGAAGAACATGACGATTCTCTCAAAATTAAACTAGGACGAGGGAGGGGTCGAACTCAGCACGCACCAGCGCTACCCGTGAACCCGGAGATGAACTCCCGCCGCTTGTCCTGCTCCGAGACGTACTCGCTCTGCACGCACAATCCACAGCCACAGTCAGTCCGCGGGACGATCCGATCGAACGAGACCCTAAGCCCGGCGAGCAGCCGACCCCAGCGGGAGATCCGATCCCCCCCGATCTGCGCGGGTGGGTGGGGCAGCGGCGCGCAACGAACCTGGTGGGCGTCCTCGGAGGGGACGATCAGCGCGTGGAGCGGCGGCGACTGGACCGCCATCAGCCCGCGGATCGCGTCCAGGAGCTGGTCCCTCGCCGCCGCCATTATCCCCATCTCCGCCGGCGCCGCCGCAGTCCCCCCCCCCCCCCCCTCTCGCTTCCTTCCTCGGCTGGGAAGTGCCGAAGTGGAGAGGTTTGTTGGATTTTCCGACGGCAAAGGTGGAACGGAAAATAATATCTCCTCGGGTCCTACAATGGAAAGCCGTCGGCCTGACCCTTCTTCAAGCGGAGTGGGCGGCGCAGCCCCACGCCCACGAATTGACATGGGCAGGCACACGTCTCGACACAATTGGCATCGGCCTGGTCCAGCCCAAACTAGAATTCGGCCTTCCTGTGGAGAACCCATTCCTGGGTTCAGAATCCAGACAACATGAACTGCTTGCGGCCCAATCGAGAGGTTAAAGCATACACAGCCTATGGCAAGCCGGGGTCGTTCCCCCACGATGGCTATACATCGCACGCCCGACAAAAGCGACAAAAAAGTTTAAACCCATTGGTGTAAAAAAATTATAAATAGATTTTATTTAATAATTTATGTATATGTTCAAATATTCGATGTGATTTTTTTAGTATAAAATTTTTGGATATAAACATGGCCGTAGTGTGAATCTGCTCCATAAATAGAAATGGAAGGCGGCACCTGCTATATATGAATAAGGGATTGCTTGTGGATTGATTGAGACATGAGTTAGCACCTAGCATCACCTACATATGATGTGACACAACAAATGTGGGGGCATCACCTACATGTGATGTGACACAACAAAACTACATTATTAATGTATATGAACCAATTTTTCTAGAGCAAATAGGATGATTGCAGTGGTGCATCACCTACATGTGATGTGATACAACAAAATTGTACTATTAATGCACATGAACCAACTTTTCCAGAGCAATCAGTGTTGAAGACTGAGCGCCACACGTGTTTCTGCCATCTTTTATCTGTGTCAATAAGCTTGAATCCATAGGAGCACGGGGACAACACATACCTCAATTCCTCAAAGCCTATAAGAAGGGAAAATAGTAACTATGATGGTTTCGTGATGATTTTGAATAACATCATGGAATTAGCGTCACAGATTAATCGCTCGATGTTTTTTGCGTAACGTCACAGATTGGCACAATCTATGACGTTTTTAAACCGTCACAAAATGACATGAAGCCCATTTAGTCCAACCCAAGCCCAATATCTATGACAAAAATAAACATCACAGATGTTATCACATATAATGCCACATGTTCAACCATCAATGGCATGGACATTGACGTGGCATCTGACGCGGCCGATGACATGGCGGCAGATATGGCATCCAACGTGTCGGCTGATGTGGCCAATGACATGGTGGCTGATGTGGCGATCAACATGGCTAATGATGTGTCATTTTTAAAAAAAATCTGACCCACTTGTTATTGGGTCCATTTTGGAACTGAGCTGCTACGGTGGGCCATTTTTCAGCCCATTACAATTCCAGTTAGATTGAATAGCCACTAAATAGCCAATCATACAAGCCCAAGGGAAATTTAGCCCATTTATCAGAATAATCAACTTAGCCCACAAGACATACAAAATTTATCATCAAGTTACCAGAACAATATTTCAAATCTGGTTCCTAACTCTCTAGACTTAAGCGCACATTACAAAAGTTCTACCCACAGCATAAAATTTCCCAATTGTTCCACTAGCAGTGCACACAAGGCGCTCTAGCGACAAACACAACAAAAGATGCACTGCATTACTATTCGGCTACAATCCGTTTACACCGTTTACACAGCATGTAAACGCTACTCGATAGATAAACTTATAGACCGATTAGCCATGTAAAACCGTTTCGACCGTTTAAAAGGATGTTTAAACGGTCGTGTATTCCGACTATTTGCGAAACGGTGGGTGACCGAGTGTTCACCGTTTAACGTTTAGGCTAGCATTGACTGCAATTACACAAGTTTGGTTCCAACAAAAAATAGCATAGCAAGTCGCTAAGCTTTGTCAATTTTTACCAAGTAAAAGCTCAAGTTTGGCATCCAAGTCAGCATACTTCTTGGTCATCCTTTCTTTGTCCCTTATCCTTGTCTGTTGAAGTTCCTCCAGCTGTTTTGATTGGTTGCTGATAATTGATAGAAGATTGGCATTTTCCATCTTCTCCGCTTCCAGTTCTGCTGCAGTATCACGTCCACTGACCCTTGGTCGTCTTTCTGCCTGGAGCCCAACATTATGAAGGAATTGATTGTTCTTGTTGTTGTGCTCAAGCACGTCAGCTACAACCTGGGCCTTTGACTTGAGTTCTTCACCTTTTGCTGGTTCTACTGCCAACTGGTTTTCCATTTCAATCTAGCAAGCAAGCAAGCAGCAAATATGGTTCAAGATCATGGGGCAGTTTAAAATAAGAAATTCAGAATTTAACCATCAGAGGTGACTTACAATAGCCAATTGCACAACAGGTGTGGATCCTTTTCTTTTCTTGCTGTAGTGGCAAACTTTGAACAAATCAAACGCATCAGGCTCATTAGCCTCATACTCGTCTCCCTAGAAAATTGTTTATAGGGAGCAAGATTACTTAGTTTGTCACAACACTTGTGACAGGGGAGTAAACCCGGGACCCCTGACAGGCCCGACTCGTGTAAAGGGAGGCCCAGCAGACCTACTGGGCCGAGAACGGGAAAGCCCGCTAACCAGCGGGGGAGTTGCCTTCGCCTCTAAGCCAACGAGGGCGGGAGCCCAACCTCCCAGGACACGTGGCGGCACTCCGACCTAGCGCCCCGGGTCAGAGCCGCGCCGACTGACAAGCGTGCCGGCCAAGATAGACCCCGCGCAGGCTCCGAGACGCCGTCTCTCCTTATCTTGCGCCAAGGGCTAAACCAGCGGGACTCCCTGACAAGGGGACAGCGCCACTCGCGCGGCCCCCTTGACACAATGGGAGGGGGCATCCGCAGATGCTGCCTCCCCTCGCCGTAATGATGGCTGCCTCTGTGCACCGCCTCATTACGCCAGCGAGCGTGACCGGACGCCCCCGGCCAGGCCTCAGTAAGACACCCCTCACCGGTTGCATCGTCCGATGACAGAGCTACGGAAGATAGCCCCGCGAGTAAGGAACACAGGCTCCGGCGGACAAGAGTGGAGGAGACCCCCGAGTGACCGTCCGAGTGGTCGCGTCGCCCTGACTAAGCCAGGATGGGACAGCACCGGGGGAACGCGCCACCCAAGGATATCGCCAAGATCATCCCTTTCATCAGAAGATCGCCAGGATCAAGCTTGCCCACTCCCGACCGACCGAGTGGGCCCCGACGACTGACAAGGACGAGTTGCACCCCAACGGTGCCACGACATAGTGCTAGATATTTGTAAATGGGGGCCCCACCTTAGACTATAAAAGGGAAAGCCCCCCACGTAGGAAAGGGTTGGACTCTCAAGGGTTCGACCCTGCTTGACTAGCTTGTAAGCTCCCCTCTACACTTTGAGCACCCGGGCTCGAGAGCAATAGAGCAAGAACACCACCCCCATACTGGACGTAGGGCATTTTCGGCCCAAAGCAGTCTAAATTCTCGAGTCTTTGCGTGCTAGACCATATCCGATCAAGCGCACAACCAATGAGCAACCGAGTAGTTTAGTAGTCGCCCATTTCCCACAGCGACAGTTTTGGCGCCGTCCGTGGGGAGCGCTTTATGCGTTCATTGCTTCGGCGATCGGATGGTTTCGATCATTCCATTCGCCGCTTCGGCGGCAAGCCACGGCGAGACGATCTGCTTCGGCTCGCTAGAGTTTTCCGCGATCCCCCGCGACGGATTGTGGGCGCACCATTCCCGCCTTCCCAGACCTTCCAGTTCGGAAGCCTGGAGTTCGTCACTGACCAGCTCGGTGCGCTGCACCTCCACGAGGAGGAAGCCGCCCCGGTGGCCACTGAGGAGCCCGCATGATGGACTCCAACTCCGCTGTCGAGGACGTCAATTTGGTCCTCTTCTCTCTGGCCAACGTCTCTCGGCAGCTCGCGGGCGGACCTCCGCTCCCGACACCCCGCTCATTCTCAGAGCGATTCCCGTTCAGCCTGCGCAACGCCGCGAGCGTCTACGCTTGGGAGGTACGCAAGGCCACCCAAGGTTTCCAGCCCGCGTCATAGTTCGTGGGCATGACAGAAAGCTACCCTGACTCCGTTTACGACCTCTTGTGCTACGAGGATCCCCTGAGTGATTCCTCCAGCACGGGGGACAACCTTCTGGAGGGGACATCTGCGCCACCGCGCATGTGTGCCATGGCCGATGGCGACCTGTGCGAACAGGCGCACACTCCAGCGGACCACTGCGAGCATGCGCTCGTCAACACGCGGTCTCACGGCGAAGACCTCCTCAATCGTCGACAGACGCCTCCGCCCGTGGAACAGCCTCCGCGGGCCCCCTCCAGATCAAAAAGGATAAACCCCACAAGTTCCACGCGCCAGTGCGCACGTGGGGTCAACCGCGACATCATCAACAACGCCCGCATGCAACTCCCACAAGAGTTTTGTGCAGGCCAAAACATTGCAGCGGCCGCAATCCTCTTGCAGACGCTGCCAGCCGGAGGATCCGGCCCAAAGAGATCTTCACCGCTAGGTGAAGAACTTGGTGGAACTCGCCGCCGTCCAACAGGCGGAGAGCTCCTCACTACACCGCCGACAGGCCGCCGCCTCGTGTCCCGTTGGCGGCGCGAGCCACGGTGGGCGGGAGCCATCCGAAGTACAACGCACCCCACCTGCACGCCAGGCCAATGTGGACAGCGCGCCCGTCCCTGCGGCGGCATCCGCTCCTCTCCTGCCGAGGCCACCGGTTCGCCACCGCATCGGTCCCAACTACGACGCGCGCAGCGTGATCCAAGGCCGGCAGCAGGCGAGGCACCAAGCCGACGTCGACCGCGTGGCCGCTTGAGCAGAAGATGCGCAGGCATACGCGCCCAACACGGAGCGTTCTCCGCTCCGGCGTGGGGGACGCCCCTGCGACCCTGACATGGATCGCGACTGTAGTCCGAGCTCGGACCCCACCAGGCCAAACACCTTCTCCAGAGCGGTCCGGGGGGCGCCCTTCCTCCAACGCTTCCGGCCGCTGGCGAACATCGTGAAGTATACTGGGGACACGAACCCCCGCGTGTTGCTGGAGGACTACCGGCTTGCATAACGGGCTGGAGGAGCAAGCGACGACCGCTTCATCATCCAATACCTCCCTATATGCTTGGGAGAGAGCGTCCGCACCTGGCTGGACTTTTTGCCTGCCGACTCCATCGAAAGCTGGGCGGATCTCCGAAAAGTATTCATCGGCAACTTTCCTGGCAACTCTTGGGACCTCAAGAACTGCAAGCAGGAGCCCGGCGAGTCCCTGCGCGACTACATCTGGCGCTTCTCCAAGCAGTGTAACTCACTGCCGGGCATCATCGACGCCGACGTCATCGGTGCTTTCCTCAGCGGAATGCACTGCAAGACCCTTGTCCACAAACTGGGGTGCCAGAAGCCACACACTACGCACGAGCTCCTGGAGATCGCCACCAACCACGCCTCCGGCGAGGAGGCGGTCGGGGCCGTCTTCGAGCACAACCAGCACGCGGTGAAAGAAAAGTGATGTGACCGCGACAGGCCGTCCTCGAGCCGCGAGGACAGAAGAAACAAAAAGAACCGCCGACCTCCCGCCGCCGGCGAGGTCACTGCGATTGAGCGCCAAGACAAGTGCCCGCCGAGAAATGACCACTTCAACTAGCTCCTGGAAAAGCCATGCACCAACCATGGCTATCCGGTGAACCACAAGTTCAAAGATTGTGACATGATGAAGTGCCTCCTCCTGATGCCGACCAGGACAAAGGGAAGCTGGCGGAAGGGGAGTTCCTGGACGTGGATCAGTGTCTCGTAATTATTGGTAGCCTGGAGGACGAGTGCTCCAGACGACTGCAGAAGGTTCGGCTCCGTGAGGTATGTGCCGCCGCAAGTTCCATTCCTAGAAAGTTGAAGGGGGCGTCCACACCCATTATTTTCGATCAGGACGACCATACGGCAAGCATCCCCCGACCTAGGGGCTATCCCCTCGTCGACCCCGTCGTCAACCACATGCGCCTGACCAAGGTGTTGATGGACGGAGGCAGCAGCCTCAACATCCTCTACGTCAACACCTTGGAGGTCATGGGAATCCCGTGAGCCTGCTTGCGGGAATCCCTCTTCCCCTTCTACCGCATCCTGCCGGGCATGAAGGCGTACCCGGTCGGCAACATCGACTAGCTGGTCACATTTGGCAGCAAAGCCAACTTCTGCACTGAGACCCTCACATTTGAGGTGGTGGACTGGAAGGGGGTATACCCTGCCATTCTGGGCGCCCCGCCTACGACAAGTTCATGGCGGTGCCCAACTACACCTACCTCAAGCTCAAGTTGCCGGGCCCGAACGGGGGTCATCACCGTGAGCGACTCCTTCGAGCAGGCCTACATCAGCAGCCGCGAGTATTACGACTTTGCCACCACCGCGGCGAACTCGGCTGAGCTTGGCCAGCTTCGCGCCACCACCGCTAAGTGCCGCCCCAACCCTGGCAAACCTAGCCAGGCACCGGCCTTCGTCTCGACCGACGAAACCAAGTTGGTCGCGGTCAACGACGCCGACCCAACCAAGACGGTGCGGATCAGCTCCCAGCTGCCGGCCAAATAGGAACACGCACTCGTCGACTTCCTCCGCACCAACAAGGATACTTTTGCCTGGAAGCCGTCTGACATGCCGGGCATCCCAAGGGAGGTCGCCGAGCACGAGCTCCGTATTTTGCCGGGATCCAAGCCCGTCCAGCAATGACTGCGCCGCTTCGACGACGAGAGGCGCAGGGCCATAGGAGAGGAGATAGCTAAGCCCTTAGCTGCTGGCTTCATAAAAGAAGTGACTGGCTGTCTAATCCGGTCCTTGTAAAAAAGAAAACTGGTCAATGGAGGATGTGTGTTGATTACACCAGCCTGAACAAGGCTTGCCCAAAAGACCCTTTTCCTTTGCCTAGAATAGATCAGATAATCGACTCTACCTCCGGATGCGAGATCTTATCCTTTCTAGACGCTTACTCGGGCTATCACCAGATAGCGATGAAGGAATCCGACCAGCTCGCGACATCCTTCATCACACCGTTCGGCTCGTACTGCTATGTGTCGATGTCGTTCGGTCTTAAGAATCCAGGGGCAACATACCAGCGATGCATGCAAGCCTGCTTTTCCGACTAGATCAACCCGCCGATCGACCCCGACCAACTGGATCCGCCTCGGGCGACGGTCGTGGTCTACGTTGACGACATCGTCGTCAAGACACCACGCTCGAATGACCTGGTCGCCACCCTAGGCGCCACGTTCGCAAATCTTTGGAAGTTCAATATCAAGTTGAATCCCGAGAAATGCACGTTCGGCGTGCCTAAAGGCAAACTACTCGGATACATGGTGTCGGAGCGTGGCATTGAAGCCAACAGCGCCAAAATCGCGGCCATCACCAACATGGGGCCCATTCGTGGCGTCAAGGGCGTCCTGAGGTTAACTGGGTGCCTAGCGGTGCTCAGCCGATTCATAGCCCGATGGGAGAGCGAGGACTGCCGCTGTACAAACTCCTCAAGAAATCTGACAGCTTTGTCTGGACAAAGGAAGCACAGGCAGCCCTCGAGCACCTCAAGGCCCTCTTATCCTCTTCGCCGGTGCTCGTGGCACCGAACCCCTGCGAACCCCTCTTACTTTACCTGGCGGACACTAACCATGTGGTCAGCGCCGCTCTGGCGGTCGAAAGGGAAGAACAGGAACACGCCCTTAAGGTCCAACGGCTTGTGTATTTTGTCAGCGAGGTACTCACTGACACCAAGTCACGTTACCCACAGACACAAAAACTCCCGTCTTCATGGCGGCCAAGAAGTTGCAACACTACTTCACCGAGCACGAGGTGTCGGTCGTCACCTCTTTCCCACTCGGGGAAGTCGTTCGCAATCGCGATGCAGTGGGACGGATTTCAAAATGGGCAGTCGAGCTAATGGGCTATCACGTCAAGTTCGTATCACGCACGATGATAAAGTCCCAAGCCCTGGCCGACTTCATCGCCGAGTGGACTAAAATCGAAGCCCCAACCCTAGAAATCTCCCACGAGTACTGGACCCTCTACTTCGACGGGTCGGTCATGGGACCCGGCGCGGGGGCCGGGGTCTTCTTGATCTCCTCAGAAGGAGGCAAGTTCCAGTACGCGGTCCGTCTCCATTTCCCTGCATCCAACAACGTTGCAGAGTATGAAGCACTCATCAGCGGCCTCCGCATAGCCATGGACATCGGGGCAACCCGCCTGTATGTCTACGGCGACTCCAAGATGGTAATTGACCAAGTCATGAAGAACTCCAACCGCGAGAGCCCTCTCATGGACGCGTACTGTCAGGAAATCCGCAAGCTAGAAGGGAGATTCCGGGGTCTGGAGCTCCACCACATCCCATGGAAGCAAAACCCTGATGCGGATGCTCTCGCAAAGATCACTGCCGAGCGCAAGCCGGCACCCAACGGCGTCTTCATCAACAACTTGGATGCGCCGTCGGCGTGAGAGAAACAGCCAGCCACAGATAGAGCAAAAACAGAGGAAGCAGATCATGCACAAAAAATAGAGCACGCTCCCTCCGACCCAGCCCCCGACCAGGTTCCCGGGGGCCCAACCTGTCTCGCTACAGGACAATCCAACCCAAGCCAGGCAGACAACACAGATTGGAGAGCCGATCAATTGGCTTATCTCCTCCATGAAGTCCTCCTAGAGGAACACAATGCAGCCCGTTGGGTAGCCCGACGAGCCAAAACCTTCGCTGTGATCGACAGCGAGCTTTACAAGCGCAGCCCCTCAGAGACTAGCATTCTCATGAAATGCATCCCCATTGCCCAGGGCAAGGAGCTCCTTCTCGAGATACACGTCGAGATCTACGGACACCACGCTACGCCACGCTCCCTGGTTGAAAAGGCCTTCCGACAGGGATTCTACTGGCCAACAGCCCTGCGCAACGTGGAAGACATCATCCGTGCATGCAAAGGCTACCAGTTCTATGCTAAACAAACCCACCTGCCAGCCCAAGCACTGCAGACCATTCCCATAACATGGCCATTCGCCGTATGGGGTCTAGACATGGTCGGGCCACTCAAGAAGGCACCAGGGGGGGTTCACCCATTTACTTGTCATGATCGACAAGTTCACAAAATGGATAGAGGCCAAACTGATAACCACGATCGACTCCAAGGAAGCAGTCAAGTTCTTTCTCGACATCGTTTATAGATTCGGCGTGCCCAATTCCATCATCACCAACAACGGGACCAACTTCGCTAGTCACTACTTCCAAGAGTTCGCGGAAGGATACGGGATCCGAATCGACTAGGCATCTGTCGGACACCCGCGCACAAATGGTCAAGTAGAAAGGGCTAACGGCTTAATCCTCCAAGGGCTCAAACCCCGCATTTTTGACATGCTCAAAAAGTTCGCAGGCTGTTGGGTTGAGGAGCTGCCGGCAGTGCTCTAGAGCTTGCGAACCACACCCAACCGATCCACAGGACCAACACCCTTCTTCCTAACATACGGCTCCGGGGCCGTCCTACCTTCTGATCTGGACTACGGTGCGCCGAGAGTCAAAGCCTTTGACCCAGCAATGGCAGCCGAGGCCCAGAGGGACGCCATGGAAGTCTTGGAGGAAGCAGGTTAGCCACGCTACACCGATCGGCCCGCTACCAACAAACTTTACGCATGTACCACGAGAGGCGAATACGGGAGAGGACGCTGCAGGTCGGAGATCTGATCTTGCGACGGGTCATGTCGACGAAGGACAAGCACAAACTCTCGCCGCCATGGGAAGGACCCTACAGCATCGCAGAGATGATACGACCAGGCACCTACAAGCTAAAAGACTCTGACAGTAACATTCTGACCAATTCTTGGAACATAGAACAGTTACGTCGTTTCTTCCCTTAAGCAGCACTAGCGGCTCAGTCCAAGTGCCCCAACACGGCCACTTCCGGCTCGGAGCACTCGGAGGCCCGACACCTGTCAATTTTTTTCTCCACGCACAACACAGTGCAGTCGCTCGGCGAACCGACCTGGCCCTTCCCTGCTCGAATCACTCGGGGGGCCAGACACTTGCTTTTTACATGCTCACAGCACACACAAAATATCTATTTTCTAGCATGCCGACCCATACACATTTGGCTCGGAGCGCTCGGGGGCTAGACCATGGTCTTCGACCATCCTACTTTTAGTTGTTTCCCGCCTCTACAGCCCCTTGCCCTGAACACTCTCAGGCCAAGGTGCTCGAGGGCCTCACTGGGGCAAACCATGCAGCATGCACGCACCAGCTTCCCTCATCACACAACACACAGAACCTCTCGCAACCAAATCGAAAAGCAAACACAAGAATGTTTTCAAAAACAAACTCTGGTGAGACGGAAAACGGAGCCAAAATGAAAAGCAAACAAAAGAACATTTTCAAAAAACAAACTCGGGCGAGATGGAAAATAGAGCCAAAACGAAAGGTGAACACAAAGTTTAAACATAAGTTAGGGGCGCCATGCACACAGTGAATGCCCCGGATGTTCACCCAAGCCGCACGAACGGCTTGGGGCACAACAGTTACACACATTTCATAATCAATCAAAATAAAAAGTGGCCGCTGACCGGCCCAGCGCTCCGTCACCATCCCGCCGAGGCCCTACGGCCCGTCCAGCTCTGAGTCCGCGCCGCGTTGCAGGAGGTCGTCGACGTCCATCTCCGCCGCGATGACCCGTTCGAACCCGGCGAAGTCCAACATGGCCTGCCGACGAACCGCCATGCTCGAGGTCTCCGGGAAGCCGGGGTCGATTCCCCCGAGGTGCACCCCGGTGCGTAGACAGGCGGAGGCCAAGGCAGCAGTGGCGCCGCGATGGATCCCCAGCTTCACCGACGAGTGGATGATCTCGGGGAGGGAATGGAGCTGGTCCACCTGCATTGGCGCCTGGGGCTCCATCACACAGAAAATGGTGAGAGCGCCATCCTCCAGGGCCTTGCGCTGATCCTCCACCTCGCTGAGGTGGCGCTGCAAGTCCGTCACCTCGCGGCGGACGGTCTCCAACTCCTCCTCCAGCACTACGGGCAAAAATTAAGAAATGCAGGAAAAGCAAAGGAGGGAAGGCGCGATCAAGATCAAAACTCACCGAAGGCACGGGCCTGGGCGTCTGTTGGCGCTCCTTAAGTATCCATTTTATCCCCTGTTTAACTTTGATAATGGCATGAATTTAATATCAAAATCACTAACCATCCTAACCTCGGCCCAATTATTGGTCGTTTTCACGTTTGCACATATATTTTGGAGGTACTTCGTTTTTGCAGGTTTTTGACCAATTTTGGAGCATGAAATGGCGAGGCCCACGATCACGCAATGACACGAAGAATGACGAAGGCCAAAGCCCGAACAAAGGATCGAAGGCCATGATGATTAGAGGCCCATTCATGCACATCCACCCTCCAATGAAGCCCAAAAGACAAAGCCCACAAGATAAGATTGAGATGCTTCGGGGCTAAGCAAAGCAAAGAGATATTTAAGGAAGGATTTTCCATCCTATCCTTCTTCTCG
The DNA here is from genome assembly GCF_016808335.1 of Panicum virgatum. NCBI lineage: Eukaryota > Viridiplantae > Streptophyta > Magnoliopsida > Poales > Poaceae > Panicum > Panicum virgatum. The sequence goes on from NC_053152.1 coordinate 37,553,958, forward strand.
AAGAAATCTCGAAGATAATGACGTCTAAAGGGGTGCAATCGTGAAAGACATAAATTCTAGAAGATTCCAGGAGACTTGGGGAGAAAGTTGAGCACCAGCCGGCGAAGGAAAGACCCAGGCCGGCCGGCCTAGGCTCATTGGGTCGGCCGGCCCAGCCTGTTTTTAGGTCGGTTCGACCTCCCCTTTGACCGAGGGTTCCCTGAGGCTATTTAAAGACCCCTTCCCAAGGTTCACGAGGAGAGCAATTCGGGAGACGACGCCAAGGAGCAGAGAAGATAGAGGGACACCTCTCGGAGAGCCGAGGGTCATGCTAGTTGTCTAGGGTTTGTCCTAGCCGACGTGGGAACCTTGCAAGGAAGACCACGTCGGAGTTCTAGAGCTAGGATCATCAAGATCAAGGTAGGGCCCCGGTTGTGATCTTGTGATGTACTATCATTCATGGTGAAGTTATTTGTGTTTCCGAATGCTTAGCGACCATGTTCTCCTCTTTCGATTTCGTTCTTTTCTTTGGGTTCGCTTCATCTTAGATCTATTATCGAGATAGATCACTTAGCATGATCTTGTAGTCATGGTGGCTAGAGGTTCATGGCGGAACTACCAAAGTGAGTTCGACTTGCTTCAGGGTAACCCGTTGAAAAGGGGGGCGTCGTGACAGGCCGTCTCCACAAAGTAGGTTGGGTATCGAGGGATCGGATTGGAGATTTTGGGTTTAAAGAGGCTTTTCATTGAGATTCACATCTATCTTACTTCAGTTTATCTAGCTGGAACTACAACATATACATGATCTAGGTGATCTAGATTGGTTATCTCTAACTTTCTCTTGCTACCTTCGGTGTTTGTCGTGTTTTTAGTAGATTAGATTCGTTTTCACCATCTCACATAAAGGAATCTCTATGCTAGTAGATTGTTTCTTGTCTCTTTGGTTCCGTGGATTGATAAACCTTGGGGGAATACTCTGAGGGAAAAGCTACACGAAACCGTGCGCTTGCGGTATATAAATCGGGGGCGCTAAGGAGCGTTAACAAGCTTTTCTGGCGCCGTTTCCGGGGAACCATCGATTTAAGATCCAATCTTACTTGCATTCATAAATATTTCTTGATTTTTCTTTTTGACTTTTTTAGATCTCTTATTTTTTATGTGTGCTAACTATAAAAAAACGGATCTATTCCACGAAAATCAATCTAATCTAGAGTTTTCTTTATTTTTGCTTTATTTTTCTTTTAGATCTTGTACATTCATCTTTTAGATCTCGTATATATTTTTCTTTTTCACTAACCCCTAACAGGAGATGGACGGGAGCCTCTCCAACAAACCCGAAAATTTTGTGGATGATCCAGAAAAAATTTACAGGCAAAGGAGACGAGAAGCACGATCAAAGAAGCCGGAACTAGTAGATCCAAAAGTTGAAGCCGACGGTTCATCGTCTTCACCTCAAGCAACTCCACCAACAAGTCCAAAGGAGGCGTCACTTCACCAAGGGATGGTGCTACCGGAGCCGGAGCGTACGATCGGAGAGCTATGCACTCCGGACGTTCGGGACTTGCCGATCCAAAATCTCGACAACATCGGAGTTCCATTCGAGATCAAGACTTCAATCATAAGGATGGTGCAAAGCTCGCCCTTCACTGGAAAAGAAGATGCTAATCTACATCTTCAAGCGTTCCTCCAACTATGCCGCACCTTCAACATGCAAGGGATGACTCAAGATCAAATAAGAGCGAGGCTCTTTCCATTCTCTCTACTTGGGAGAGCGCTGCAATGGTTTCATTCTCTACCACCGCACACGGTGCAAAATTGGGAGTCCTTGATGAAAGAGTTCATGACGGAGTTCTACTCGCCGGGCAAGACCCAGATTCTGCGCAACAAGATTGCAACATTCGCGCAAGCCCCGACAGAGACTATTGCCGAAGCCTATGAGCACTTCAATGACTACATCCGCGCCGTACCTCATCACAAGTTCTCAAGGGAGGATGTGGTCCAGAAGTTCTATCAAGGCCTCACTACTGCATCAAGGGGGATCATTGACGCATCGGCCGGAGGCTCTATCATTGAACTCATGCCTACTCAAGTTTTCAAACTATTCAAGAAGGTGGCGGACAATGACGCATGGGCATCATCGGGGCGCCTGCAACCACTCCAAGCCGTGGGCGCCGCGAAGAGTGTATTACAAGTGGAACGCGAAGAAGTGCTAGAAGGGAAGATCGACTCGCTCATGAGAAGGTTGGAGAAGATGGAAGTGGAAAAGAGAGAAGCCCAAGCTATCGATTTGAAGGCGGCCGAAGCAAGGTCTACACGTGAAGAATGTGGAGAGTACGGCCATGTGCAAAAGAATTGCCCGGAGGAAGCCAAGATGCTCGATTACATGAAGAAGGGAGAATGGATTCCGCCGACCAATTTCCGCTACGGGCAAGGTAGACCCCAATTTAATGCAAGCTCTTCCATTCAAAACTCGGTGCCTCTTCGTATACAATTGAAGGAGTTTATGGAGGAGCAAGGCAAGATCAACAAGGACACCGTCACCAAGTTCAAGGCTATGGACAAGATCTTGGAGAACATTGATGGCAAGGTGACGGAGGTCGGGAGCTCTAATCTTCAAGTACTCAACATGATGAAGATGCTAGAAACACAAGTAGCCCAGCTCGCCGGACGCCTATCTAGCAACGAAGGAAAATTGCCCGGGCAACCTCAAAGTCCGGAGACGGCTAAGGCAATTCAAACTCGCTCGGGAATGGAGACCGAAGAACCCGAACATGCAGCGGGAGCAAGGAAGCCTAAGCCAAGAGTTGAAGTGGAGACCATCATCAAGGAGAAGGCACCTACTCCTATGCCAGAGATAGTCACCGAAGAGCCGGAGTTTGAGCTAGATGATATAGACATCAAGATTCTACCGCCAAGGCCACGATACCGCAAAGGTAAACACGAAGATGAGCAATTCAACAAATTTGTTGAGATGGTACGCAGGTTGAGCATCAATATGCCGCTCTTGGACACTCTACCAGTTCCGACGTATTCTCGCTACTTCAAAGACATCATGGGAAACAAGCGCGAGATACCGCCAAGCACTGTCAAGCTAACTGAGGAATGCAGTGCGGCAATCGCTAATGAAGCTCCAGAAAAGAAGAGGGACCCCGGATGTCCTACCATCCCGTGTTCCATTGGATCTCTTATGTTCGAAAGAACACTTTGTGATCTCGGTGCAAGTGTGAGCGTCATGCCAAAGAATGTGTTCGAGAAGCTATGCTTACCGGAGCTGGAGCCCACCGCCATGTGCCTAGAGTTAGCGGACAATTCCGTTCGCTATCCTTTGGGAATCGCCGAAGACGTGCCCGTGAAGATTGGAGAACACTTAATCCCCGTTGACTTTGTGATTCTCGATATGGGAGAAGGGAGCAAGGCGCCTCTCATACTTGGGAGGCCTTTCCTCAAGACCGCAAGGGCAAACATCGACGTTAGCAAGGGGGAGATAAAGTTCGACATCAATGGCACCACAAGCGAATTCAAGTTTCGTCCACGCCTCGAGGTATGCAACATGATCAATGTTAAATATGTTCCGCCTCACCACCGTGTCACAGAGGAGAAGCCAAAGAAAGAAGAGGAGCCGAACAAGAAGGAAGCGAAGAAGGAGATAGAAGTCGTCGCGTCCATCGCGACAAAGAAGATCGTTGCACCCATCAAGAAGAAAGCTAAAAGCCCGCCTGTGAAGACCAAAAAGACGACTAACGTAGAAGACAAACCCGCACCAAGGATTGTGCGGAAGTGGGTACCCAAGACTGCAGCGCCATCATCGAGCGTTGGTCCGAAGTGAAGAAGAAGAAAGTTTAGCTATGGACTATAAACGAAGCGCTTTGCGGGAGGCAACCCGTTCGTCGAGTCAAGAATAAAGCTGCCGGGAGTTCAACCCGTTCGTCGAGTCAAGAATAAAGCTGCCGGGAGTTCAACCTGTTCGTCGAGTCAAGAATAAGCTGCCGGGAGGACAACCCGTGAAAAGTTTAGGTAAGTGAGTCGAGAATTTTGCTACGCAAGGACATGATATACTTTTGAACAATTGGTCGTTCGGTCGAACAATTCAATTTGGATTTTATTCGCTCGGTCATTCCAATGTTATTTCTTATTTTAAACCAATGACATGAGCCATCCTAAGGTTTATTTGCCTCTTCTTGAGAAAGCCACATCCAAAATTCCATACCTATTTTTGGCGACCGTCCTCTCCATGACGGGCGGACCAAGTTGAGTTAAAACACACGAGTAGAGCCGCGCTATGTTACTTAAATTCTTGATGCGTAGGTTCACACAAACATAGAGAGAATTTTCAGTTTCATTACCATAGGACTAGAATTTTCCTAACCTTAATTATTCTCTTTTTCAAAATTCTCTCTCTCACTATTGCAAAAATTAGAACCTAAACCCAAGACCCACGGTTGAATTCGAGATTGTTCGCTATCGATTCATGAAAGTGAACGGTTCCGGTGCAACCAAAATTAACGTAGTCGGGAAATATTTTTCGACTTACAAATGTAAAGATATTTCAATTCCCCTCTAATTATTCATTTAAACTCATTGCATGCTTTGAGTCAATTCTGAAATTTCGAAGTTAGAGGAGGATTAAACATCTAAGCATCATTTGGAAAGAGTTTATGTGTTTGATTAACATCCATTGATCAAAGTGAGTTCACGGGAAAGAGTTGCGCTCTCTACCTACCACCACATGCAAATGATTCAAAGGAGGGGACAGCCATGCATGGGAAGGACAAGTGATTTTCAGCAAAGATGGCACCATGTGATGAATGATTAAGCATGGGACAAGGTGAATGACACAAAGTGGAGAAATAATGTTGCAAGTGGACATCAAAGGCAAAGAAGGAGTGGTTCACATGATTTGGGCGGTGCAAAGCATACAAGATATATTGGACAGAAGCAAATAATTGCACCAGGAATCCACCAGAGAAAATTGAAGTGGAGAAGAGGGAAAAACACCCTAGGCCGGCCGGCCCCAAGGCCCTAGGGCGGCCGGCCTGGTCCCTATTTATGCCCTCTGGTGCTCCCCTTTGGCAGGTATGCTCCTCACTCATTTCCTTGCTTATGTTCTTCAAGTTCTTTGCCCAGAAACATCAGTTAGAGCCCTGAAAAATTCGTCCACCAAAATCTACTCCAAAAATCTCAGAAAATTCACCACAATTCCTAGTTTGTTCCACTCTTCGATATATTGTTCTCCCGCCGGCAAGAAACCCCCGGTGTGTTTGTTTTTGAGTGTGTGCAGCAAGGAGTCACCATGAGTGGCCTCATGAAGTTCATCGCCGGGAGGAGAAGGACACGTTCATCAACACCCAACGCATCGGCAAGTTCTTCGCGGAGGCACTCGGTCTCCGAGTCTCCGCGGAGCATGGAGGAAGACAACCCCGCACCGAGGAGCGACATGCTGCTCCTTGGTGGGATGAGAGACCCGAGAAGCTCCTCCATGAGATTCACCGATGGAATGCCACCTCCTCCACTGCGTTCGACAAGGTCATCCGCACCACCACCATACAAGCCCAAGAATTCAGAATATGGGTTTATTATCTTGTCGAAGGAAGAAGAAGAAAGTCTCAAGTTCATGAAAGGAAGACTACGAGCAAATTATGATTTTGATGATGAAGCATTGGTGAAGCTGGGATTTCATCATGACATCTATGAGCTATTGGAGAACATCGGTTGGAAGTTATTTTCCGATGGTGTCACGGTTGATATGCAAGAAGAAGTGGCTCTTGAGATGTTCATGACATTAGAAAAATCAACAGAAATGGTGGATGGTGAAGAAGTTTCATGTCTGAAATTTAGGCTCAAGAATGAAGAGAAAGTAATCACCTATGGTGAAATAGGAAGCTTGCTCGGATTCAAAAATAATGCATATGAAATGGTGCAAGTTGAAGATGGAGAGCTTGATGAATTTTGGACAAAAATAGCAAAAGATGTCAACCGCCAAAGAAAGAATATAAGTAATGTTACCCTCCAAATATTCCACTCTTGGTTGAGCAAAAGAATTCTCGGGAGGATGAGAGAATCAAAGGTCACCGACCAGGAATTAAGTTGGATGTATGCTGCATTGGTGAAGAAGCAAGTAATTGATCCCACCAACATCATGGTTGAAAGGTGGCTTTGTGAAGCATCATCCGGTACGGGAGAAGTTGGTTCGGGATGTTATCTCACAATGATAGCCCGAGCAATGAATCCGAGGTTACGAGTGATCCAAAAATTTAATGTCCCGGGAAGAGATATTGGGATTGATCATTTGAGGCAAGGCCATTATATCGGAGGAGATGAAAAAAAGGGATTTACTATTTCTGAGATGGATATTTCCCTCCCCGATCAAAGGCTGAAATTATTTGCAAGAGGGAGGACTGATTGGCGAGTTGAAAATATTGGAAAAAAGGTGAAGAAATCAAAAAGAGGAAGGTTATTTGAAGGGACATCGGCATCGGCACATCAAGAAGACTTGGAAGTAAATCTTCCATCGCCAAGTTCTGCTTATTGGAGAAATGAATTTCAAGGTGCATCAAGTGGACAGGGATACCCGCAAGTATGGACGAGTCAATGGGAAGAAAGCCAAGAACAAGCATGGGGCACGCTGCAGCGGCACCCCCACCATTTAGCAACTACGGATGCCCACCCTCGTCATATCAAGGAGAGATGCCCGACCCGTCATTTGGAGCACAATATTTTGACCTCCCTCAACCAGAACAAGGAATGAGAATTATGGGTGCTTATGCGAGAAGAAATATGGAAGATATAGATGCCATCCGGAGACATACAACCCAACTAGAAGATGGAACTGCAGGAATTGCATATCAAATGGGACTTCTAGGTCTGGCGCCACCGGAACAATTTAATGGAGGAACATTTCAGCAGTATTATGATCAAGGATACAATGCAAGAGCCAATCAAGGAGATTGATCGACGGCATGACCATGAACAAAATGCTCGCACGTGTGGTTTGGATTTTCTATTTCTTTTCATTCATTTTCAGCATGTGTGCAAGCTTGTGTGTGCGTAGCAATTTTCTGTTTTATTTATTTCAGCATGTGTGCAATTTGTTTTCTTTTGTCTTCATCACCATGATAAATAAATGCATCACCCACGCTTTAATGTTATGGTTAGTAATGATGATAGAAAGTTTGTGCCATATTAAAATATGATGATTGTTGCCGCTTTGTCTACTTTCTTGTGCTTGGTCTATGCATGATTAAACTAATGCTCTCTTTAACATGATTTGAAAATTAATTAAATGCCGGCTAATTCAATTGTGGAGGTTATGATAAATTAGGACCCATATCTTTTACTCTTGCTCTCTTACTTAAGCTTGTCAAGGAAAATTTAATTTGGATTTAATTTTGAGCTAACCTTGTCAATGATACCTTTTGCATTTGCTCTACCCTTCTACAAGCTTAAATGATATATCATAACAAACCATAGAGCAAGAATTATTTTCAAGTGAATTAATTCAGGATTTATCTTCTTTGGTACGAGACTAAGAAGTTGATCATTCCGTATTTTTGCGTACCTATCTTTTGCTAGCCATTCTATCCATTCATTGTGAGTTTCTATACCGGGAACATCGCAAACCTCGCTGGATATCCACCCTTAACCAAAAACATCTTTTTGTGAAACACCTCCTTGACCACAACCTATATATTGAGTATATATATTTATTTCGACGGCAAAACAGTGGAATCAAGAGCAAAATTCAGTAAAACATAAGCTTGGGAAGCATCAAAGAGTTCGCAGAAGAAAAATCCGAAGAAGTGGAGGCCTACAGGCAGTAGGCCGGCCGGCTCAACACCCCTAGGCCGGCCGGCTTGCCCCTTTTCCTCCTTTGTTGGCTTCAATCTTTCACGAGGAGATGCTCCGTTGAATTCCAAAGTTATGTCCAGAGAATTGATAGAAGTTTTGTGCACTCACTCCATCAAGTTATCATCACTTCATTGTTTGAGGACAAGCAAACGTTCAAGCATGGGGGGAGGTGGAGTAAGTGCATTGTGTTGCCAGTGGTTCTGAGGAGCAAAAAGAAAGAAATAAAAAAAAAGAGGAAGAGAGAAAAGAAAAAAATAAATAATGATGAAAAGCTCCTCAGTCCCGTTTGCTTCATTAAACTCCAGGTACTTTGAAGATTATTCTATACTCAATTATTCCAACCATGTGCAATCCGATAACAAGGACTTCAGTCGTGCCTTGGGATCAACCGTTGCCATTTGCACATGTCCACCATCTAAAGTGTGTGTTCCATTCTCTCCCTCTCCACAAAGAAATTATTTTCCAATGGTCTTTTTGACGAGTCTTGGTAAATCCATAAGAAGTATTTCTTGTTTTGATAATATCTTGATTATAATATCTTTTGTTAGGACTAACCTTTCCAGAGCTCCAGATAAAGCCTCACACATACATATGAGAGAAAAAAAAGAGAGAGTTCCAGCAAGTTTGAGAGACAAGATGAGCTGAGAGTTTCCATGAGCAAATTGCAATGAGGTTTGAATTATTGATCTTGGTTTAGCATTACTTATGGAACTTACTTTCTTACTCCTGAGACTTGTTTAATTTTGAGAGCATGTGCTTAATAATTGTGGGGAAGCATTTAACTTGTATCTACCTTCCACATTGAAAAAGCTAGGTACAACTTGAACTAATAAATACAAAATATTTTTTGGGAGCATTGTGTTTTCTCGTGTATGATCAAGTGCAGGGATTGGACACTGAAAGGCAGTGCTGATTTCTATCAAAGACTTACTCGAGGACGAGCAAGGTTTAAGCATGGGGGGAATGTTGGCGCTCCTTAAGTATCCATTTTATCCCCTATTTAACTTTGATAATGGCATGAATTTAATATCAAAATCACTAACCATCCTAACCTCGGCCCAATTATTGGTCATTTTCACGTTCGCACATATATTTTGGAGGTACTTCGTTTTTGCAGGTTTTTGACCAATTTTGGAGCATGAAATGGCGAGGCCCACGATCACGCGATGACACGAAGAATGACGAAGGCCAAAGCCCGAACAAAGGATCGAAGGCCATGATGATTAGAGGCCCATTCATGCACATCCACCCTCCAATGAAGCCCAAAAGACAAAGCCCACAAGATAAGATTGAGATGCTTCGGGGCTAAGCAAAGCAAAGAGATATTTAAGGAAGGATTTTCCATCCTATCCTTCTTCTCGAAGAAATCTCGAAGATAATGACGTCTAAAGGGGTGCAATCGTGAAAGACATAAATTCTAGAAGATTCCAGGAGACTTGGGGAGAAAGTTGAGCACCAGCCGGCGAAGGAAAGACCCAGGCTGGCCGGCCTACGCTCATTAGGCCGGCCGGCCCAGCCTGTTTTTAGGTCGGTTCGACCTCCCCTTTGACCGAGTGTTCCCTGAGGCTATTTAAAGACCCCTTCCCAAGGTTCACAAGGAGTGCAATTCGGGAGACGACGCCAAGGAGCAGAGAAGATAGAGGGACACCTCTCGGAGAGCCGAGGGTCATGCTAGTTGTCTAGGGTTTGCCCTAGCCGACGTGGGAACCTTGCAAGGAAGACCACGTCGGAGTTCTGGAGCTAGGATCATCAAGATCAAGGTAGGGCCCCGGTTGTGATCTTGTGATGTACTATCATTCATGGTGAAGTTATTTGTGTTTCCGAATGCTTAGCGACCATGTTCTCCTCTTTCGATTTCGTTCTTTTCTTTGGGTTCGCTTCATCTTAGATCTATTATCGAGATAGATCACTTAGCATGATCTTGTAGTAATGGTGGCTAGAGGTTCATGGCGGAACTACCAAAGTGAGTTCGACTTGCTTCAGGGTATCCCGTTGAAAAGGGGGGCGTCGTGACAGGCCGTCTCCACTGAGTAGTTTGGGTATCGAGGGATCGGATTGGAGATTTTGGGTTTAAAGATGCTTTTCATTGAGATTCACATCTATCTTACTTCAGTTTATCTAGCTGGAACTACAACATATGCATGATCTAGGTGATCTAGATTGGTTATCTCTAACTTTCTCTTGCTACCTTCGGTGTTTGTCGTGTTTTTAGTAGATTAGATTCGTTTTCACCATCTCACATAAAGGAATCTCTATGCTAGTAGATTGTTTCTTGTATCTTTGGTTCCGTGGATTGATAAACCTTGGGGGAATACTCGAGGGAAAAGCTACACGAAACCGTGCGCTTGCGGTATATAAATCAGGGGCGCTAAAGAGCGTCAACAGCGTCCGCTGCAGCGTCCCTCGCCGCGCGCACTTCTTCCTCGGCAGCGCCCTGGGCAACCTCGACAGCCTGCAGGCTGTCCCGCAGGTGCTCGATTTTGGCCACAGTGAACGAAAAGCGACCGCGCGCCAGGTCGCACTCCCGCTGCAGAGCCACTATGTCCGGGTTGACTTCCCCAGAATCGGACTCCGAGGAGGCGGCGGACGCAGCAGGTGAACCCGGCATGAGCAAGCCTGGAGCGGGTAGGCCCGGTGCTTCAGCGGGTGCGACCGACGGTGCAGCAACGACCGGCGCCGGTGGCGCGACGGAGGACGAAGCCGAGCCGCCGGCAGCAGCAGCAGACGCTCCGATGTCACCCCTCGCCGGAGGCCCGCCGGACAAAGAGGACTCGGAGACTCCAGGGCCGCCCGATGGCCCATCGCCGCCACGCCCGGCGATCCACGCTCCGGGACCCGACGACGGCACCCTATCACCATGCAGGTATCACTACGAATGCAGCAAGATAAAATGCAGGGATGGAAGAATGAGGACAACGCCGAAAGATACCTCCCCCGGAAGTACTCGTGGCACACCCGCGGTAGACCATGCGGCTCGGCGCTGGACTCCTCATCGCGGGGTCGCTTTCCGTCGGCCATCGGAGGAAGATTGACGGCGACGACAAAAATGGTTAGCGCTCTTCCTTCTTCTCCATCCCCCTGCGCCTTCGCCTTTTCCCCTCTCTGTGTCCTCTCTCCAAGAACTGGCAGGCAACAACGACAATGGAGACGAGGCGATGGGAGGCAGAGGGTTAAATAGGCAATCATCGTCATCACTCTGCAGCATTTCCAGAGCGAAGCGATGCTTCGAGACACGAGCCGCCACAAACGGACCTCTCCGCGGCAACCGGCGCGATGCATCGGCTCCACGGGTGCGTACTCTACAGTTTCAATTAAATCCCCGTCGTCTATTCGTTTCTGAATGCAGGGAAGATGGCGAACCGTTTCCATGCCTCAAACAAATTGCAACCGCACGAGTCGATCTCAAGGTTCGAAGGCCAGTCCGCCATGGGCTCTGTGCCGCCTTGACTCAAAGAGCTAGAGAAGAAAAATCAAGACGAGCGCCAAGCGGCCCATGCCCGACGTACCCTGGCAGCACTCGGGTCGTCTCAAATTTTCTTGTCCAATCCGGCCTCTAGCATTCCATGGAATCCCCTCCAAGGGGGAGGCCAACTAGACCCCCTGATCTGGCTGACGGCTCGGGTATCTAACTGGGATGCGGGTTGTAGAGCAGTGGAGTGCTCCCAATGGGGCTCCGTCGACCCGGTCATCCGCAACAGGGTCGGACTTCACTCGGATTGTCCTTAATTGGGCGTACCCATTATCGAGCTCAACGAACTCGCCATTCCGGGCCATCTAGGTCAAGTGGTAGGGGTCACCTCCTCCGATCGCCGACGGTCGCAGTGGAGTCAATCATCGTTGAGGCACAAAAACGAAAACACAATGCGGAGAAATGAACAAACAAAAACGCCCCAGGGCCAACTTTATTTCATCAAATATCTCCTTACAACAATCTGCTCAAAGCCACTACATCAAACGAAAAATGGTTGTCCTCGACTTGGGGAAACAACGGATACAATGGATCAAATCCATTTACTCCCACTAAGGGAGCAACAAAAAGGGGCTAAGGCAACGGCTGCTACCTGGCAAGCTGGAGGACATGGCCAAAGAACGTCGCAAGACTTCTTGTAGCACCTCGCAAGCCTTCTTCTAGCATCAGCCGTGCCGAAAAACCCCTGGCGGAGGTAGAGGCAGACGATGCCGACGAGGGGAGTTTAATGGGGCTGAGGTTAGCCCAAAACTCCCCGCCGGCGCCTACTCCTGGATATCTTCCTCATGCGCTGGAAAATGGGCCATGATCTCCTTCCATTGGCCACGGCGTCTTCCAGTCGCACAACTCTAACCACCCGCCTCTGGAGGAAGATGCGGAGACCCATCCTGGCTGCATGACTACCCTGCCTGATGAGAGAGGAGCCCGTGACCGTCCCCCGCTACCACGATGCACAGCATTGAGCTGTGCAGCCTTCCAACCATAGTTGGAAGATGAGGCAGCGGATCTGCGGCTCTGCGTTGATGACGCGTGAGATGCCCACCCGAGACCTCGGGGTAGCGGCAACCGCAAGAAGTACGCAGAGCAGAATGGCGACCCCCGCGGCAGGGAAGGACCACACCGCCACCAAGTCTCCGAGCCGGTGCCGAGAGGAGTCCAAGGAGGCCACCAGAAGCTGGGAGCCCCCCTTGCCGATTGGCAAGGGAGCAGGCAGACCAGTGGCCTGGCTTGCCTAACTCCAGCAGCAAGCCCTCGAACTCCTAGACGTCGGGCGGCGGTAGGCGGGATGAACTCGTTGGTGAGTTCATGCCTGAGGAAGATCCCCCGCCATTCGCAAGCATTCTTCTAGCACCAGAAAATCGAGCCATGCCCTCTCTCATCTGGAGGATGGGTGTGGGGTGTGAGGAAGAGAACTATTAGAGGGATTTCCATGATTCATCTACTTGTGTGGAACCATGTATCCGCATTGACATTATTTATAGGAAAACATGGGCGCTAACGGCCAAGCGATCAGTGGGCCGGCCAAAACGGGGCACACCAAAAGCCTTCACCTAACCGAACCCCCTCTTAAATGCCGGCGGAACGGTGCCGGCACGCCCAGCAACTATCGCGCCACTCGGGGCACGATCGCTGCACGACCCACCAATGGGAGGCGACCCCGAGTGGGGGAAAACGAGGCGTCCGCGGTACAGCGATAAGACGCGACGACCGGCCTCGAGATTCCACGACCCATCAGCCGGCCATCAAGACGGGCCTGACCCCGTCACGTCATCGCTGGTGCATGCCGAAAGCGGAGGGTGCGGGCAGTTGGATGGGATGCCCTGGTTAGGGGTCATCAAAGCCAAGACCAGCGGCTCCACGATTACTTCAAAAATCGCAGAGCCGCTCGGGGGCCTCTGACGGGGGAGTAAACCCGGGACCCTTGACAAGCCTGACTCATGTAAAGGGAGGCCCAGCAGACCTACTGGGCCGAGAACGGGAAGGCCCGCTAACCAGTGCAGGAGCTGCCTTCGCCTCTAAGCCAACGAGGGCATGAGCCCAACCTCCCGGGACACGTGGCGGCACCCCGACCTAGCGCCCAGGGTCAGAGCCTCGTCGATGACCCAGGACGTGCGCTCCAAGAATGTCGCGCCCTCTGACAGGCGTGCCAGCCAAGATAGACCCCGCGCAGGCCCCAAGACGCCGGCTCTCCTTATCCTGTGGCAAGGGCTAAACCAACGAGACTCCCTGACAACGGGACAACGCCGCTCGCGCAGGCCCCTTGACACAATGGGAGGGGCGTCCGCAGACGCTGCCTCCCCTCGCCGTAATGATGGCTGCCTCTGTGCACCGCCTCATTACGCCAGCGAGCGTGACCGGACGCCCCCGGCCAGGCCTCGGTAAGACACCCCTCACCGGGCGCATCGTCCGGTGACAAAGCTACGTAAGATAGCCCCGCGGGTAAGGAACACAGGCTCCAGCGGACAAGACCGGAGGAGACCCCCGAGCGACCGTCCGAGTGGTCACGCCGCCCCGACTGAGCTAGGATGGGACAGCACCGGGGGAACGCGCCACCCAAGGATATCGCCAAGATCATCCCTTGCACCAGAAGATCGCCAGGATCAAGCTTGCCCACTCCCGACCGACCGAGTGGGCCCCAACGACTGACAAGGATGAGTTGCACCCCGACGGTGCCACAACATAGCGCTAGATATCTGTAAATGGGGGTCTTACCTTGGACTATAAAAGGGAAAGCCCCCCACATAGGAAAGGGTTGGACTCTCACGGGTTCGACACTGCTTGACCAGCAAAGCCCCCCACATAGGAAAGGGTTGGACTCTCACGGGTTCGACACTGCTTGACCAGCTTGTAAGCTCCCCTCTACACTTTGAGCACCTGGGCTCGAGAGCAATAGAGCAAGAACACCACCCCCATACTGGACGTAGGGCATTTTCGGCCCGAACCAGTCTAAATTCTCGAGTCTTTGCGTGCTAGACCATATCTGATCAAGCGCACAACCAACGAGCAATCGAGTAGTTTAGTAGTCGCCCATTTCCCGTAGCGACAACTTGATTGTAGAAAGTAATGACAGAACAACATGCTCACTTGTCAAAACAGGCATGTAAACAACATGTTCACTTTGTATAAGGGCATGGGCAACTAATCAATCAAACATGGAAGTAAGTTAAAAATATACAACATGGGTCCACTATAGTCATACACTTGAGGCATTTAATCAATAGCTAAATATTTGGTAAAACAGGACAAAACATGTTCAATTCAACAAAATAGAAATGCAGTTACTACCAGGCAATGAAAATACTAGTTATGTACCACATTGTATGACAAATGAATTATGGAAAGCTGCACAGAAGGCAAAACCAGAACAGTCATCTAAACATGTTCACTAGGGAATAGGAAGCTAATCAATCTTGCATGGAAGTAAGTCAAAAGTATGTAAAATGGTCCCACTACAGTCATGCACGTGAGGCATCTCCCCAGCAGCTAGAAATTTGGTAAAAGAGGATAGAACAACTTGTTTAATTCAACAAAATAGATATGCAGTTACTACCAGCAAATGGAAATACTAGTTATGTACCACATTGTATGTCAAGTGAATTATGCAAAGCTGTAACTTATATAGAAGACAAAAAGACAAGATGCTAACACATGAACTGCACATTGACACAAACCAAATTTTCTACAAAAACTGTGTAGCTACATGAGCCAGTTGTTTCATGGAACTTGATGTTGCCTCGGTTGTCTTTGTTTTTTTGACATGTCTCCTACATCATGTAAAGAATACATGTTAGACAAGTGCCAAAATATCATGTACAAGGTGAAGGTTGGTATTTTAGGGATGAAATACCATTTTGTTGGGATTCTTCCATGATTCTACAAGGTCCATCCACTGATCATTACTTGTTGATTTGATCGGAGAAGTTTTCATAACCAAATGCAGTGGAAAAGGATAAAAATATTCTTTCTTCGGCCTATGTCGTTGTTGGCGAACTGCAGACTTCATCAATCAAGGCAACCCTTTCTAACTACAACATCATTTGTGTCAATGTCGAACTTTGCCTAATCAGATGGAAGAACATGTATAGGAAATATGATAGCTGACAAAATGTATAGCTTTCAAGACAATTATGACCAGATTCTATTGGAAAAACATAGGGAGCGAATCACAGCTGTACAATTAGACATGGCAGAAAATTTGCTATACAGAATCTCTTTATGCTTAGAGTAATGCATATTTTTATATACCAGACAACATGGAGCATGATTTAAAATAGTGAAAACTTAGATTTATAAATAGATGGTGCTTGCAGATTTATAAACAGAAGAAAGGACTTGAAGAATGTACTCACATGTAGTCTTCCCAAAAAAAGGTCAATCACATCTGAGTGCTTCTTGTATTCCTTCTAGTGCTTGAGCACAAGCACATGGTTCCTAACAGCAATGTTCCATTCAGTTGCATACTCTGCAGCAATACCAGGCACCAGAGGCCTGATATTCCCTTCTGGTATGATAATTGGTAGCTTGCCACGATGTGATCTGTTCATCCTTTGCAAACCATGCCTCATATTAACTCGGTTCCATCGATCCTCTCCCCCTAGTTGTAAGTGATCAATAATATTGCAAGTAACATTCAGCAACTAAACTAGTAATGCGATATCCAATAATGCGAATAAACGAACAAACAATTACCTTCATTAGTCATCATGTTATTCTTATGAAGCTCATCATTACCTTCATTTGCATTAGCTATGTTAGCCATGGTGTTCTCATGAAGCTCATCATTACAATCTAAAAATAGCAGGCACTAAGAATGCATTCATCAGGAAGTAAAATAATGAGAAACACGGTAGTAGAACTAGCCTATTCCAGCAGGTCCATCAACTTGTTGGCTCACATCAGGGTGTGATGGAGGTGGGACATGGTTGCCACTGGTGGTAGTAGTAGAAGAAACTCCTCTTTTTCTTTTCACATTGGCACTCTGAGACTTAATTGGATCAGTGAAAATATAGGATGTGCTGGGTAAATCTTGTTGCCAGCCTCTAAATTTTCACCCAAAACCTTTCTGCAACTCATGTAGTGCAATATCTTCACTAGAATACATGATTGCTCTCCGGTTAGTCTTTTTAGGGGCTTGAACTAGAAATCATACTGAAATTATGCTTAGCATTAGCACTAGAAAAGGATCACCTGCAAGAGAACATGCATTCGGAGATAGTATATATCGTTATTTATGCTTAGCACTAGCACTGAAAGAGCAGGCATCGCTTTCATGAAGTCCAGCATACTCATTGTTTCTATGCAAACGGTGTCCCTTTGGAAGGAATCGAAAGTGCCCAAAATACCCAATTTTGTTCCTTAGTCTGTATGAAAGAGGTTATTTGTATGTATACATGCAAAATAGCCCTTTGTGGTACGCCCTAAAAGAGTACTCAGAGCTGGGTAATCATGGATGCACCAGAGAACTGCAGCACAAAGGCTAAATCTTTTGTCAGTAATAGCATTATATGTAGGCACAACTTTCCAAAGATCAAGCAAATCTTCTATAAGAGGCTCTAAAAAAATATCAAAGTCCTTTCCGGGTGATTTAGGTCCTGGAATAAGCAAAGCATCATAAAGTTTGACTCCTGTATGCATGCCCAGGGTGGAAGGTTGTATGGCACAACCAATACAGGCCACATGCTATATCTTGAGTTCTATTCTGAAAAAGGATTGAACCCATCAGTAGCCAATCCAAGTCTAAGGTTTCTTGGATCTTCTACAAAATCTAGATATACTTGGTCAAAATCTTGACATGCTTCACCATCAATTGGTGGCTTATTTCCTTCTCACTAGGCTACCGCTTTAACTTCTGCCACTGTGCTTCTTCTGTTGCTTCTTTGGTTGCAAACATCCTTCTTAGCCTAGGCACCAATGAAAAATGCCGCAACACTTTCTGTGGTCTCTTCTTTCCTTCTAGGTCTTTCCATCTTGAGAGACCATAAACAGGGCAATTGTTGTGGTTGGCATATTCCTTTCTGAACAACACACAATTATTGTAGCAGACACGTATTGATTCATACCCAAGACCTAGTTCCTTTACAAGGCTCTTTGCTTCATCATATGATTTTGGGAGTCTATTGGATTCTAGGAACGCTTCAGCCAATAGCTTCATTACTGAAGAAAAAGTAGAATTGCCTATCTATTGGCGCTCCTCAAGTACCCATTTTGTTATACAATTAGGAGAGGTTTTGGTAAATTCTTCGGGATGATTCATGTACTAACCCGCCACTTGGCACCCGAACTTGACCGTTTTCGATTTTGTCCTGGATTTTGGAGCATGTTATATTTTGGTAGGAAATTGGACATTTTTGGAGATGTTTCGACGTATGGTCACAACTTGGCTAAGATGAGGAATAAGGAGAAGAACCCGCACGCGAAAGATGGAGCCGAGAGGGGCCAAAAAGAGCCCAGGCCGGCCGGCCTGGAGCCCTTTAGGCCGGCCGGCCTAGCCCATTCCGAGGCCCAATCGGCCTCAATTTTCTTCAGCGCGAAGTATTCGTCAACCCTAGCTTGTGTTTTACCAAAACCACCGACCATATCCGCCTATAAATACCCCGAAGCCACCGTCAAAGAGTAGAATCGAGAGGGGGATCAGAGAGGAAGCATCCAAAGACTATTTCCAGAGATCCATTCGAGTTAGACATAAGAGAAAGGCGACATCGGAGGCCTCATCGTCCCTCGGCGCCGTTGCAAGTTGGAGGAAAGCAAGGGATCCATCCTTTGCCGGAGATTTCGTCACCATGATCGACTACGCTTCTCCTAGCTTCATGGGGTAAAGTCCTCATTTGTTCATGGGGTTGTAAGGAGATCTTGAGTTGTAATTGCCGAATCCTTTATGAGATTGATCTATCACGGTTCTTGTTGATGATGCTTTGATGCTTAATAGTTCGCGACTTGGCTTTGGGTTTGCTTTGCTCTTGCATGGTTTACTTAGATTACATCAACTATCGTGTTTTTGTTTATTCGTTACCGATTATCCTCGTGTTGTGACAGTATGCGGGAGGGAAATGTTTTGATCTTGGAACACACCTTTGGTAGATTAGATCCGTTCTTCGTTACTTGGCGATTACATCTCTAGTGATCCTAGACCCTATGGACAAATGCTCTTCATATCTTGTGCACACACCTATCATTGCTCACTAGTATAGATTAGATTAGATTGGTTAGATTAGATCTATTTCACACTCAATCACTCAATATAGATCTTTAACCAACATCATTAGTGCTTAGTTAAGCATAGTAATACATTTGTTCCGTGGATTGATAAACCTTGGGGGAATACTCTAAGGGAAAAGCTACACGATCCGTGCGCTTGCGGTACGTAAATTGGCGCTCTAAGGAGCGTCAACAAGCTTTTCTGGCGCCGCTGCCGGGGAACAAGCGATTTTGCTACGTTTAACTTTGTATTAATTTTGTTGGTTACTAACACCTAACCTTTTCCCTAGAAAATTTTTGTTTTTGTTTTGATTGTTTAGATGGCCCATCTCATTCAACACGTGGAGTAAGGAGAAAAATCACTAAGGGATTATGCAAGCCCGCGATCGGAGGACTTCGACATGCAAAAATCAGATTCGGTGTTGCGAGCCACCGAGTACGAGATCAAGCCTCAAATCATCAAGATGGCAGTGGCAAACCCCTTTAGAGGAGATGAGACGGACAACCCATATAGACATATCAAGTGGTTCACAATGCTATGCAACACGGTACAACAAGACGGAGTTCCGCTAGCTTGGTTTAGATGGAATCTTTTCCCATACTCACTTGCGGAAGAAGCGAGAAGATGGTTTGCACTTGCATCCTTCGAGGTAAAAGGAAATTGGGATGACATGATGAAGAAATTTTGCGAGCGGTTCTTTCTGTTAAGCAAGGTTCAACATATTTGGAAGCAAGTGATCAACTTTGCGCAAGGAGAAAAAGAAGGGATAGATTCAATGGATTGATTGAACAAGGACCGAAGCTCGGATTTTCCGGTGATGTACTCTTGCATACCTTTTATTTTTTCCTAACCCCCGAGTGCATGCAATTTGTTCAAATGTGTGCAGGAGGAGATCTCATGGAGAAAACACTCACGGAAGCTGCGCACCTCCTACAAAAAATCAGCAAGGGTGCGGCCATGCGAAGAGATTGGGAAAAACGATGTTCGGCAAGCTCCGAGGAAGAATCTCAAGTGCGGGTGCTTGCTGGAATTTTCAGAAAAGACACATCGGAAGTGAGGGAAGAACAACTGAAGCATGGGAAAGTCATAGAGACAAACCATGATGAAGAAGCATCGATCCGGAGTGCAACGAAAGCCGACCTGGAAAAGAAAGGAAGAACCTTGGGCACCGCCAAATCGCTAAGGGAATTCGAGCAAATGAATTGGATACCAATTGACTTCGGAAGATTGTTCGACAAAGCAAGACCGCATCCAAATCAGCGAGGAATGGCGAAGGTGATAGCGGAAGACTTTCCACCGGATAATCACACGGGATATACATTTGGCAAGGAATCGGCCGGTGATATTATTCGGAAACTTTTTGAAGAAAAAGAGGAAGAGATTGACTTGGACGAAGTGCTGGAGGTCAAAAGGATCATGGGAGTGAAATCGGA
The DNA here is from genome assembly GCF_016808335.1 of Panicum virgatum. Taxonomy (NCBI): domain Eukaryota; kingdom Viridiplantae; phylum Streptophyta; class Magnoliopsida; order Poales; family Poaceae; genus Panicum; species Panicum virgatum. The sequence continues at coordinate 37,573,879 of NC_053152.1, forward strand.
ATCATCATCTTACGCGCACATAACCCAAGTATATGCGATTGGAAGCGATCAAGGCGAAGGTAATCCATCACCCACACCTCGTGTTGATTGCATGATAGACGGAATAAAATGTTGCAATGTTTTATGTGACGTTGGCGCCCATGTTAGTGTTATGAGTTCCAAGGTTTATGCTATGCTTTTTAACGAAACACCAAACCTAGATGCCACAATCATTAAATTGATCATGGGAGATGGTAGATTAATCAAACCGCTAGGAGTGCTTAGAAATTTAAAAGTTACTATAGCGGGTAAAGATATTCCTACAGACTTTTTTGTGATTAATGCTAGTGATGATGAACATGAAAGCATAATCCTTGGAAAGCCCTTTCTCAAATTAATAAATGCTATTCTAGATGTTGGAAATGAGACTGTCACTTTTGATCTAGATGGAGAGAAACACACTTTCGAATTTCATTCAAAACCGTCTCGTGCTTCAACTCTACCTCTTGATAATGAAGGGGTAGAGAGCATTCGTTTCATTGATTCTTTCAGGGATCCTCTCCAACGCGCTTTGGAGAATGGGGACGCTCAAGATGATCAAGATGGAGAACTAGTGGAAACAATGGAAGAGTTGAAGCCGCAACACCGGAATTTGGAGGAAGAAAAATTTGAAGACATTGGAGGATTAGATCAAGAAGAGGATGGTGCACCCGATGTTGAGATGAAGCCGCTCCCCAAGGGATTGATATATGAATTTTTGGGAGATGGCAAGACTTTTCCGGTGATTGTTAGCGACAAATTGAGCTCGAAAGAGACGGAGAAGTTACTGAATTTATTAAAGGAGCACAAAAAGGTGACCGGCTACTCGATTAATGACTTGAAAGGTATTAGCCCCGCTTTTTGCACACATCGTATACAACTCGAGGAGCAATACAAGCCGGTCGTAGAGCATCAAAGAAGGTTGAGCCATGCTATGCGTGATGTGGTGAAGAAGGAGGTTATCAAATTGTTGAATGCCGGAATAATATACCCCGTGCCACATAGTGAATGGGTAAGCCCCGTGCATTGTGTTCCAAAGAAAGGAGGACTCACGGTTGTGAAAAATGAGAAGGAGCAATTGATACCGCAAAGAACCATCACGGGATGGAGGATGTGCATCGATTATAGAAAATTGAATAAGGCAACGAGAAAGGATCATTTTCCACTACCATTCATTGACGAGATGCTAGAAAGGTTGGCAAAGCATTCACACTTTTGTTACCTTGATGGATACTCGGGATTCTTCCAAATACCTATTCATCCGGATGATCAACATAAGACCACATTTACTTGCCTGTATGGAACTTTTGCATATCGGAGGATGCCTTTTGGATTGTGCAATGCGCCCGCTTCTTTTCAAAGGTGCATGATGGCTATAATTTCAGATTTCATAGAAGAGATTATGGAGGTATTCATGGATGATTTCTCGGTGCATGGTACTAGCTTTGAAAATTGCTTGGCAAATTTGGAGAAAGTTCTTAAAAGATGTGGAGAGGTTGATCTTGTGTTTAACTGGGAGAAGTGTCATTTCATGGTGAAAGAAGGAATTGTTCTCGGTCATGTTATCTCCGAGAGAGGGATAGAGGTGGACAAAGCAAAGATAGAAACCGTGGAGAAATTGCCACCACCTACGGACATCAAATCTTTGAGGAGCTTCCTCGGTCATGCCGGATTCTATAGGAGGTTCATAAAGGATTTTTCAAAAATCACCAAGCCATTGACACAACTTCTCCAAAAAGATGTGGAATACACCTTCGATAGTGATTGTCTTCACGCCTTTCGAACACTCAAGCAATCCCTCATAAGTGCTCCTATCATGCAACCTCCGGATTGGAATCTACCTTTTGAAATCATGTGTGATGCAAGCGACTACGCCATAGGAGCCGTTCTTGGACAAAGGAAAGAGGGGAAGGTAAATGCTATCTACTACGCAAGCAAGACTCTCAATGAAGCCCAAGTTAATTATGCAACAACGGAGAAAGAATTGCTTTCCGTGGTATTCGCCTTCGAAAAATTCAGATCATACATAGTAAATTCAAAGGTGATAGTTTATACCGACCATGCGGCAATCAAGTATCTCTTGTCCAAGAAAGATGCTAAGCCACGCTTGATTCGATGGATCCTATTGCTACAAGAATTCAATGTGGAGATAAGGAACAAGAAAGGGGCAGAGAACGTTGTGGCCGACCACCTATCAAGGATGAACCATGGAGATGATGGAAAAGAACCTATCGAGGACCAAATGAGAGATGATCACCTATATAGAATTCTCGACAAAGATAGTTGGATGAATGATATAATAAGGGTGATAAAAGGGATGCCCTTGGATCACTTGGACAAGAATGCAAAGAAAAGAGTGAGCGCGGAAAGAAGAAAATACTATTGGGATCCATCATACTTATATAGATATGGAGAAGATGGAGTACTAAGAAGATGCATACCAAGGGAGGAACGTGAAGAAGTTCTAAGAAAGTGTCACTCGTCGGGATATGTAGGACATTATGGGCACTTTAGAACTCAAGCTAAGGTATGTGCTAGTGGATTCTATTGGCCCGAGATGCATGGAGAGGCGAAAAGATTTGTTTCGACTTGTCTGGAATGCCAAAGGACGGGGAATATCTCGCAAAGGAATGCCATGCCGTTGAACTACAACTTGCAAATAGATCTATTTGGTGTCTGGGGAATCAATTTCATGGGACCATTCGTGAACTCACATGGGTTTGAGCATATATTGGTGATGGTGGACTATTTTTCAAAGTGGGTTGAAGCTATGCCATGTCGGAAGACATCAACGGAGGAGTCCACACACATGATTAAATCGGTTATCTTCCCTCGATATGGCGTCCCAAGAATCTTGATAAGCGATGGAGGAACACACTTCACGGGCAAAGACTTTGGTAAATGCTTGAAGAAATTGGGAATTGAACATAGAGTGTCCACGGCTTATCACCCCCAAACAAACGGACAAGCGGAAACTTCGAACAAGCAATTGAAGGATATTTTAAAGAAGACAGTGATAAAAGGAGGAAAAGATTGGTCGAAGAGACTAGATGATGCACTATGGGCATATCGTACGGCACACAAAACCCCGATTGGTATGACTCCTTATCAATTAGTTTATGAAAAAACATGCCACTTGCCGGTTGAGCTAGAACATAAGGCGTATTGGCGATGAAGGAGATGAACTTTGATGCGGAAGCCGCTGGAATTAAAAGGAGAATCCAAATAAGCGAATTGGAGGAGTTAAGATTGAAAGCGTACAATAGTGCAACAATTTACAAAAAAAGATGAAGAGATGGTACAACAAGCGATTACAAAACAAGGAATTCAAAGAAGGAGACAAGGTCCTACTCTACAATTCAAGATTCAAACTCTTTGGCAAAGGAAAATTGCAAAGCAAATGGGATGGACCATACGTCGTACACTCGGTTTCACCCACGGGAGCGGTGACAATCATTGATGTGAAAGGCGACCAATATGTGGTGAATGGACAGCGACTAAAGGTATTCTTGGAGCCTGACCTCGTGCCCCTTCATTACATCGACATATATACCATGGATGAGGAACCGGAACATCAAGACTAACGACGTTAAGCAAGGTAAGTTTGTAAATATTCTCTTTTAGATTTTATTTTCGTAGTTTTATTTTTATTCTGGACGAACTTTGAGTAAAACATAGGCTCATAATTTGTTGGTGGGCACCTCGGAAAAAGTTGGAGTCTAGGGGGCCGAAAAACAACCTGGGCCGGCCGGCCCAACACCCCTAGGCCGGCCGGCCTGAGCCTCCTCGTGCGTGTCTCGGTCTCGATTTTTGGTAGGTACGAGATAAGGAAATTTTAAACCCGTGTCTTATAGATTTCGCATGCCAAAGATGCAGAGATATTGGACTTCTCGTCCAAGTCTTTTCAGGACTTAAATAGAGGCACGGTTTAGATCTATTCTCTCATACTTTTCAATCTACACCACCACCTCGTGAGAGACATCAACAATGGCCGTTCCAGCGAGCGCTGGAGCCATGATTGCAGCAATGGAGATCAAGGAGAGGGGCATGGCACCCGACACCCCCACGCCAAACCAGCGGATGCGTAGCCCCATCTCAGCAACCGGTGTGCCGCCCCTCCTTGTCGAAGCAAAGCGATGTGAAGCGAAGGCTCCTCCGAAGAAATTTAATACCCAAGCACGGATGAGCGTCGGAGGGAAGGGCCCTCTGTGGTGCAAGGAGGAGCTAGCTCAAGCCCAAAGGGTGGTCGTCGTCATCAGCAACGAAGACGAGGGCGAGAAGCGACAAGACAAAGAGCCACCCGCACCTAGGCATTCCTTGCACCTTCTCGGAGTTAAAAGGAAAAACTACATTGAGCACACCCCGGAGCTGAAGGACTATGCGGGGGATAGCGATTGGGAGAGCTACATGAGCCCCGGTTCATGGGACGCCACCGGTCGTGACTACGATGATGATTGGCCGGAGTGGGCCGAAGAGGAGAGAAGGGAGGATGACGACCCTTCCGGAGGTGACAGCGGCAAGGAGAATAAGAAGGACGATGACGAGCCCGAGGACGACGACCCCAACCGCGGCGGCCATCACTTCGGGTGCTGTTTCAAGTGCCGCAATGAAATCGCGGAGCTCCACGCCACCATCGATAGGTGTCACGATCGAATCGTGGCAATGGATCGAAGGATGGACGACATCGAGCGCTTGGTCGAAAGAGACTACAACATCCTTCTCCGCAACATAAGGAAGTTATTCGGGATGGTCGGAGATCTACAAAAGCAAGGAGGAGGAGGGCGCCCTAGATGCAATTGCCCTAGGTGCCGTTGAGAGCACCGACGAGCGTCACACCCGTCTTTTATATCATTGCGACGAGGACGCCGCATAATCTAAGCATGGGGGGAGAGGTGTGACGGCTCGTAGATTGAATTTTGTTAGTCTTTGTTTAGTCGAAAGTTCGTCGTGTGCATGTCTTTAATTTCGTTTGTGTGAGAGTCATAGTCTAGCGTTGTGTGCTTTATTTTTCGCATGTGTGAGAGTGAGTCTTAAATTAGTGTTGAGTCATGAAAACAAAATAAAAAGAGTCTTTGTTTTTTGTTGGATCGTGCAATTTTATTTATGCATTCAATTTTACTTTATTTTCTTTAAAGCAATTATTCACGAGCGTTGTCATGAAAATTAATTCTTATTTGTGGAGCTTAGTAAATTATCCGTCCATGTTAATACCCACACTTGAGCTTTGATCTAGCGCTTGGTTTTGATTACGCTTGCGAGTAAGGCATGATTTGGAGGACTTTAATTTCATAAAAATAATAAAACCCCTACAAACATAAGGTTGATCAAGTTCTTGGCAAGTTGAGAGTAAAAATCCTATCATCCAAAAGCTATATTCGTTCCACCATAAGTATTGGATGTACATTGAGTTGAGTTAGGATTTCTTTCTCTTGGGAGTTTTAATTTCGAGCAATGATCATGTCTGTATTTTTCATCTCTGAACTGCTAGCCCCGTGAATATTCGGTAATGAGAATTCCTCATTGGAACAACTCATGAAATCTACCGGATTCTAAAACCCGAACCTAAGATTATCTTGTTTATTATACTCTTCCTTGACCACGACCCAATTATGAGGATACGTTCTGTTCCTGCGCATGAGTTGTATAAAAAATTTTGGGATGAAGAAAGGAAGGAGTACTGGAAAGACGGACCGCATCCAACTTGGGAAAGCCCCAGGCCGGCCGGCCTACACCCCTTGGGCCGGCCGGCCTAGGATCCTCTGGCCTCGGCTCGGGAAAGAAAAAAAACCTCCAAGGATGGCAAGAAAAGCAAGTGTTGTCGATATTCAAGTTGCCAGTTAAAGGTAAGAGTCATGGAGTAATATTGGATGAGTTTTTAAACGCCCATGATATGATTATCCTCGCTACTCCTCTGACCTTTGTTTGAAGAAATATTGTTAGACTTGTTTGCATAAGTAAATTTTGCAGTTTGAGAACTCTCGAGCAACCCATGGAAGGACTTATGATTTGATTTGCTCGAGGACAAGCAAAAGCTAAGCATGGGGGAATGTTGGTGCTCCTTAAGTACCCATTTTGTTATACAATTAGGAGAGGTTTTGGTAAATTCTTCGGGATGATTCATGTACTAACCCGCCACTTGGCACCCGAACTTGACCGTTTTCGATTTTGTCCTGGATTTTGGAGCATGTTTATTTTGGCAGGAAATTGGATATTTTCGGAGACGTTTCGACGCATGGTCACAACTGGGCTAAGATGAGGAATAAGGAGAAGAACTCGCACGCGAAAGATGGAGCCGAGAGGGGCCAAAAAGAGCCCAGGCCGGCCGGCCTGGAGCCCTTTAGGCCGGCCAGCCTAGTCCATTCCGAGGCCCAATCGGCCTCAATTTTCTTCAGCGCGAAGTATTCGTTAACCCTAGCTTGTGTTTTACCAAAACCACCGACCATATCAGCCTATAAATACCCCGAAGCCGCCGTCAAAGAGGAGAATCGAGAGGGGGATTAGAGAGGAAGCATCCAGAGACGATTTCCAGAGATCCATTCGAGTTAGACACAAGAGAAAGGCGACATCGGAGGCCTCATCGTCCCTCAGCACCGCTGCAAGTTGGAGGACAGCAAGGGATCCATCCCTTGCCGGAGATTTCGTCACCATGATCGACTACGCTTCGCCTAGCTTCATGGGGTAAAGTCTTCGTTTGTTCATGGGGTTGTAATGAGATCTTGAGTTGTAATTGCCGAATCCTTTATGAGATTGATCTATCACGATTCTTGTTGATGATGCTTTGATGCTTAATAGTTCACGACTTGGCTTTGGATTTGCTTTGCTCTTGCATGGTTTACTTAGATTACATCAACTATCGTGTTCTTGTTGATTCGTTACCGATTATCCTCGTGTAGTGATAGTATGCGGGAGGGAAATGTTTTGATCTTGGAACACACCTTTGGTAGATTAGATCTGTTCTTCGTTGCTTGGCGATTACATCTCTAGTGATCCTAGACCCTATGGACAAATGCTCTTCATATCTTGTGCACACACCTATCATTGCTCACTAATCTAGATTAGATTAGATTGGTTAGATCGGATCTATTTCACACTCAATCACTCAATATAGATCTTTTACCAACGTCATTAGTGCTTAGTTAAGCATAGTAATACATTTGTTCCGTGGATTGATAAACCTTGGGGGAATACTCTAAGGGAAAAACTACACAATCCGTGCGCTTGCGGTACGTAAATTGGCGCTTTAAGGAGCGTCAACACTATCCTGTAGAAAGACTTCATATGAAGAAGCTTTACCACAAAGGAGAACCTTGAAAATTTGGTACAACCCAGATACAGCTGACTCTTTGCCTCCCTCATAGTTATTTTGTAAAATGAATCTTGTTTATAGGTTCTACATCACCATCCTGATTTTCTTCATCATGTCTTGCTTATTTTGTAGTGTGTAGGTTTGCTAAAACCTCTTCCCAAGGATAAAAACCATAGTTGTACTCCTCTGTCACACCATCAACATCAAAAGCATCATGCACAATAGCAACATGGTCAATAATATCTACATTCAAGGACTCCCCATGATGAATCCATCGAGTATAACTACTGTCCATGCCATTCGTCAATATGTGCTTCCTCACAACAGTCTGACATTGGTATTTCTAATTAAAGCATCTACAACAGGGGTATAGAATTTCAACATTGTCATTGAATTTTCCTTGAACAAAACTCATAAATTCCTTGACACCATCAATGTATTCAAGTGAAAATAATCTGTAATCTGCCATTCACCCAGCTTCGATCCATCTAATGAAACATTGCAGAACAACCCAAATAAACAAGCTAGCGTCCCACCATTTTAGAAGATAAATTCAACAAATAAAAGAAAAGGATGACAAAGTGTCCATACCTTCACTGCCAGTCGGTGTTTAGGTGGGGAAGAAGGTGTGCCTCGCAGAAGGAGTCAGGGCAGCAAGACTGTGATGCTCCCGGTGTCGTGCTCACGCGGCCATTGATGATGTTGGTGCGGCAATGGCGGAAGCAGGCGCGCATGATGTGGCGGCTGTGGCAAGCGGTGGCGGAGGTGCTATGATGTTGCAGCGGCGAATGGTGCCCGGCAGCGACAAGTGGGACAACGGCGATTGGTGGGCGCCGGCGGTGGGGTGCTATCAGATCTCGCACCGGCGAATGGTGGGCGGCAGCGCTGGTATGTGGCGGTGCCAATGGTGCGGGCGGGCGCTGGTAGGCGGGGGGGGGGGGGGGGTGCGGGCCTTAAGCAATGGCTGGCGGCGGGAGTGCGTGTTCGCCCTGGTACGCGGCGGGATCGGGCAATGCGATCTGCGAAGCGTGCAACACCTGTTAATTTCGGTGATATGAGAAAAAAATATATACTTTTTAGATATGAAAAGAGTTAAATATTTTACAACTGAGCTTATAGCCCAGTGGTAGTGTGTGCGGGCCTTCAGTCTTTGGTCGCGGTTCGAACCCCCCAGCTGTTCTATGTTTTAGAGAAAAAAACTCATTTGGCGACATGGCACTGGCAGCCACGTGGCGATGACATGGTTGCGGCGGTGACATGCGCTGGCAGCCAGGATGATGCGGCAATAGGCAATATACCAGAACCGTGATGAATTTGCTATAACGTCACAACAATGTGGGCCGGTTTCTGAAAAACTTAACAAAATGTCACTGTGATTTGGGCTTGAATATCTGCAATGCACATCCATGATGGAAAATAAACGTCATAGATGTAATGCTGGTAGTGACGTTCTCTGGTAACATCATGAAAATGTTACCATGAAAAATCTGTCACAGATTAAATGATAGTGGTGGCACAAGGTTGATGATAATAGGCTGCAGTTCTATGGCTCTTTATTCCTTGGCTTGTCAAAGGACAATGGACCCATCAATGCTTACCACATCGATGTCGCAACTTTTGACAAGGATCATGCGCCTAACTTATCATCATTGTGCTCTCCCGGTAAAATACATAGAACATGAAGTTGCACCACTCATTAGAGATGTCAAATAAAGTCAGTTTACAAAACCAACTTTAGAACCCCTGTGTTAGGAACCCTGAAGAATCGAATGAGGTCTTTGACCGCACGATTAGAGAATGGTTACTGTAGCATCACTGTAGTCAATCATCGATTCCGTCATCAGAGCCGTCGCGAAAAGTTACATCCACCCTTAAAAAAAATTTGCAAATAGATTTTATTTAGTACTTCACGCGGAACCTAAAAGACACGTTCTATGATGTTCTAGGAGGAACCAAACAGGGCCACTCTTCATCCTGAGAAGCTCGAATTGTTTCCAAAGGAGGCACATGTAGACTTGAGAACGTCTGAGACAAAGAATACATCCCCGGAATTTCAGAGGAAACATTGCTAGCTGTCAAGCCGGAGGTTCCAGTCTGCAGCCAATGGGAACAGGCCTTCAAGATTTCCTGTTCACACCATGGCTTCTCTTTTGCCTTCACTCTTCTACGGTTCTAACCATTGACACATTATTTTTGTTTCAGAAATACGTTCCTTGAGAACCTTGTAGCTGCAAATGTAAATGCCATGTGCTTTTCTGCATGCCTGTACGTTTCTCACAATTTCTACATTTCATAGGATGATGTTTTCCTTCACTGGAATATTACTGGCACTGCTACATTTTCTATTGTAGCATAAGTTTTTCGCTTGTTCTGTTGCAATATCCAAACATGAACTGCCTTATAAAAATATATAGAAGCATCTTTTATCATTTTCTTTCGAATCAGGCCTATTCTTTATCATAGAGGCTAGAAATTTTCCATATAGATGCCTTGAAAATTATTGTTATATATGAGTATTTGGTGTGCTCATAATTGATGGTAGTTGCTAACACTACAACAGATCGGGCCATTTATCCCAGTTCCAAAGGGCTATTTGTCCCGGTTTTGGAACCGGGATTCGGCTGCCGGGGCAGAAGCCCTAGAGGCTTTTGTCCCGGGTGGTAGAACCGGGACAAAACGCTAAAAAATCTTTACGCCCTGCGGGATTCGAACCCAAGACATATTGCCTAGTGCATGGCTTCCTTGCAAACTTATCTAAGTAGTACATGTGACTCAGTAAAGAAAAACTCCCTTTTGAACCATCACGTGGAGGGGCCTTTTGTCCGGGTTGGTAACACCAACCGGGACAAAAGAGTCCTTTTGTCCGGGTTGGTAACACCAATCGAGATAAAAGGGTTGGACCTTTTGTCCCGGGTGGAGCCACCAACCGGGACAAAAAGGAGACCTTTTGTCCGAGTTGGTACCTCCAACCGGGACAAAAGCCATATGTCCCCCGCTGGCCCGGTTAGCCTTTGGACCCGAGACAAAAGCTACCTATTGTCCCGGGTCCAAAGACAACCGGGATAAATGGCCTGGAACAAATGTCTATTCTGTAGTAGTGTAAGCATATTGATTGTTAAGATGAAAAATAGCCTAACTTATTGACAAATAGCCTTGTACTTTTCTTTTCCCCTCCTTGCATAGTTGCACTTATACATTATTGAAAGCGGGTATGGCTGGGAAATTGATAGATTGATTAATAGGAGTACAAGGAGGTACATTCGGAATTCTAATTCCACACGCGAGCGCGAGGAAGCGTACGAGCGCTCGATTTCCGACCGGGTGACTCGCACTCCTGTGCTTGTGTCGTGTCGATGATTTTTTGTATTTTTTATTCCCTTTTTCCTGGAATCCACGTGACAGCGCTGCTATACTATGTGTGTGCTGCAAGCTGAGACCTCGCGTCGCAACCAGGGCATCTTGGACGTGGGTGCCGGCGTATTCCCTGATCGGCATCATGTTTTTTTATCTTTTTTTTATTAAAACTTTCTATCTTAAAACTTTACTTGTAACATTTTATTATAATCTTTTTTGTCCAAATATTTATGTACAATTTATGTATCTAAATTCTTTTATCATACATATTATACATATAACTTTTTTGTCACGTATTTTATGCACATAAATTTGTGCTTTTTATGCACAACTCATGAATGTAAATTATGTTGTTATACAAATATATTGTATATTAGTCAGTATATAATTTGTGTTTTATAACTTTTTATAATATTTTAATTCACTTATATTTTGTATATGGTTTATATTTATATAAGTTTGTGTTATATATAATTTTTTATATTGAATGATGAAAGAGTGAGGAGACGGCGGTGTCCACCTAGTAGTCTCAGTGGAGTATAGCTGGGCAAAAAACCCGATACCCGAAGCCCGAACCCGAAAAACCCGAGCCCGAACCCGAAAAACCCGAGCCCGAAAAACCCGAACTCTAATACGGGTTCCAGCCCACGGTACCCGAAATTAATACGGGTAGTTCGGGTTTTGGGCCACGGTACCCGAAATACCCGATTTACCCAAAAAATTGGTCAGCCCATTAGCCCAAGTAAGTTGCAGCCCAGCCCACCACCACACCAAGCGTCGAGGCCCATTCTTCCCAGCCCAACACCAACCTAACCCTAACCCCACGCCGTGCCCCCAGGCCTTACGCACACACACCAGCCCCAGTCACCCCGACTGTCCTGCCCCCCTGCCCGTGACGGCGGCCAGCGCATCTCATCCCTGCGCCGAGCAACACTGCGGCCACCGCGGCATCTCTCCTCTCCTCGCCTTGCTTCGTCTCGTCTCCAGTGGCTGGCTGTCCTGCCCCTTTCCCCTCCCCCCAGATCCCGTCCACGGCCCCCTGCCGCCCCAAAATCTGGCGCTGAGCCCACCATTGCCGGATCTCTGCCAGGACTCCGCACCCCGCCGTCGCTCGCGCTCCCGGCCCCAGTTAATTCGCGCGGCGTGTAGTTCCCTTGGTGGTCGGCTGTGACAAAGTAGTACTCGATGTACTCAGAGTGACGAACAGCAGCAGGTCTGCAAGTCTATTTTAATGCCAATACTCTGCTCCGATGTATGCTTTGTTGGCTTTCTTATGTGTGCTTGTTCATTACAATTTGCCTAATTCATTGGAAATTTGGGTTTGATGTTTCTTATTTTGAAAATCTTCTTGATTTGGATCTCCTGGCAATCAGTTTATTGAAATCGGGTAGTTTCGGGTTACCCGAACCCGAACCCGAATTTTCGGGTACCCGAAATGTCGGGTTTTGATTATTTAGGACAAATTTCGGGTAACAATTTTGGAAACCCGAAATTTTAAAAACCCGAAAACCCCGACCCGAAATTTTCGGGTTACCCGAATGCCCACCCATGCAGTGGAGTGCGGGGGTAGGACTCCTTTGTGCTGCTGCGCGAGGGACGAGGGGCAGTGTGTGGTGGGGTGGAAAGCAGGGCTAGCTAGATTGATTTGACTGATTTTAAAGGAGAAAAAAAGACTAGGAAAAGAAAGGTGGGAGTCGGACAGTGGGAGCTAGGAAGGGCCTGTCTGATCGATTGCTAGGAAACCGTCCTCGCGCGCTAATTAGAAACACCCCGTTACATCTATTATTTTATTAGCTAACAAACGGAGTTTCCACGTGCGCTCTCAAAGTCTAGAAATTCTCATTTTAATCAAAGAAAAATAAAAAAATTAAAAATTACCCACCACTGCCATTATGATAAAAATTAGCCTAAAATTCCACTATGCCTAATTAAAAATAACCCACCAATATCATTATGAAAAATTAAATATAAAATACAAATTAGCTATGTATCAGTTATAAATATATACTATTAATAAAAACTAAAGCTCACAACAATCAATCAAAATAAAACAAAAATAAGAATAATTATATGCATAATATTATTAAGGCTTAACAAATCAAATTATTATTACAGGAAGATCATATTTGAATTGTTTTAACAAATAATAAGACATAATTTACGATAATGAACAGGATTGATGTTTGGTAGAAAATACTATAATCTTTAAGTAAGGATACAACAACATGTATATTTTTGAATTTTCAATACTAGCCGCGTAAATACGCGGGTTGTACGCCTAGTTATATATATCCAAGGATCATTTAAGGTTTATAGAATATATCTAATCAACGGAGATAAACCTAAGGGATAACCCTTAGGCTGGGCGCCAAGGCCCAAAGGGCTAGCCCACTAATAGCCTTGCAAACACACGGTACTACAATAAACATTTTCTGATGTGATAAAAAACCATCAACAGAGGCTGTCAACCCAAATAGCCTCTGACAAAACATCACAGTAAATGAGATATTTTCTGAGGCGGTTTCTTGCCCGCATCAGTTAACCAAACAGAAAAAACAAAAAAAAAGAAAGCTCGCCCGAGCCCATCGGCCGCTTGCGCCGTCGCCGCTCGCTGCCACTGCCCGTCAGATCTGCCGCAGGGAAGGAGCTGGGCCCGGATCCACCGCGGCCGCCGCCGTAACTGCCCGTGTGTGAGAGAGAGAGAGAGGGGGCCAGCGTTGCCCGCGTGTGTGAGAGAGAGGGAGGGCCGCCGTCCGCATGAGAGAGAGAGTGAGCAGAGAGAAGGGAGGGAGGAAGAGAGAGAGTGTGTGTGTAGAGTGGGTTAGGGTTTGATTCATTTATATAAGAGTATCGAGAACTAGGCTCATATGAGCTTTTATTGAGCTCAGTCTATTAACCGAGGTGGGCTCTGAAAATAGGAGTATTAACAGAGGCGGTCACCTTAATGTTGACCGCCTCTGTTATTTGATTTTGCGAGGCGGTATCTTTAACTGCCTCGGTTAATAGGAAAGATTGCCTCGGTTGATGTTGGTCATTAACAGAGACCGTTATTTTTCATATCCATCTCAGAGGTGCTAAAAAAAAGGTCACAGAGAATCATTTTGTGTAGTAGTGATGCCCTTGCAATTTGATCGTCAGCCTCTGTGCACGCTCAGACTTGACCTGAACCTTGTGAACACTGAAGAGGGAAGACCCTTGGTGAAGATGTCTGTATACTAAGAGGAAGTTGACACATGCAGAACACGAAGGTCACCAACAGCAACTCGCTCTCGAGCAAAGTGAAGATCAATCTCAATGTGCTTGGTGCACTAATGCTGGATGAGATTGGGGACATGTAGACCACGCTGATTGTTGTCACAATGCACCACTGTGGCTCGGCGAAGAGGGGCATGAAGCTCCTACAGAAGCTCCTGGTTGCCGAGAAACTGGGACTCGACGGCGAGCCAGACATCTCTAGAGGTGGAGCCCTAGGAGGAGATGACTTCGTTGAGATCGTTAGTGAGGGTGCCGAGAATCCAGGACTGCACCATACAGTCCATCCGGACCCAATCCGGTGTGTCGAGACAGATGTGAACCCGAAGGGAACACTTATCGAGGGTCAACATGACCAGATCACACCAAAGATTGAAGTTACAAAAATTGATGTCAAGGACGATCGGGACGAGAGTTTGGATGTCGTTAACAGTGACCTGTTAGTTTTGATCTCTACCGACTTAGTCCAACAGTGGAGTCGGGCCCTTGACTCGGCTCCCTGATCGGGGGAGCCCAACCCAAGTGGGTTGTGGGCCCCTATTGCGCCGGCACTATATCGAGGAGGTGGGGGCCGCAGAGGCAGGTACATCAAGAGAGACAGTGTCCACTCGCCCACCTCCGTCACCTAACTGACCAAGTGAGTGCCGGAAGCGACGGGAAGCCGGCAACCGCCGCCGCCATTGCACGTCGTTGCCTCTGCGCCACAATGTCGACCTCGACCCACTCCGGCGCATCAACGACGGCGCCATGGAGGTAACTGAGGCTATTAAGAAGGTTTTCTCATACAGAAAATAAGTTTCCCCTATCGATCTATTTCCTAGTGATCCCGAAGGTCCTAACAATGGTATCAAGAGCGAGTCTAGAGAGTAGATCAATATGAGAAATTGGATTCATTCACGAATTGAAAGAACTAGGAAAAGTTGAAGAAGGACTCGGTTCGAATTGGATCGAGGAACGAATCAAAGAAAAGAACACCGTTCTCGGATCGGAAAAGTTGAAGAAGCTCAGATCCTAACCCTAACCCTAGAAAGAAGAAAGAGGCAGCGTGCTCATCTGGATCTCGTCACCAGCACCACCTCCGGCCATCGCCGTATGGAAAAAGAATCAGGGGCACCAGCTTGCCGGCGTATCATCGCCGTCGCGCGGGAAAAGACCGAACCGCCGCGCTCAGAGAACTCCATCTCGCCGTGCGCGTGTGGGATAGAGCACTACGAGGGGCCGGCTCGCCAGCATGCCACCCCTCCGCGCGATGCAAGGGCTTGCCGGCGAACGACCGCCGTCGTGCGAGAAAGAACCGAGCCGCCGCTCGGACTGGCAACCCCGGCGCGCGGGTTCAGGGCAGGACCGCACGACCGCTCGACGGCGGTGCGCTCGCACGAGGGCGAAGGCGCACACCGGCGAGTGGGCTTGCGGCGGTGCCGACCATCTCCCTCTGCCACAATGGTCAGCCACTGCCATGTGCTTGCCTCTATGCAGCGCTGGAAAAGAAGAGGAGGAAAGGTAAAGAAGAGAAACAGAGGGGGCTCGAGGGTCCCTGGCTGTCGGTCGGCGGTCGGAGCTCACGACCCACCTGCGAGAGCTGCCGCCGGCGCCACCGCCTGCTCTGACCGGGAGATGGCAGAAAGAATGGAGCTAGGGTTTGGGGTGACTCGGTCGGTGGCTGGTTTTGATCCCGCAAAACTTGCGGAGCACCGTTGGATCGAATCGGCGGCAAAGATCGCGTCCTGGACAGATAATGGGCCGGCTGGGCCGCGCGCGGGCAAGCTGGGCCGAGGCGCTAGTTGCTGCTGGCAGCTGGGCTGCGCCAAGCGACTGGGCCGTACAGGCCTGTTTTGTGCTACTGCGCAGGCCAGATGAACAGTGGAGTTTTTGAATAAAGTCTGTTCATTTCAGAAGCATTTCTTTGAGAATTTTGAATAGTTATCGATCTCTATTCAAATTTGAACCAACGGGACAATTTGTTATAGAGAATAGTAAAGCTTAAAGTGTTTTTCTTCTGAAATTGAGGACATTTACATGTTTGGGCTGCAAAGTAACAGTTTAGCCTCTATTTAAATTAGAACCAATGGGAAAAATTTAATAGAGGAGTAGAAAGATATTAGTTTAAAGTTAAATTATGGTATTGTTATTTACTAACCAATGTTGATAATAGCAATATTGTAATTTTATTATGAGTTTAAAATTCTCTGACAAATTTTGCATCAAAGTGATTAATTTTTCAGAGAATAGAGAAAGACAAAGAATTGTTTCTGAAAGAAATAAAAGTTTTCCGCTGCAATAAAGAAAAATAAAATGAGTTTTTCCCTGTGGGTAAAAGCCACATTTAAAGTTTAAGTTTCCAAAAGATTTTCGCTGTTTTAAGTCAAAGTTGACTTTTTGGCATTATTTTGCCATTTTAAGATGATATATTGAAGTATTTAAACGTATAATCATGTCACCTGCTTCAGGGCGTCTGGTTGGCCTTGACGGTTTTACTTTCACCATTCAGGTGCTTCTGATAGGCGATCCTCTGCATGGCGCGGTGCTGGGGGTACGCTTGGGCCACCGTTTGCTTGGCCTGCTCGCGGGACGTGTTTCCCGTCACGCCACCAAGAAAGCGCTCATAGGCGTTCCGCTCAGCGAGGTCATTCGGGTTCTTATGAGAGAATGCGCTCCTCCGAAAGATTGCGGGCCTCCTGCCTATATACTCAGGCACTCAGCGGCACGGCGGTCCAGCAGGTCCTCATCAAAGCTGCCTCCAGCATGTCTAATGTTGCGCACAAAGTGAGGTTTTACCTCGTTCGTGTCGGTATGAGGCCTTGCCTAGGTCTTGGTGTCGCCGCCTGAAGCCAGCTCTGCTGTACTCATCTCTGCCTTGGGCGGGGGCATAGTAGTATCGTAGCTAGTGGTATGCTTTATTTGCCCAATTGCCCACGGCTGGCTTTGTGTCGGTATAAGGCGCCCTTGCGTGAGCCTTGATAGGCGTCTTGGTGCGTTTTATGTTTTACTAACATTTGTGTTCTCCCCCAAAAAAAAGTTTTAACATTTCTGTCCTCGGTAGTGAATCTGTGCTCTCTTGCTTTGTTTATCAGTATATCTGTGTGGTAGTGGCTCAAGCATCTACAAGAAGTGTTCTACCGAACTAGCTAGACAGGGACGTGGAACATGTCTTCGGTTTTTACAAGCTAGGCACCTGACACCTACACTCCACTAACTAAATGATAAAGCAAATGGTGTATTCGAGCAACATTTCGTGGCATTTTTACTACCAAGCTCCCAGAGTGCAACGATGCCACACGTTTACCTGTTTAAGCATTTTACGCACTACGCGTAGGGCCAGGTCGGCCGGCCAAGCTGGCACTGCTATAAAAATGATTTGGAAAAATATTCTATTTTTTTAGGGATAGGTCAAAAAGTAATCCGCTCCTACAAAGGCAGTGTTGACGTTTGCTAGAGACCATTTTCAAGCGTTAATTAATGGATCAGAAAATCATGAGTTGCATTTCTTACACGTATCTTTATCTAAAATATTTCCAAAACCCAGTATGCCTTTGGTTCCCTCGCTGTGAAGCTCCATGGTTCCCTCCTATAAATAGTAGAGGGGGTGAGAATAGGGATACACCACAAGTGCTCTCTCTCAAGTTCACTCTTGTTTAGTTCCATAGGATTAGTGGAGTTTAGGTTGAATTAGCTAGTCTTCGGGTCCCCGAGAGGTTGCTCAGGAGTTTCGGTGTGGGTTAGTCTCTCACTCTTCTTTGTAATTCTTAGATATCTGTAATAGACTTATCTTATAGTTATTTATATTTACATAATTTATATCCTGCGATATCAGACATATACTCCATGATTAGTTTGTGTGGGTGCTCTATGCTTTGCATGATTAGACAATTAGTTTTAGTACACCAGTGCCCGTTCCAATATTCGAATGTTTGCTCTAGTATGATGTATGTTCATCCGAAGGGTGGGGGCTCCGCGCGGAATACTAGGGTATCGGTTATTAATGTAGACATGGTGTCTGGGTTAATTAAGTGTTGTTGGGTGTTGTCTTTTCCCACAGTTTGTAGAGGTAGCCAGCAGGTGGTGATAGCCCTATCTGTGCCTTCGTAATCCTCCACGTTCGGTTAGAGGGGTAGGAGGTCTATAAAGTACCGTAACGGTTGAACAGTTTTATCTGTCAGTCATAAGCGGTCTCCGGTAGTACTAGGTTGTCTAGAGCTAGGATATATAATCGTGTGTATGGTGTAAAGTACAATACAAGCTGTATAACTAACTTAAGTACATGAAACCCGAGCTTGCTAATTTCTTCCTTTCTCGCTGGCTTTACCTTATCTTAAGTTGAGCATAAAACTTATGTGTTACACTACCTCTATCTATCATTTATCTTACACCCGTTTATACAATTGAATATCCATTATCTAATCAAGATTAGTTCATCTTGTCTATATAGTAACTCCTGTCTTCCCCGCGGAAATATAAATGACACTTCAAAATACTCCCGGATAAAATACTATAGTGGTATTCCGTACGCTTGCGAATTCATTTGTGGTTTACGAAACACCCTCACCCCAATTGGCATTCGCAGGCGCCGCTTCCTAGGCACACCCAACCTAGTGGAGACGCTGGTGAATGCCAACAGAAAGCGAGATTATTGTAGCAGTTGACCCGCCTCTAAAAATATATTTTTTGGGGCGGGTGACATCATCACCCGCCACTACAAATAAACTCCATTTTTAGGGGCAGATGATAACGTCACCCGCATCTAAAAGTTTTATTTTTAGGAGTCGGTGACGCCATCACGCCATCACCCCCCGCCTCCAAAAATAGATGCTATTTTTAGGGGGCGAGCCTGGAAAATTTGAACGCACTGAGCGGGCGTTAAAGACATGGCCGGCCTTAGGCTGACCACAGCGGAGGGAGCAAGAGCAAATTTGCTCCCTTCTCGTTTCCCATGCCCTCTCTGTCTACAGTGCCAAACAGTGCATCTACAGTGCCAAACAGTGCATCTACAGTGTCAAACAGTGTATTTGCTCCTTCATTTGCTCCCTCCACTATGGACGGTCTTATCCCCTCGACTCTCAGCACGCATGTCACCGGCCTTATCCTCTCAGCATGCAGGCTGTGTGCTGCTTTATCCTCTCGGCTCTCTATCTCTCCTCTCACCTCAGCGCGTTGTCTCTCTCTCTCTCGAACCCTCTCAGAAAAAAATGGGGTTGACACCGGGTAAGGCCTCAAGGGGCGCTCGCGTGCGCCCCCACGCCCCATGCCCACCACGTACCCAGCGAAATCCGATGGCGAAGCCTCCCTACGGCGCAGCGGCTCCATTTCCATCTCCGTTCGGCTAGGCTCGCCTCCTTTTCCAGCTGCAGAACGCTCGGCTTCCTATCGCCCGTGTTTCTCCCTCGTCGACTCATCTCCTCCCGATGACTCATCTCCCCGATCGTATTGCCAAGGCCGGGCAGAAGGGTGGCGCGGCGAAGCCCTGCCCAGCGACGGCGACGTCGGTGGTTTGAGGCGATCAAGAGGCGGTTCACGTCGCCGCGGCGAAGCCCTACCCGGCAGTGCTTAAAACATCAAACTAATCAACGTACCGATGGTTATAATAGCGATAGCTCTAAAGTACTTAAATTGCATGATTTAGATTATATTCCCAATTCCAAGTTCAATTGTACAATAAGCTCAATAAAAACTTAAAAAATTATAAAAATATATCAAACTAGTGCCGAGTCGGCGAGTCATGTCATCCTCACCTCACCTATCAATATATCATATCTTCATTAACAATAGGAAGTGAACCTGAGCCTACCCAAAAGCAATATGCAAAATACAATTAATTAATAAAAAATGATAATTGGATGCAACAAACCACTTGCACAATGATAACTAGTGCAAAATACAATCAATTAGTTTGTTCGATTTTAGCATAGAAAAAGGGGATCACAATGAGGAGGGCTGGGGAATGTATAATCTGAGACCTGCTTGCTGCTTGGCTGCCCAAGCCGCCGGCCTCCAAACTCCACTGGCGCCCCCACGCTAGCCTCCAGGCATCAGGCACCGCCGCGCGCCCGCCTGTACACGCCGCGCCGCCAGCCTACAGGCTACAGGCGCCGCCGCGCGCCGGGCCACCGGCCGTACGCCCGTGCTGGACCGCCGGCCGCCGCGCCCATGCAGGCCTCCAAGCTTCAGGCGGCGCTGCCGGCCTCGGCGCGTCCAAGAGTCCGTGGCGGCCGCGCGCCCGCGCAGGTATCCATAAGCCGCTCGCCCGTCGCCTGCC
Organism: Panicum virgatum; assembly: GCF_016808335.1. NCBI lineage: Eukaryota > Viridiplantae > Streptophyta > Magnoliopsida > Poales > Poaceae > Panicum > Panicum virgatum. The sequence continues at coordinate 37,594,059 of NC_053152.1, forward strand.
TGCCTCTCATCTGCTCATCGGATGGTCCGGCCGCCGACGCCGCCAGCTGCTTGGTTTGGAGACTAGCTTGGAGCGGACGATTCAGACTCGGTTGGGAGCAGCCGAGCAGGAGACTGGGTGGGGGAGCGCTCGTCAGGGGCTCAGGGCCTCGTCACCTTCGGGCCGCCTTGCTGGGCCGCGAGTTGCTGGCTGGCGGCCGCGAAAGGTAGGCCACTAGGCCACGAGCTCGCGCAACTGAACTTTGGGCCGGCGATGACTAGCAGACTAGGGCCACTTCACCGAAATATCCGATGGACCATTAAAGAAATACCCAGGTACAAGAGGTTTCTTGGGCCACGCCTAGGGCCACGTCTCTAGTTGCCCTAGGCCCATATCCGCTCCTGCTACCCGGCCAGGTGACGCTGACGATTCGCTTTACACCTCTCTCGTGTTGTAATATATTTGTTCCTAGTAGTTGAAAATAATTATTTAATATAAAAACTGTTTTTTAAAAAATATCGTGCAAACATATGAAAGACAATGGTGCAATCAGAATTTAATCTAAATATATGGTTAAGAATTATTATTTTTTAATCTTTAACATGTTTGCATCACTACGGGAAACAGTGGGTTTGCCGTGTGCCAAAGCACATGACAAAGACAGGATTTGCCGTGTGTTACACACGGTAAAGAGCGCATGTAGATGAGGTAATAAGATTTGTCTGTTTTGCATACACATGTGCACACAGACTATCCATATATTGATACCTATTGCGTGTTGATTTTTGATCGTGTCAAAATTTGATTGGGCCGTAGAAGATTGGTGGAGGTTCGTTTGATGGTGCAGACCACCACCCAGGAATTAAATCGCAACGCCTTGAGGTGGGGATGGTGCGCCCCTGGCATCTTGGACTATATATCTCTCTTTACGCAAAGCGTCTTCCGATTCGTTTCTTCCTCTGTCTTATCTCTCAGCGCAGCATCTCTCTGATCAAACTGAACACCGAGAGCATCCTTTGCCGAGTCTCAAAAAAAAAAAAAAACTGAACACCTAGAGCATCCTTTTGGACTCAGCAGCTTTCTCTTTTGCATACAGCCTCTTCTGATTCCTTTCTTCGATGTCATCTTACTTGCGCATCTGATCAAACTGAACATTATCCCCCGGCATACTTTCTTGGCCTCTACATTGAATTATCGATCAAGTTCGAGCATGCGTCGTCCAATGTCGTCTGTCTTTCCAGTGGCCAGCCATAAGTGCGTGCCCCAAGTGCGTCTGCCATTCTTCTAGTTCTTCATGCGCCTGCCTACGTGAGTTGACTGCCACTTACCACCAATACTCTTCAGAATCTACCTGATGGAGGGCGAGTCTGCGGAGGCTAGTTCCAGAAGCTGGGTGGTGGATATGGAGAGGTTTCTCGAGCAAACCGACCCGTCTACGGAGATGGTGCGGTGGACGAAGGCTTCCATCTACCGGGTGCCGGAGCGCATCAAGAACCTGACGAACCGCGACGCCTACCGGCCGCTGTTGGTGTCGCTGGGGCCCTTCCACCACGGCGACCCTGCACTGCTGCCCATGGAGGAGCACAAGCGCCGGGCGTTGCTGCACCTGGTGAAGCGGGCTAGGAGGCCACTGGGGGAGTTCGTCGCCGCCGTGGAGGAGGTGGTGGATCAGCTGCTGGACACCTACGATAACCTGGACGAGCGGTGGCGCGGGGTGGACCGGCACCGTTTCGTGGAGGTGATGCTCACGGACGGATGCTTCTTGCTGGAGATGATGAGGACGCGCGAGCATGTGCTCAAGGGCGAAGAACTGGATGATTATGCGCCTAACGACCCCGTCTTCAGCATCCACGGCTTTTATTTTCTGCGTCCGGAGATCCAGTCCGACATGATCCTGATGGAAAACCAGCTTCCTCTGCTAGTTTTGCAGAGGATTTCAGTTGTCCAGCGCGGCATATCATCGCCGGTATGTACTTCACTAGCTTTAGACAATAGACATTTGCAATTCAGTGAGAAGTGCTGTATTTATATTTCTACTAGTGGATGAAATGTTGTTTATATCATAGTTGGTCCTACGAAAATGAATTGCTTTAAAACTAGTTCACTGAAATTGATTTTTTTTCTTCTTATTTTTCAAAAAAATCGAATTAATAGTGTTTTGCGGTTAAGATGGTGTTCAAGTTTGTGTAATAATTTTATACACCAAAATTGGTTAGAAACATATGTTCTTTGCTTCAGGGGATTCTTAATAAATTAAAAAAATGAGAGAAGAGTACAAAATTTTCAGATTTATTTAACAAACATTACATGTTATTGCTCCCCATGATTTTAAATATAAATCGTTTAGAACATATATGTGGTCTCCAATATAACCTTTCAAGTTGCAATTTTGTAAAAGTAGCATACCCTACTGTTAGTAGATAATGTTATATGTTATGAAAGTAGTTTTTCCATCACTCATGTGTGTTGTCAATCTACGTCTCTTCATACATTGCTGTTGTCAATCTATGTCATTTCCATGCTTTGATGGGTCAAATTGAAAAGGTTTGACTGATTAGAATCTAAAATGGCCAAAATTTGGAATCAGAGTAGTAACAAAAATAATGTGACCAGACCTTAAGTATTAGGCGGACGCCTCAAGCAAAGTTCGAGCCCGAGATTGGGCAGCTTCTGCTGCTTTCTCAGGCAAGTACCAGCCTAAGCAGTGGCTTCTGACCTGAAAGAATCAAACTTTTACTTGATGGGCCAGCCTAAAAAATACTCTGCACTACACTACTACAGAAAGCATATGTAGGGGAGGTCAAAATGAGATTTGTTGGAACGGACGCTAGGCCCGTTGCTGCTTTTCGCAGCTAAAAACGATGTTTGCAGGGGCGGGTACTATGCCGGCCCCTGAAAATCCATTTCCAGGAGTGGGCCACGCCCGGCTGACCCGCCCCTATAAATGCATTTCCAGGGGCGGGTGAGGGGGTGACCCGCCCCTGGAAATATTTTCCCAGCCCGTCAAAAAATTTACCGATTCGAATTTGAAAGGAGCACCGGTTGAACTGGTCACCTAGAACACATGTGTCGCTGTAAGCGCCGGTTGAACGCAATCGAATGTCATAGTGATGGACATGGAACATGTTTTATAAATATAAATAATTATGCAATATATATATATATATATCAATCATTACAGAGCATAATTATAGTACATCATTACAATTAAGGCTCGAATGCATGTTTTTCTCCTATTTACCAACGTTACTAGAGGAGGTACGGTGCTGCTTGTTCTCCCACTCACGAAGACCAAGATATTTAGTTATTTAGTCTCTGTTGCTAATTCGTGGTCTTTATTAAAAAATGTGCCCCTTGGGTTGATCACTTCATGTCTAATGAAACGCTATAAATCGGCGACTACTTCTAGAAGTTTTCTCATGGAGTTACTCATCGTTCCTTGGTGGACTGTCCTGCAATTAATGAGAATCCATGGAGAAAGTAAACAAGTGTTAGATATACGTCAAAATAATGTAACACATGTACATCTATCCCTAATAAAGAGTAGTCCCTTATACGTTCAGTATCAGTTGTGTATCTCCCTTGCATCCTGAGATGCTCGCACGTGTAATACCCGCAGTACACGGAATAAGCAGGTTGCTTTTGGCGCGAAAAGTTTGTGCGTAGAGTCATTTCTTTATTTTTCTTGGTGCGATGAGCACCTCCTAATTTAATATAGTGCTGGTAAGCCCTGTTTAAAAAAAAGAAGTGAGAAGTTAGTTTATAAATGCATACTTTTATGAAAAATTTGCATGATGTACGTATGGAGGATAATAAGTTCACTAACATTCTGAGGATGAATAAGAAATCCTTGTATCTACTCATTGGCCAATCCAAGGAGTCCAATACGTGGACTCTTCCAATCTTCGGTTGTAGTACAAAAGCAATCCAGTGATTTCTGCAAAAATATTATATACGATTTTTAGCTAAGGATCGGAGCAAGTGTATATTGTAATAAATGATTGAATTAGACGTACCTGATATTGTATGACGCAAAAATGCAACCGGCCACATCTTCTCATTCTGGCATCATCTTTGCTATGTAGACCGCAACTCTCTTCATGGCCTCTCTGTGATGGTATTTTCGTTCCTCAACTATCTCCTTATAGGCGTTTGACAATGCTTGAACACATCATTGTCGTCCAGCCACGTATTTAGCCCGTTGTGCCTGGCCTTGCAAATAGCTAGAGGATCAAGATACCTGGACCTTTTACCTGTTACATATGCATCACTTGTTTGCATTCTGTAGATTAGAATGTATGACAATTAATTAGATACATATATATATAGTAATTAAGGCCATAGCACAGAAGAAATTAAGTATCGATGAGGCACTTACATGCACTAGAGTCTAACCATTTCGATGCCTAGTTCTTTGAGGCGGAACATAGTGTGGATGTCTTCAAAATCGAACAAGACATCAGTGATGCCAATACCTGTAGGCCCAAATACTTGTGAATAGTACGGAGCGCATGTGGTTCAGAGCCTAAGTTTACATGCCCTCATGTACCAACTGTGCATCATCTGCATTTTCACTTGGAACCTCCGAGATTGCCCAGTCGGGTAGAAGTGGTTTTCTGTACTGAAATGCCTTAGGACAATCATCTAAATCTTGAATTGCATCGACCCCAACTAGCAGTTTGAAGTCCGTGCTAGTGCAGGGCTGGGAAAATCCTCGTCTTCTAGCACTAGAAGTTGAATCATCCTTTGACTTCACCTTTGACTTGTCCTTTGATTGAGCCTTTGACTCAGCCTGCTTCATGTTTGCGGCATGCCATATATTTGTAATCTCTTTCTCGTCCTTCAGGTCCTCGTAAGCACATATCACTCGTGGCACCAGCAGCAATGGTTGTTGTTTTTGTCCTGCTGGCGGAGCCGTTGGTGGGGCCAGTGGAGTATGCTCTCGTGGTCGAGCAACCGAAGCCGATGCTGATCGCAAGGCAAGTGGTGATGCCTCTCGGGATGGTGGAGCTGGTGGTGATCGCAGGGCAGGTGGTGATGCCTCTTGGGATGGCGGAGACGGTGGTGATCACATGGCAGGTGGTGATGCCTCTCGTGAATGTGGAGCCACTGGTGATCGCGAGGCCGTTGATGATGGCTCTCGTGATATTGAAGCCGCTGGTGGTGCCTCTCGTGGTTGTGGTGATGGCAGGGCCGGTAGTGTATGCTCTGGTGTTGCCCCCTGCTCTTGTTGTTGTCGTGCTTGCGAGATACAGTCCGAAGCAGCCAAAGGTACTTGACCAACCAATACGATATCTCGTTTATGCCACAGAATGGTGCTGCCGACACATTCTGCAAGGCAAGTCTTCCCATCTGCAGTGGGAATGTCTATCTCATTATCCTCATAGCTTGATTTTGTCAGTTGCTCCACTTGTATGCATGCATATAGGGGTGGGATCAGTTTTCCCTCAAATAAACCCCCAACCCGATGCACCTGGGCCTTGGCAATTTTCTCTGTCTTCCCAGCTCTGCTGATCGGATAGAGCAACAAGTAGGGAGTAGTACTCGTTATGCTATCCACCGGATATGGCTGTGCTGTGGTTGAGGCGACACTGCTCTGAGCACATGCCAAACTCGCTTGGCCTAGTACCGGTTGGGGCATGGCCACCATCTGTTGTTGCCCCACATCTTGCGATGAGTTGAACCAAAGTAGCCCCGACTGCTGCTGCTCCGCAACTGTTGCCATTAAAAATCCTTAAACTCTTCATTTAGGGCTTTTTTTGCTGCTGCGTACATCTCATCCTTCTAGCGATCATGGCTCCTGTACCTAGCCCAGTCCTTCTTGGACCCATCCTTCATGCTCAACTTAGAGGACACGCCTCTGACGCGGCCTCCATTCTCTTTGGACCCAACAGCTGTACTGAGCACATCTTTCTCCCAATTGGCTTTGAACTTTTCTTATTTCTGAAGCTCGGCAAGTTCTAAGATCTTTTCTGCCACCGCTTCGGTCTCGGGTTGATCAAACTTTGATTTTTCAACTATCTTTGGCTTCCTTGCTTGAAGCCACTGCCAGCCACGTTCGTTTAAGCCTTCATAAGGGCCAGGCAGCCCAACAGCTATTGCCGTCTCTCTTTCACGCCGCCACTGGTCGACCTTCCTTTGGTACCCACCTGGCCCAAGGTGGACTTTATGTATGTTGCTCCGTGCTAGATTTCTATTCTTCTGGCTTAGGGCTAGAGCTTCTTCAGTGGTCTTTTGTCGAACAAACTCTTCCCATTGTGCTTGTGTGATGTCCCCGTAATCTCCAAATGGTGTTCGACCCTTCTGGACATACTGCATATTTAGATGGCCCTTGCACCGGTGGAAAGTTTCACCCAGCATCTTCCGAGCATAATGCTTTACTTGATCTTTAGTTCCTCTTGGTAGAATAAAAGTTCTTCTCAACAATTGCCACATCGCTTCTTTCTTCCCCTCAGGAACCAGCATCCAATTGGGGATCGTTGGATCCAAAACCACTTTTATTCTGATTATAGAACCGATGGCATTCCGAAACTTTGCTACAATCTCTGGAGGATCTATGTGCTCTCCTATCATGCTAATTGCATTGATCGTCCATTGCCCTTCGGGGTATTGGTTTCTTCCTCACTGACCCCGTTTCCTTTTGTTTTAGCTGTCAGAGGTTGTACATGCAGGATCCAGACCCTAGCTTAGGGCCGTTCTAGTCCCCAGATTCGACACCGACGTCGGCCTTGTTGTCCCACTCCATCTGGGATGCAATTCGCTCGATATCCTTGTCTTGAAGTGCGGCATCATCCCTTCGTGGGGAAGCTGATGCCGGATGATCCATTTACCATTTCTACATTGCAAAGCCATCAAAGATATATTTGAATAAATATTTGAATTCACAGCGAGCAATGAATATTTAAATTACCAATTTCGTAGAAATATTATGCACATTTCATACAAATAAAAAATTCACATTCAAATTTCACATTTGAATATGATGCAGATTTCATGCCAATAACAAATTCTAAAGAAATTCTTCTGATCACAATAAAAAATAACAAAAATGAAAGTAAATATGCAGACCTCGAACTTTATTATAAAAAGGAGTCTGCAATTTCCACATTATCACTCTCTTTATGTGTCTCTCTATGTGTCTCTTTATGTATGTGTCTATGTAATTGTCTCTCGTGAATGAGAGAGAGACACAATGAAGAAATTGCAAACTCCTTATAATCGAATGGAGGACACATGCAATTTCACATTCAATTTATATTCACATGGGTGACACATTCACATTAAAAAAAGAAATAACTATGATAATAAAGTAGAAATGAACATTATGGAGCAATGAATATTTACACACTTTATAAAGTAGAAAACATTGAAAATTGATAATAAACTCATTCACTTATCAAATAAATTTCCTATCGAATTTACAAGTTTGCAATTTCTGAATTTTTATACAATTTCCTATCGAATTTACAAGTTGGCAGATTTGAATTCAAGGGCTGAGTTTAAGTTTTACAAACTGGCCCTTGCTTTCTTGTGTAAAGAACCCTAGAAATAAAAGTGGCTTACAAATAGGCCCTTGGCCGAAATCCGGCGAGGGAGGTCGCCGGCGGTGGGGAAGGAGAGGGGGAGGTGTGCCAAGGGGCTAGCACGGACCTAGGGGCAGTCGTGGTGATGGCAGAGGTTATCGGTGGCGGGCTGACCACAAAGCAGTGGTGGCGGCGGCCGTGGGGAGCTCTGCTCCGGTGAGGCTGGTGGTCGGAGAGGCGGGCCGGCGGCTCGGGGAGCTCTCCTGGTCCCTGGGGTTGTGGCTTGGAGATGGGCGGGAGCAGTGGTGGCGCAGATGGGAGGGCTCGGCATGGAGGTGTGTCCGCGGCGGGAGGGCGCCACAGGGAAGGCGAAGCGGCGCAGTTCCGGAGGAGGGGAGGAAGGGTGGAGCGGCGGCGAGCATGGACGAGCAGCGGGGAGGAGGCTGGCGGTGAGGCGGCGATGGAGGTTGAGGAGGACGAGGCGGCGTGGAGGAGCAGGGGCTGATGAGGGGGGCGTGGGGAGGAGGAGGACAGCCCGCGCGCAGCGCAGATCGGGCAGGTGGCGGCGGTACTGGTGGGGAGCGGGGTGGGAGCTGGGTGGCGGCGGCACGCGCGGGGTGCGGCTCCAAATTTTGGCAGCGTAACGCCCTCGTCCGCGCAAAACTAAATTTTTGCTAACTCCTCGGCGAGTTCGAACTATATAGGGCGACGATTTGTAGAGGCGGGTAGGGGCGTCACCTGCCCCTACAAATATCTTTTAAATTTATTGCTAAAGTTTATTTAATTCAAAAATAATAGAAAACAGATCAAAAAATGTGAAATTTTTACCCTAAGACTATTGTGACATGTAGAACTTTAAAAAATCAAAACCACATTTTAGTATATATAATGGTTAAAAATGTCGAAACCACATTGTTTAGCAACCCCACACTACTATCTCATACCACTCAAGACTCACTTTGTGTTTTCAACACTTTTAAACATTAAATAATGCGACATGTATAAATTAAAAAAAATCAAAACCAGATTTCAGTGTTTATAATAGTTAAAAGTGTGGAAAATCCAATGTATAGCCAACCACGCAGTACTATCTCAACACTCAAGGACTTGTTATATATATTGAAGTATATTTGTACATTTATACTATATCAAATGTAATAACATAAATATAGCAAAACACGTAAAAAATAACAAGGATATTTCAATATAAATAATAAGTCCAAGTGTCATTATAGTAAGGTCTGACATATTACAAACACTTCCGCACATTAATAGGTCTAATATATATAATTGATTCAAAATACATGGATGCATATATTTAAGCGGCAACAATTCTCGATTCTCCATCCTTGTGTGCCCATAGTTTGTCCTGTTTTCTTATACTTGCTTCTATAATTCTCATCTTCTGTGTTAGGTCTGTGAAGAGATTTATTTCATCATACTGATTATATCATTCCATATCGTCGATACCATCAACTCCTATGATAGCTTGTTTTCCAGGGACGACAATGTGTTTTTGTCTTCTTTGCGGAATCAGCTACATACAGTACTTGTGCGACCTGTGAGGCAAGTACCCATGGGTCGTCTTTGTAACCAATATTATTGAGGTCAACAATCGTGAGCCCATAGCCATCCACCTCAACACCTTTTGGGTGTTTGATCCAGCGACACCAAAAAATCGGGATTTGTATATTGAAACCATAGTGCACGTCCCATATATCATCTATGACACCAAAATATATTATACTTTGGCCTGTTCTCTCGTCTAACGCCTCAATACGAACACTATTGTTTTGAGATACAGTCTTTTTATCCTATGCGACAGTATAAAATAGATATCCATTAATATCGTACACTTGCCATGATATGACCTGGCTAGATGGGCCAGCTCCCAATCCTTTGATCGTTTGCTCATCCACGGTCACCCCATCTAGAAGATCCAGGTCCTTCAACCATGCAGTCAGTTGACGCTTGTTCTCTCTCATGATCCAGTCATCTGAGCGGCCATTACTTTCTGCACGAATCATCCTCAAGTGTTAATTGACTAAATGTGTTATTATGGTGAGGTTCAGCAAGATGCTATAATGTGCTTGTTGCACACCTTTGAAATCCTTGTCTATAAAGGTTTTCCTCCCAACTGCACCCACACCTTCCAACCTCCCCAAAAAATGTGGAATAGGCAAACCAAGGCCCATGTTATGCTTTAGGTAACCTAGGCAAGACTCGATGATTTTCTCAGTACTATATCCCTCTATCATGGACCCCTCAGAATAAGCATGATTCAATACGTACCGGTTGAGAATGGACATAAAGCGCTCATACGTCCATATTTCGTGTAGGTAAAGTGAGCCAAATGCCAATATCTGATCGACCATGTGAATCACTAAGTGTCCCGTTATATCAGAAAATCGTGGAGGGAAGCACATCTCGAGCTGCGCCATAGTCTCCCCAATAAATACTTGGAGATCCTGCAATTCATCTTCGTCGATCACCATTTGTGAAATCCTATTGAAGAAGTAACACAACTGAGCAATTACCATCTTTACATATACTGGCTTGATCGCTCTAATTGCAATCGGTAGGAACACTGTCAACAACACATGACAATCGTGACAGTTATAGCCGTATAGCGAGAAATCTATCATCAAGACTAGTTTTCTTATGTTGGAGGAGAAACGACTTGGGACTCTGACCCCCCGTAAGCTCTCGCACATTGCCTTCTTCTCATCATGTGTCAAGTTGTAGCTAGCTGGAGGGAGTTCATATCTGCCATTCCCTTTATCCACTGGGTGGAGGTCTTATCTTCATGGCTACCAAGTCCTGGCGCAACTTTAAGGTATCCTTTGTCTTGGCTGATGTTTCCAGAAGGAGCCCGATTGTGTTACCAAACACATTCTTCTTCAGCTGCATACCATCGATTGCATGGCGGACCTCAAGATCCGCCCAATACGGCAAGTATACTAGTAGAAGATGGACTGTTTCTTAAATGGTACACCATCGATAGGTGCCTTATCTCTCTTTCTCTTCTTTTCATCTTTCTTCTTCTTCCCATAAGTGACCTGGATGGTCCGGACCATATCGAAAACATAGTGCTCATCTTGTTTTACTGGAGCAGAATGTAATTCAGGCATGCCATCAAAAAAATTATAGATCTTACTTCGGTACCTATGTCCTTCCACCAAGAAGCGCCTGTACCCAAGATAAACTACCTTTCGAGAACCTTCCTGGAAAGACGATACGGTGACATTCACACACACCGTGCATCCCGTCCTACCTTTGATCTTTTCTGACAGGACAAACAATGCCTGGTAATCATGGATGGTGATGAATATAGTGGCTCTAAGATTTAAGGGTTGCCATGTAAAACCGTCTAAGATATCGATACCCTCCTTCCATAAAGTTTTCATCTCTTGCATCAGAGGCTCAAGAAAAACATCTATATTGATGCCAGGATGCTTGGGGCCCTGTATAAGGATGGATAGCAAAAGATACTTTCTTTTCTGGCACAGCCATGTATGCCGGTTGTACATCGTCAATATCACTGGCCATGTGCTATGAGTGCTACTTCTTTCACCAAACAGATTCATTTCATCCGTACTCAACACGAACCGAACATTCCTCGGGTCCTTTCCAAATTCCAGATAGTACTTCTCATCGAATTTCTTTCACTGCCGAGCATCAGCGGGATGTCGGAGCTTTCCATCACCCTTCTTGCGCTTATCTGAATTCCACCATCTTATCGGTTCAGCATCCTTCGGGTTCAAGAAGAAATGTCTCAGGCGATCAGAAACTAGGAGGTACCACATAACCATGGCGGAAATTCTGCTTTGCTTCTCAGAAATGCCTAAAGTAGCGTCGCCTAGCTCAATTGAGGCAACACTATTCGTCGCACCCTTCCCCTTCCTTTTATTCCCATCGGCTGGACCTTGATCGTGCCACCACAGTAACCGGCATTATTTTCGTACAAAATACAATAATTTGGACATGCATGAATTCTTTTCACACCCATCGTGAACGGGTTGACAAGCTTCTTGGCTCGGTATGTGTTAGCTGGCAGGCACTTTATTTGGCTTTGGAAGCAACCAAACCAAGATACTCAGCAGATCGTTGAAACTACCGTCTGACCAACTATGCTTAGCCTTCAGAGTCAACAGCTCAAGTATGAAACGAAGCACGGTCCAGTGTTTGGGACATCCCATTGATCGCTCGTATACATTATCCTCTGCTGATTTTCTCACTGTCTCGAAGTTTGTTAACCTCTTGGCACTACCAACTAATAGCCCTGCTTTGGTGTGGCGCAACAACTAGCTCAGAAAATTACCATCATCAAGTTCATCGTCACTACTATCATCATCGATGGGCCCGTCATTGACATCATCACCATGGAATCCACAACCCTTCATCATGGCTGCCACCATCATCCTCTCCGCCACCATCATCAAAATCATCATAAGCATCAAACATTCTGTCAAACTGCTCATCTTGTATGATTTCATCCAATGGATTATTCGTCAAAGTGGGAGCATTCGTCTCGCCATGATACTTCCAGATTATATAGTCCTTAATAAAACCACTCACCAACACATGCGATTTGATTATAGTTGGGTCATTGAATACTCTCAAATTCCTGCAAGCTTTGCATGGGCAATTTATCATCTGTGTCTTCTCATTTCTTGCGTGGTTCTCCGCAACTTAACATGTCCGTCCTCCGTGCATTGTACATCCATGTCCTATCCATCTTTGAACAGCAACAAATAATTTAAATGGATTAAAACAATCTCTTCAATAATTTGATAAATAAATGATGAATAAATATATACTTTCATATAAGAGTAGATATCGGAAAAATATAATTTAACATGTACTAAAAAAACCCAATTAACCTATTATTGTACCACTAAAGCTTAGAAAAAAACTATCATGCATGTGTGTGAACATAGAAAAAAGTTTGAGGCAAACGGAGCCCCAAACGGCCATAAATATATACTTCTATATACGTGAGAAATTGGAATAGTCAATCTAACATGTACTAAATATAAAAAAATCAAAACCCACTAAATCTTGGGAAAATAATATCACGTATTTGTATAAACATAGAAAAATAAATAAATCAAATCTTTTTCTCAAAGGAAATGAAGCCCTAAATGACCGTAAATATATACTTCTGTTTATGCGTAGATATTGAAAAATATTAATTTAAATAGTACTAAATAAAAAATCAAAACCCAACCAATTATTGTACCACTAAATCTTGTAACATAAAAAAAATCAAAACTCAATCTATTATTGGACCACTAAATCTTGAGAAAAAATATCATGGATTTGTATAAACATAGAAAAATAAATAAATCAAATCTTTTTCTCAAAGGAAATGGAGCCCTAAATGCCATAAATATATACTTCCATGTATGCGTAGGTATTGAAAAATGTTAATTTAACTAGTAATAAATAAAAAATATCAAAACCCAACCTATTATTGTACCACTAAATCATGGAAAAAAAATCTAAAATGCATGTGTGTAAAGATAGAAAAAAATAAATCTTCTTCTCTCCTCCATAGATCTAGGAAATTATTTACATAGGAACGAGGCTAATATTTATAGATTGAGTCCAAATGATTACATAATCTTGTTCTCCTACTAAAATAGCGCAACTTCAGCCAAAAGTTTGAGGCCAATGGTGCCTCAAATGGCAAATCCTCACCATGGAGTTCTAGATCTAGATAGAGGCAAAAATAGTTCCATTTGAGCCTTAAAACTAATAAAAGAGCTTAGAAATCATATGGAATTAGCATCAACTTACCTCCTAAAGCTCCTAACTTAAGGGAATCAAGTTTAAAACCTTCGCTCCCTTTTTTTTCCTTTTTTGGATTTTCGGGCAGCACCTCCCCTAAGTGAGCAATAGGCTCTCCGGTGGAGGAAGAAGAGTGGTCTGTAGCTTTGGACGGGCAATTTTAGAGGCGGGTGGGGGGTGACCCGCCCCTGCAAATGCATTTGCAGGGGCGGGTCACCCCCCCCCCCCCCCGACGGGGCGGGTCAAATGCTACAGTACACCCGCTCCCTTTGTAGGAACGGGTAACATTTTGGTCCACCCTAAAAAAAAGAGGCGTTACTCCAAATTGATTTTGTAGTAGTGCTAGTATATATGCTGCATGCAGTTTAATTTTCTTGGCTTTTATCTTACTACTATACTCAACTTTAATCATGAGCACAGAGCGCTAACGACATCAACGAAATGGTACTCCATTTTCTGGATTGCCTGCTGCTCGACGAAGACAATGATGAACTCGGTCTCCACCCCTTGGACTTGTTTCACAAAAGCTTCCGTGACCTGCAACCAGTCCTTAGCAGATTGGACAAGGTTGCTGAGGTCACCGTGCCATCTGCTGTGGAGCTCAGTGAGGCAGGGGTCCATTTCAAGAAGAGTAGTGCTAAAAGCGTATGCGACATCGAATTCGAAAATGGTGTGCTAAGAATGCCATTGATCAGGGTCTATGATGAAACCGAGAAAATCTACCTCAACATCATGGCATTTGAGCGGCTATACATGTACGCCGGGAACGATGTGACCGACTATCTAATCTTCATGGACAACATGATCAACTCCGAAAGAGACGTGGCACTGCTAAGGTCCAAAGGGCTCATCAAAAGCGGGCTGGGCAGTGACAATGATGTGGTGCAGCTCTTCAACTCCCTATCCAAGGGAGCAGTGATGAGCCCGTTCTGCAAACTGCTCGATGTGCAAAAGAAGATGAATGACCACTGCAGGAAGCCATTCAACAAGTGGCAGGCGACCTTCAAACACACCTACCTAAGCAACCCTTGGGTGTTCATCTCACTTGTCGCCGCTGTTGTTCTGCTTGTCGCCACCCTGATGCAAACCATATATACTGTTGTACCGTTCTACACAAAGAAATAGCTAGCCTGCCAGCAAATTAATTGACCATATGAAATGTTGCTAATGGGAATTTGCATGATCTATGAACAGAGTAATGAATTTCCTTTATGTTTATTACAAGTGTGAAATTATAGCATATTTGTATTTTTAGGCTTTCCAATGAGATTATGAAAGTGTTGTCCTATTTAAATTTGTTGTTATTTAAAATGACCTTTGTGACTATCTTAGTTGCATTCTGGCACTTGCAAGCATATGATAGTTGCAGTTTTATCCTTGAGATGTACAAAGTTGTCAAAGCATTTGTATATCAGTTTTAGTTCTTGTAAGATCACATAGGTTTTTCTTATGTCATTTTTCTAGTTTGTGTAGCCATACTTGTGATTTTGGTGGTCAATGACAACATATTTAATGTAACTAACATGTTTGTCAAAAATACGCTTAGTAGGTTCCGATGTAATGCATGAAGAAGCCACCGACTCTAGAACGGCAAAGATTGGATTGAAATGGACGAAGTACTAGAGATTATACATGCCAGATGGCCCAACAATGGAGGAGTTGCAAATGCCACGCGGATAGTTTGGTGACCGAAGGGTGTACATGATAGAGCATTAAATAGTGCGTTCTGGTGGTTCGGTGATGGATATTATACAGATCGGAAGATTCGTTGCAATTTTCTCTAGAATGTTTCAAACTTTGAGGCTGGAAAAAAGGTTGTACAAGTTTGATTTCTAGTGACCAAAGTGTACATGACAGAGGATCATATATAGCTGGAGGATGAAAAATTAAGTTAAATGACTAGTTAGGCTAGGTGGAGATGAAGTATGAGGTCCGGATTATCCAGCGATTGAGAATGTGAACATGCTGAATCATCTGGTGTTCATGTTGATGTTTCTAATATTATAATGCACACTAGTCGTGAAAGCAACTATACTGTGAGCACACGGATCATTGTAGCATTTTCCTAGAAGTATTCTTCCAAGTTTTATGTCAACCAATAGGAACAGGTGGATTACTAACTCAAACCTTACAGTAATTATACTAAAGAAGTTCAATGGTGTAGAGTTGTCTATCTAGCCTACGAAAGAAATTAACAAAAACAAATGGTGATGTAAAGTGTTGTGAACAAGATAGATAAACACATCCTCCATAGGATATTGGTTCACTTGGATATATGCTTCCACTACACAAATGGTGGTGTGCAGTCGCTTGGCCTTCTCTCTCTCTCTCTCTCTCTCTCTCTCTCTCTCTCTCTCTCTCTCTCTCAAATGTATATAGATCGAGATAGTGTAACTTCTTGAGAATCTATGATTAGTATCGAGAAGATAGATAAAACATGTGCTACTACTCTTTGCCGAGACACAAGGGGTTGCACCTGGTACATTTGTTTGTGCATGTGTCAAATGTCTCCTTATTCCTTGAGGTGTCCTTCTTTTCCTTGGGTTCATGCAAATGTCTTGTTTATCTGATTATACTAGATCCGTGCCCGTGCGTTACTACGGGTGGTAAAAATCATAATCTCATATCCCAATATTGCCAAGCATATAGAGTACAATTATATGAAGCTTTGACATCAAAGAATCTTGCCATCAGAATTGAGAAACATGGATTGAAAGGACTAACCAGGAAGCTCACATGCATGTGGGCATTAGGTATTTCCTTAATAATAAGAAGTATCTTGAATACACAGAAACACAGCCGAAGCTTTCAGATAATGGCAAGCTGCTGCCAGTTGAAAGTTCTGCGAGATTTTCCAATATTTTTTAGTTAAAATTCCGAAAGTTCTCTCATGGATTTCATGGTTGTTTGTCTGTCAGGCTTGTATACCATTTCGGGCCAGGACCAAATCAGAAGCTACCGCCATCTATCCCAAACAAAGCATGCAACCGCACACATTACAATTTTGCATTGAAATCTTGGCTTTGTCCTTGAGATGTAATCTCAAATAGTCAAACTATATCAGTGCCAAAACACATATTTCAATACGAATTTGTCCACGGGCAGAGTAAGGACACAAAAGACCCGAAGTATTTGCAGGATCAATATTATATTATGGGCGGGCGGGTTGGCGGGCTGGGGGGGGGGGGGGGGGGGGTTCATGTTATGCATATACACCAAATGTTTAGTCCCATGGCATGTCGCAATCATTGTCAGTCCATATTATGGCCAGGCCCGTTTTTGGGCCCGTGCGGCCCGTGCGACCGCACAGGGCCCCCAAATTTAAAGGGGCCCAAAAAATATAATGTGTATACCAAGTATAGTTATATAGTAGGTTTTATTTTAGTTGTAAATTGGCCCAATAGAAAACAAACTGTGCCCCAAATATATCACAGAAGAGAAAACGTCGATCCCATCCGCTCGGTCCTTTCCGCTTCCCCGCCGTCACCGCTCGCCGGGGACCGACGCGAGTGACGACACAGGCCTGTCGCGACGTCTGCACCAGCCACCAGGTTCCGCCCAGGCGACGTCGCAGGCATTGAGCGACGCCGCGCCTTGCGCCTAGGCGTCCCGCTCGGCGCTCTGCGATCGCGTGGCCTGGCGCCCTGCGCCCAGACGGCCAGACATCTCTCGTCTGCAGGCCTGCACATCTGCACTAGGTTCCGCCCAACATCTATGACACAATGTTGCTTTTTAATTACTAGTTCCAAATGCATCTATTAATTTTGTTGTTTCTATTGTTAGCCATGTCTTCTAGAAATATCCATCTGGTTATCAAAAGCGTCAAAAGAAACAACGGGTAGATGAACTAATTCAATCTTAGAAAGGGGCAATGGAAAGATTTATTAGAAAGGAACCACAAGTTTCTTCTCCTCTTAATCAGACACTTGATCAGGGCATTGCACCAAATACTAGTGAATAGGTATGATAATTCTTGAAATATCTTGTTTACATGTACTATATTATAACATATATGTTATTTTTATAGTAGTTATTACTAGGTCACTAGAACCCAGTTCATAGTTTCGCACAGGGCCTCCAGATTTGCCGGTACGGCCCTGATTATGGCTAACATGCATATTTAAAAACTTAAAGGAGGTCAGGAGAGGAACATACTATACTGTACAGGAAAAGAAGAGCACTCTGATGTAGGAAGAAAAATAACATACTTTGTTGATCATGCCACTGAAAAGAGATTCAGAGGGCTTAACAACCACGGCAACTTCTTTTATCCACAAGCATTAGTTTTTTTTGACAAACTCGTCTTAAAACTAATAATAACTATTCACATACTTTGTTTTTCTTTAATTCTAACAATTACCGGTATGTTACAACTATATATATGTTGATCAACTCCAAGTTCCTACTAGAGAATCTAATCAATCATTCATTGCTATGTAGTCTACGGATTGATAGTCATTAGAGTACCTGATTTCTACTTTCGTCTCTGTAAGGTTGTGTGCCTTCAGGTAGAGATCAAGAATTCTTCAAGTACTATTGTATCACCTTGATGTAACGTTACTTGAAATAAATATAGTTTGCCGTTTAAAAAACCATTCATTGCTATGTAGACATGGACTAGCTTTCTTGGTTCAACGAGTGGCCGCGCTTTAAATAAAATTACCTCTAAAATAATCCCACAGCAACCCCGTGGGGTGTATATATATATATATAAAGTCTACTTGAAGTTTCTTCTAGAAAATCTAATCAAACATTCCACTATTAGAAAACGGGACATAGGTCCAGGAAAATAGTACCAGCTGCTATTACAGCCGGTACTGAATCAGTACCGGCTGCAACAGCAGCTGGTACCTTTGGCCGCCATCGATCTCGTGGAGGACAATTGGTACTGGGTGGTGGGACGAGCTGGTTCCAATGCCGCAGGCCTGCAGCATAGGAACCGGGTAGATCCACAAACCGGTACCAATTGCACACGGCGTCATAGGAATAGGTTAGAGGAACCAACCGGTGTCTATTATGAAGGCAACGGCACCGGGTCATACCACAACCCGGTGCCGGCAGGAGAACGGGACTAAGGCACCAGTTGGTTAGTTGATCCGGTGCTATTGAGTAAAAGTTAGCACCGGATCACAGGCACCAACCACCAACCAGTGACTTTGGCGCGCGCCTATAAATACCCCCAGCCCTCCCCCTCCAAGCTGTCGTGAACTCACTGTTCATGGCAGCCGAGTGAGGGTAGGGGAGGGGAATTTTTGCAATTTTTTTGTTTAAAAGGTTAGTATTTTTTTCTCCATACTTTAGCAAATTAATTTTTTAGATGTAGTTAGCATTTGATTTAGTTTATACATGTGATAAATATTTTTAGATGTAGTTAGCACCTGATTTACTTTATAGTTGTTATATTAATTGTTATACATGTGATAATTGTTTTTAGATGTAGCTAGCACCTAATTTAGTTGATATTGTTATATAAATTATTAGACATAAGATATTATTTATTTAGATGTAGTTAGCAATTTGGTTAGTTTGCTATTATTTTATACATGTGCTATTTTTTTAGATGTAGTTAGCAAGAGATTTAATTTATTATACTACTATAATTAAATCCGTGATTATAAGAAGTTAATGATTTAGTTGATATTGTTATATAAATTATTAGGCATAAAATAATTATTTAGTTAGATGTAGTTACGAAACTCGATTATTTTACTATTATTTTATAATAATTGTTATGCATGTGAGATAATATATTCTAGTTTAGTTCCAATATTATCCAATTTTGTATTTGCAAATTGTATATAATTTTGAGGACACTAATGATGCATATATGGATCTTTTTCTGAAACAAATTGCATGGCCTCCCCTAGGCCCTTCTCCGACAGAAGAGAGATACCAAATCTTAGAATTGATTTGGTGTTCTCCCTTCTGTCGGAGCGAGGGCCCAAGGAAACCCAATTTATTTCGGAATCAATCAACCATGAGAATGAGCTGAGGAGTGTCAAAAAGAGATTTAATTACTTCCAATATTGTTTGATGAACCAATTACTTGGATTTTTTTTCCATTTCAACACATGCTCTTGAAATTAGTTAGTCTTGGTTCCATTGCAAAGATGCAAATTCCATATACTTAGTTAGCAAGAGATTTAATTTATTTTTTTAGTTCAAATATAGTTTAAAGAATGATTTATTTTGACACTAACGATGTATATAAATGAATTGTGAACCCAGAGTCGGTAATGGATGTACATGAACCGGCGTTCAATGGAGTTCATTGATGATGTGCATGAATTCATTAAAGTGGCTAAAAAACACAAGTACGATGGTTTCGTTCGTTGTCTATGCAAAATATGTAAGAATGAGAAGGATTACTCATCATCAAGAACCATCCACAGTCACTTGTTCAGTAGTGGTTTCATGCCCAACTACTATGTTTGGACCAAGCATGGAGAAAGAGGGATTATGCTAGATAATAATGAAGAAGAAGAGGACATGATTCTTGACTTTGCGGCCAATTACGGTGCCTTTTTTGAAGATACTCCAATGGGTGAGCCTAAAAAGGATACTGAAGGACACATTATAGAAGATGATCTTGGTCAAATGCTACACGAAGCTGAGGAAGTTTGTGAAACAAAAAAGGAATCGAGAGATCTGAAGCGTATGTTGGAGGACTACAGAACATTGTTGTACCCAGATTGCAAACAAGATCAGAAAAAGTTGGGTACCACATTGGAATTGTTGCAATGGAAGGCATCAAATGGTTTGTTTGACAAGGAATTTGAGGGGTTGCTGAGATTTATATAAAGCCTACTCCCTGAGGGTAACACCTTGCCCGAAACAACATACGAGGCAAGAAAGGTTGTTTGTCCTTTAGGATTAGAAGCACAGAAGATACATGCATGTCCTAATGACTGCATCCTATATGAAAATTTGGATTCGTGTCCGGTATGCAACGCATGTCAGTATAAGATCCCTCGAGATGATCCAAGTGACATTGAGGGGATGCGTATCAAGAAGAGGGTGCCTGCCAAGGTGATGTGGTATTTCTCTCTAATACCACATCTAAAATGTTTGTTCATGAACAAAACAAATGCTAAATTGATGCGATGGCACAAAGAAGATCGTAAGCAAGACAATATGTTGAGACACCCCGCTGGAGGGTCCCAGTGGAGAAAGGTGGACAAAACATTCCCAATATTTGCAAATGATGTGAGGAATATAAGATTTGGCATAAATACGGATGGCATGAATTCTTTTGGTGAGCAGAGCAGTGGCCATAGTACCTGGCCTGTGTCACTTTGTATATACAACCTTCCTCCTTTGTTGTGTATGAAGCGAAAGTTCATTATGATGCCAGTGCTTATCCCGGTCCCGAAGCAACCAAACCACTGATTGACGATCTTCTATTGTTGTGGAAAGAAGAGGGTGTTCGTGTGTGGGATGCGCACGCAGAGGCACATTTTAACCTGCGTGCATTGCTTTTCGTAACGACCAACGACTGGCCTGCACTAAGCAACCTGTCCGGACAGTCCAATAAGGGTTATAGGGCATGCACCCATTGTTTAGATGAAACCGACAACATGTATCTCAACATTGTAGGAAGATCGTGTATATGGGTCATCGTCGATTTCTTCCTATCAAGCACCCATTAAGGAGGAGGCATGCTCACTACGGTGGAAAGGCAGATCATCGTACAAAACCTAGGCACCGTTGTGGGAAAGTGGTGTTTGAAATGGTCAAAGATATAAAAGTAGTATTCGGAAAAGGACCTAGAAACAGAATAATACAGAGTGATGATGGACGTGCACCTATATGGAAGAAGTAGAGTACTTTTTGGGAGTTACCTTATTGGAAAGTCTTAGAGGTCCGCCACACAATTGATGTGATGCACCTAACAAAGAATCTTTGTGAGAACCTTCTAGGCTTCCTTGGTGTCTATGGTAAGCCAAAGGATACGCTGGAAGCGCGGCAAGATCTTCAACATATGAAACAATGGGCCGCCCTACATCTAGAAAAAAAGGGATAAAGGACGTCATTACCTAGATCCTGCCTGCTACACTCTTAGCAAGGAAAAGAAGCAAAGTATGTTTGACTGTTTGAACAGTATCAAGGTCCCATCTGGCTGTTCTTCGAACATAAAGAGGCTACTAAACCTGAAAGAGAAAAAATTCACACACGTAAAGTCCCATGATTGTCATGTGTTGATGACGCAATTACTTCTAGTTGCACTTAGAGGTATTCTACCAGCTAATGTTCAAGCAACAATCATAAAACTATGCGTATTTCTCAACACAATTTCTCAGAAGGCAATCGATCCAACGAGTCTAATCAGGCTGCAAGAGGATGTTGTCCAAAGTTTAGTTAGTCTTGAGATGATATTTCCTCCATCATTCTTCAATATTATGATGCATCTTCTAGTTCACCTAGTCAAAGATATTGGTATTTTCGGTCCTGTTTTCCTTCATAATATGTTCCCTTTTGAACAATACTTTGCAGTCCTAAAGAAATACATTCATAATCGGGCTCGTCCAGAAGGAAGCATTGCAAAGGGTTCTGTGACAGAGGAGGTCATTGAGTTTTGTGTTGACTATATGGATGAACTCTGCCCAATTAAGGTTCCAGTATCACGGCATGAGGGGCGGCTGATTGGAAAAGGCACAATTGTAAGGAAATCAGTAAATGCCACTGATCATGCCACATTGAGCAAATCACATCTCACAGTTCTGCAATAATTAGCCTTGGTGGCTCTGTACATAGAGGAGCACAAGCAAATGGTGCGAAGCAGGTACCCTTCAAAGTCTGAAACATGGATTACAAACCATCATAACGATACATTCGCCACCTGGTTGCATGGGCAATGATGAAATTCATGAGCAGGTAGCCTGGCTGGCAAGGGGTCCAGCTAATTCAATTTTGATGTACCAAGAATATAAAATTAATGGGTACACATTTTACACAAGAGCCCAATATAACAAGAGCACCAGTCAAAATAGTGGTGTCCGTATAGATGCCATAGACTCTAGTGGCCAAACGAACTCCTATTTTGGTTACATTGAGGAGATTTGGGAACTTGACTATGGGCCATTGAAGATTCCTCTATTTCGTTGCCAATGGGTGAAGCTAACTGGAAAAGGTGTCGACATCGACGAGTACGGAATGACAACAGTAGACCTCAAAGAGCTTGTCTATCAAGACGAACCATTCGTTCTAGCTAAGGATGTCACTCAAGTTTTCTATGTGCAGGACATGTTTAGCAAACCCAAGAAGGACAAGTCTAGAAATAAATCAACAAAGGACAAGCAGTCAGATGGAGATGAGCCAAAGCGCCACATAGTTCTGGTAGGTAAAAGAAAAATTATGGGAGTTGACGATGTCACAGATGAAGAAGAATACAACAAGATTGAAGACATGACTCCATTCATAGTGGAGGTTGACACAAGTATCCTTTTAGTGCAAGAAGAGGCTCCCTACGCACACCACGATCATAATGAAGGGACGATTGTGAAGCGAGCCATCGTTAATATTCCATTAGATCAATAATTGTCTCTTGTAATATTTTTCATCAACATTTAATATTTTGTTTGACCCAATCAGTCGACCAGATATATGAGAGTCGTTAATATTATATTTTTACTCATCATGTAATATTATATTGTCACTCACTCACTCTCACTCTCACACATACTCCCTGGAAAGAAAAACAAAACAATGCAACATTTACCAAATTTTTGGAGAATTTTCTGAAGCCATATTTGATTTTTCATGCAAATAAACACTTTCTGGAAAAAACAATGCAAAATAATAATAATATTAAATAAATATATTTCCACTACTTAGATATAAATAATACAAAATAGTCCCACACTCACACACATTCATCAAATATATTTTACCCACTTAGATATAAATAATAAAACACTCATCAAATTTTTCTGTGATTACATATAAAAAATACGACATCTACAATTTTTTGGTGAATTTTTAAGCCCATATATGATTATTTAGGGAAATAAAAGACTTTCTGAAAAGCAAAAGCTAAACAAAACATAAAAGAAAAATGAAACGGTGGGCAACGAATTCTTTATACCCCCTTAGGTACCAGTTGGAAATATTAAACCGGTACCTGGGGAGGGGAGGGGGGATTCGTTCCCGCCCGTTGGGCACCTTAAGGTACCGGGTCAATTTTTCACCCGGTGCCTTAGGCTGATACTAAGGAACCGGTTCGAATTTTACCCGGTACCTAAGTCTGCATTAGGTACCGGTTTATTTATTCACTCGATACCTATGGGTCTATGTATATATCCCTGGCCCTTCTCTTCCTCCCTACTCTTCCTCGCCACGATGCTAGCCGTACTCCTCGTCCTCTGCCGCCACAACGCCGCCAGCCCTCACCTCCTCCGGCCACGCTGCGTGCCTCCTCGCCGCACCGGTCTTTCAACGCCTCCTCGCCGCGCCATCCTCGCCGCGCACCTCCTTGGTGCGTGCCTTCTCGCCACGCCCTCCTCGCCTCCGTGCGGAGCTCGCCGTGGAGCCCCCTTCTCCGGCCATCCTCTTTCCCCGACAATGCCTCCAGCAGCTCGACCCCACCTCCCTGAACCTCACCGCCCGTTCCTCGAGCGCCGCCGAGCGCCGGCCTCACGGGAACACCAAAGCCGCCGCCGCACGACCTCGCCGGCGATCTTCCCCGCCTCGAGACTCCCCCAAACCGAGACACGGTGAGTCCCTAGCCCTTCCAGTGCCACACCCTGGCCAAGTTCAGCGACCCCTCGCTGGAATCGAGCCGCAGACCTGCCGTGAGCCATGGTAGGGGCTACATTGCGATACTCAAATTTCTTTTAGGGTCCTCAGTGCTAAATTCCAGGGGCAAATCTGTAAAACCACATTTCCAAATCTAGTTTCAATTTAGTGAACTTGTAAAATGCATTAAAAATCACAAACAAATCCTAAAAATATGAACTAAAATTCTATGAGATCCTTAGGAGTAGATCTACAAATTAGTTTAGTTTGAATTTTTCTTAAGTACTTTAGTTACTTATTTATTTTATGTACATGTATTATTCGAATAATGTAATTTTCAAAGATTGATATATATGAATGTGCATGTGTCATTTTTATATTTAGAATTAGTTTTATATAATGAGTGTCATGTACATGTGTCATTTTTTTGGCACATCTGTAAAACCACATTTCCAAGTCTAGTTTCAATTTAGTGAACTTGTAAAATGCATTAAAAATCACAAACAAATCCTAAAAAATGAACTAAAATTCTATGAGATCCTTAGGAGTATATCTACAAATTAATTTAGTTTGAATTTTTCTTAAGTACTTTAGTTACTTATTTATTTTATGTACATGTATTATTCGGATAATGTAATTTTCAAAGATTGATATATATGAATGTGCATGTGTCATTTTTATGTTTGGAATTAGTTTTATATAATGAGTGTCATGTACATGTGTCATTTTTTTGGCACATCTGTAAAATCACATTTCCAAATCTAGTTTCAATTTAGTGAACTTGTAAAATACATTAAAAATCATAAACAAATCCTAAAAATATGAACTAAAATTCTATGAGATCCTTAGGAGTAGATCTACAAATTAGTTTAGTTTGAAT
This sequence comes from Panicum virgatum, assembly GCF_016808335.1. Lineage (NCBI taxonomy): Eukaryota > Viridiplantae > Streptophyta > Magnoliopsida > Poales > Poaceae > Panicum > Panicum virgatum. Next base: position 37,618,968 of record NC_053152.1, read on the forward strand.
TTTTCTTAAGTACTTTAGTTACTTATTTATTTTGTGTATATGTATTATTCGAATGATGTAATTTTCAAAGATTGATATATACGAATGTGCATGTGTCATTTTTATATTTAGAATTAGTTTTATATAATGAGTGTCATGTACATGTGTCATTTTTTGACTTTTTAATTATTGCGCATGTAATTATTTTATGTACCTTTTAGTTTATTTATCATGTTATCATGTATTTAGTGTATTTAGTTTTTTAGTTGGATATTAACTAGAATTTAATTTAGATGTTTAAAAGATGTTTCAAGTATTTAGTGTATCTCAAGTTAGTATTTCTTTAGTATACTATTTATTAGATGTTAGCTGTTTTAGTGATAAATTGATATCTTAATTTTTATTGTGAATTTCATGTACACATATCATCTTTATTAGGTGTAAACTATGATATATACTCATATCATCTATACTCATGTCACTCTCACACACACAGGCGCTTGTATACTCACTCGCTCTCACTCACACACACACGCTCTCTCGCTGACACACACGCTCACTCTCCCTCTCTCTTTCTGTAAACTCTCGCTCACACACACACATGCTCTCTCACAGACACACACACACACACTCACTCTCCCTCTCTCTTTCTGTAAACTCTCGCTCACACACACACACGTTCTCTCGCTGACACATACGCTCAGTCTCTCTTTCTCTTTCTGTAAACTCTCGCTGACACACACGCTCACTCTCTAACACACACTTAGGGTTTCAGTTAAGGATGGACCCCTATGATGAGGAGGCCGCCTCAACATACATGATGGATGCAATAAATGAAGATACTAGGGCCAACGCCGCCGATCAATTTGGTGCAGAAGAGGCCCTGACAGCTGATTCATTCCTGAATATGTCTGAAGATGGCAGTGAAGGAGATGATGACTTTGCCCCGACGCCCACTCAGCAGCCTGTTCCAGTACGTATCTTAATTATGCATGGTGACTTCACTGTATTTGTTTTGCGATCAACATATCTTTTCTTTTATCCGGTCGTCCTCTGCATCGAAGACGAGCCAGTCAAAAGGGAGACGCCGGTTGACCAAAAAACTTGAGGGAAGACAGGTCGTCACAGAGAGTTGTCCATGTGCTCCAGAGGCTGCTAGCACCAAGTTTGTCACCCAATGTGGGGTTGTTGTTTGGACAAGAATTCCGATCACCACAAGACTCTGGAAATCGAGCAATCCAGAAGAACAACAACACGCCGTGCCTCCACACCAGAAGGAAATGCTATGGAGAGAACTGAAGGATATGTTCACTTTTCCTGAAGGAGTAGATGAAGAACTTGTGATGCAACGTGCCTTGAAAAAGATGACCCTTGCATTTGCAACATTCAAGAAGAGGTTGTTTGCCAATTACATCAAGAAGGATAAGGAACCGAAATGGGACGATCTTCCTCAGGTTAAACCTTACTAGGAGGAGTTCAAACAGTACAAGCTATCCAAGGATGCGCAAGAAATATCTGAAGCGGCCTAGAAGAATGCGGCACAAAAGAAGTACAGCCACTACCTTGGGGCGAGTAGGTATAAGAAGGCAATTAAGAAATGGCAGAAGATAGAGCAGGACCTTGTGGATAGAGGCATCTGGCCAGCGACTTTGGTCGTGCTAGAGCAAATGCAAGAAGTGGCCCGCGATCTAGTCACAGCAGTAGATGAGGCCAAACAAGGAACATTCCAGCCTTAACGGGAGAATGATGAGCTGATCAAGGCGTTAAAGAATCCTGAACACCCTGGACGAGCTCACGGCATCGGCATGGTCCCATGAAAAGTTGCTTGGGCCAGAGATAGCTCATACAAGACTCATCGAAAGAGCAAGGCAGAACAGGACGAGAAAATTCGTGCCTTACAAGAAGAGATGAATAAGAAGGTTGTGTCGCTGGAATCTCAGATGGACGCAAGGGTCAATGAGGCAGTGCAGCTTGCTCTGAGCCAACAAAGGGCCATTGCTGGGTTGCAGCCGGATGTTGTGATAAGCCCAGCCCCTTAGCGACGCAACAGCTGTGCATCCACGGCGGCGCCCGACGTACCAGCTGAGCACCCCCAGATTGAGGCACCGGCGGTGGAGCACCATAGGTACCCAGTGGATGATATCACCATTCCAACAGCATGCGAGCTACATGTGCGAGCTAAGAATATATCCATTCATGTAGCATACGGGTCAGTCCTACCACTGAATCCTTATAGTACAATTCATGGAATACCGATACCCCCTGGCTATGCCTCCGTCACAGTTGAGCAGATAGTTGGAATGAGCGGGGACAATGAGAATCTTGAACTCAATTTCGTTGGAGGGGATGGAGAAAAGACATTGGGAGACGCACTCCACGGGATCATTTTGTGGCACAAGGCCGACATCAAACTTATTGGAAACACAACGGCTCCTGTGAATCCCGGTCGTCCGTCTCCGCAACCTCCCTCACCACCATCTCCACAACCTCCCTCACCACCATCTCTGCCCGTGCAAAGGGCTACGAGTACTCCAACTCCTCTAGCACCGAAAAAAGGAAAGAAGAAGACATCATCCCTCCCACTGACTGGACCCACAAAAAAGAAGCAGAAAATGGTCGAAAAGAAAATAGCCTCACGGAAGAAATTAGCCTACAAGATGACCGACGAGGAAACACACGAGGAAGTGGCTACCTATATGAAAGAATAGTTGAAACCTAGAGTCCCAGAGAAGAGGGTACCAGTAGATCCAGAAGTAGCAGCAAAGGTTTTGGCAAGTGTGAACAACCCACCACCACAAAAAAACCCTCGGACTACGACCGGACACTGATAAAGACCCACCAGCAGAGAAATAAGAAATGTGGCAAGACCATTCCTCAACTAGGCACACAACGAAAGGAACTCGAGCCCCTCCAGGTGCCGAGGGTGCCAAACCTACACGAGGCGGAATTTCTTGCCGAAACAGGATTAACGCTAGCGCAGGCAATGGGGGTAATGGAGGATATCCCAGTCACTCCCGTTGTTGCTGTTCCATATGAACATGGAAAACCTTTTGTCACTGACGAAGAGGAGATGAGTCTGGGCACGCAGATGTACAATTTGCATAAATGGTATCTGCAAATGTCGAAGAACGAAATGATAATGTTTGGAGTCAAGTTTTGCGACAAGGATTTCTTCCGCGGGGAGGACGACTTCTGAGTGTATTTCGAAGTTCTACATCACATACACCGTCGACAAGCTCTCGACGTCTCTATCATCACCATTTGGGTTCTGTAAGTATCACTTGTCTCTAGATTAATACTTTTTATTAACAAGCGATGTAAGTATCTGTGTGAACTATATAATTTCTATTTTATCATTTAGTATGGAGCTTCAAAGATGCCGAAAAGAAGGATGACACCATCAACTGGGCTTCATGTGTTCGTTGCTAGTCAACAAGAAAGTTCTTGACGAAAATTATAGGAAGACGTGTCAAAACATGTATGATTCCCTGACTAGGCAACATTACAAATCATATATAATGATACCCTACAACTATGGGTAAGTCATGGTCCACTCATACCTCTTTTATATTTCTAAATAAATGCTAAGTCTAATGCATGTATATATGCTATCTATGTCTGCAGGTATCATTGGGTTTCGCTAATACTTTCCATAGAGAGCGGCAATCTTGTAGTGTTCGACTCTCTGAGGTACCCACAGTCCGCAATCCAACACTTCTTAGACTCATTGAACAGGTAAGTTTAATTTGCACAATCAAATTCTTTTTCTATTTATAACAATTATTCAATATCAAACTTAACTTTGAGCCCAGGGTCTGGAAACAATTTGTGAAAAAGAACAAAGGAGCTGGTCAATGGAGGGAGGAACTGAACGTTAGAATGATTTTTCCGGTATGTTGATTCATGAACCTTTTTCTAATTAAGTAATCCAAATTATTCTCCTTAAGTGTGCGAGACAGAAACAAGGAACTTAATGGTGTGGGTACTACGTATGCGAGTTCATGCACCTTCTGACTCCATGTGGGAAGGCTACTATGGAGGATCTAAGAGTACGTACAAACCGTTCACAAGTATATTTTTTTAATTATACTAACGCGATGAAATTAATATATCAGTCCTTTTTTTCAAAATAATAGATGAGTCGAATCAGGGACGAAGTTTACTCTACCGATCGAATTAACGCCATGTGTGAGCAGCTCATAGGATTCATTATGAGGGAGATCCTGGATCCTAGAGGCGAGTTCTACCACGACGATCACATGCGTAGGCAACCATCCGCATCGACGTCGTGAGGGTCCTATTGCAATTTAAACATGACTTGTATATTTATAAATATTTGTAAACGTGATGTTATGTTATTTGTATATTTGTAAATATATTATTATAGATAAATAACTTAATTATATGTTTGCCTTTGACTTTTAGTTATTTTCATATATTATTTTGACATGAACACGATGAATGGACGTATATTAGTGTAGAGCTCGGGTACGCGTAGCAGTTCTGAAAGAATAAACAATAATAAATGAAATAAATAAAATCGGATTTGAGATAAATGAGAAAAATACTTTGGTACCGGTTGGTCTTTCCAACCGGTATCAAAGGAAGCCTTAGGCACTGGTTAAAATACCCGGTGTCCTAGACCGACGCCTTTAGTCTTGGTTTCGGAGTACCGGTTCGAAATCCGGTGTCTAAGGCTCTATCCAACCGGTGCCCACGACTCTTTTTCTAGTAGTGTTTATTGGCACTGTTTGGGACGGCGTCACATCACATAGCAGCTCTGTTAGGATCGGGTGCTCTGGCCTAAGAGGGAGAGGGGGTGAATTAGGCACTAATAAAAACTTAGACCTATGGCTCCAACTAGTTTGTACAAAACTTAAACTAAAACATGCTATCTAGATGCGCAACTAGGTTGTTCTAGTGTGAAACCCCTATCCCAAAAGAGTTTAGCAACCTATAGCCTTTCCTATTAAGAAACTATTCTATGAAAGTAAAGGCACACAAATGCTAGTATGAAATGCGGAAGCTTAATGAGCGGGATAGGAGATAGCTAACTCTTGACGCGGGTGTTTATCCCGTGGTTCGGTTAGCCACAAAGGCACACCTACATCCACGTTGTTGTAGCACTCACTAAGAGTATTGCTACTCGGCCACCAAGTCTCTTCCGTGAACACAATCACGGTCACCTTGGCCCCGGGTTACACTAAGGAGCTTCTCCACAAAGGATGGGGGTCTCCACGTCCCCCGCACAAAATATCGTCGCCGCTCCACACCAAGTCGGAGGGTCGATGACGTTGCCGGCGAGCTTCAAAGCTCCAAGGTGCCGGCGCACCAAGCTCTTGTTTTGGTTCACTAGAGAACCACAGCACAAAGGCTCAAGGTCTTGCAATCACACTCACTAAGAGCTAATCTAGCACTCACACTTTACAATGCTAGTGCTAAAGGCTAAGGATATGATCAATGGGCTCTTGTATGGCTTGGAGATGATCTTGGGTGTGTTTGTGACTTCTAGCAACTCCAGCAAGCTCCAAATGGCCGGAGTGAGGCGTATATATGCCACCAAGTCTTGGAGCCGTTGCTCCAACGGTCAGCAGAAAATCTGCGTATCATCGGATGAACCGATACCTCTGGCAGGGGTAGCGTCGGTTCATCCGGACACTCTAAGACCCGAAGTAGTCGTTGAACTCCTGACAGCTGACACAGTGATCATCGGTTGAACCGATGCTTGCCCGTCGGTTAAACCGGTCACTCATAGCACTCAACTAGCTGTTGGCCTTCTTCTTTTCTGCTGACGTCATTACACCGGTGCTTTGCTCCGATGCATCACTAGTTCATCCGGTGCTGAAGGATCTTCTCCTGGTCGCTTGACATCGTCTCTGGAACATAGTATGCCCAAAGCACCGATGCCTTTTGTGATCCCGTCGGTTCAACCGGTGTCTCACAAAAACCAGGGCGTCGGATCTTCCGACAAGCATCGGATGCACCGATGCTTAGGCATCGGTTCAACCGGTTCTACTGATTTCTTCACGGTCCCTTCAATGCTTAGCGGAAGGGGTGGCCCTTCGGGCCTTGCTACGCCTATTTTCTCTTTGTCATCACTTGAATCTAAAAGTCTGAGAATGGTCATCTTAACAATCATATTAGTCCAAGTGTTGTGTTGTCTATATCAATCACCAAAATATTATATTGAAATATGACATGAGAGACCATTTTCACTGCAAGCTCTCGACATGAGCGTGTGTCGGCAGAAGCTCCGATTCCAGCGCTTCTCCACCCCTCGCTTTTTACCCGCGTCTGCACAGTCGCGCGGCTGGAAAATGCGTGTCTGCCACAGTCCATTCCGCGGGAATCTCACGGGTGCCTCAAATGCAGGCAAGAATAAGTATATGTCCATTTCTTCATACACACTCATGCTATGCATTTTTTTTAATAAAAAAGAGGGACGAGGGTGTTCAAAATCCATAGTTTCTGAATATTTTAATCTAGCAGCTATCACACTAGAACTTTAGTGATTGAAATTATTCGATAAATTAAACTTGTCATAACACTTAACTAATTGTTATTACTCCACCGGCACACTTCTCCACCACCCGCTTGCAGACGACGACGTCGACGAGGTCATGGGATACTCCCTGCGACCCTGCCCATATACAGTGGCCAGCTGGTGGCACTCAGACCTCTGCTGCTTGCTGAGGTAGACACTGAATTACATGAAACTAGTTAAAGGTAAGTGCATGTGCCACCTGCTTTAGCGGCGTCGTGTTGGTGTCGACGGTTTTGCTTTCACGGTCATTCACGTGCTTGCGGTAGGACGTCATCTCCTGGATGTGCTGCTGGTATCGGGTCTTCAGCTTGCCCAAGTCGTGCGGGTTCCCACCAAATCCTAAACCGTACGCGTAGGGACCAAAAGCTCCATAGCCATTGTCGTATCTGAAATCGCCATAACCCCCACCATAATACGACGAATAGCAACTCTCCATGCTGCCAGCTGTGCCGCGGCGCCCACCATAAGCCCCAGAATATTCGGATTGTTTGCCACCATAACCCCCACCATTTTTAGCGAATGTACCATAACCCCCACCATAATATTCGGATTTTTTGTTAGTGGCAAAGCCGGGCGCCGTGCTGCCAGTTGTGGTGGCCCCCGAATCTTGAACCTAAAAAACAATGGTACATTAGACCACAATTAGATAAAAATAGTGAAGATATATAGCTGGAAATTAGACATACATTAGCTTGTTCACCCTGATGGCCTCGCATTTGTTCTTTGCTCCACCCATGTCCATAGCCTCCACAGCTGATTGTGTCGGAAGGGTAGTCAGTAGTGCTAACAGTCGTCATCAATGCAGGCCAGGGGCACCTCTGTGGACGAGGTCTGATAAGATCCGATGTTACCATAAGATAGAATTCGTTAGGATTGATTGATTGATTATTGTAATACTCTTTTTAGATTTCATGTCTATCTCTAGGATAGCTTGAGATCCAATCTACCATATACTATATAAACAGCCCACAAGACCTAATATATTCATCCTCAAGCCCAGCATCTCTCCTAAGCTGCCACCTCAATGGTTCCGCATTGCGCTACCCCTAAGAGATTTACCTCCATTATCTACATCAGGGTTGTGCACCGCTAGATTAGTGCGTGTTGTGTCCACTGCTAGAAAACGGCTCATTCGTCCGCGGCAGTTAGTACCGGGCGCACTTTGGTCCGGTACTAACGTCCCATTTAGTACCGGACCTAGGCTACAGTGGTCCCTGGAGCCTTTTAGTATCGGGCCTAGGCTACAGTGCCCACTAGCCAGCACTAAAATACACCACTAACGCCACGAAGTAACCATTTACTACCGGCTGGTCACTCCAGCCGGTACTAAATAACACCCAGAACATTTAATACCGGGCAGAGGCTTCACCCGGTACAAAAAATATCCTATTAGTACCGGGCGGAGCCTCCAACTGGTACTAACAGACAACGCCAAAAAAATCTCGCAGACGAGCGGGTCTTTATCTCTTCATCCCTTCTCCTTTTCCCCTTATCTTCTCCCTTCTCTTCTCTCTCGAGTCCTTCTCCCTTCTCTCCTCTCTAGCTCTCTCGAGCAAGCGGGCGCCGGCAGCCCGTCGGGCGGTGCCCTTGGCGCGCGGCGCCCCTGGCCGGCCGAGGCAACGCGTGCGGGCAGGCGCCGCTCGGCCACGGCGGCCGAGACGCTCGCGGGCTCAGCCCCTGTGGTGGAGATCCGCGCGGGCATGGCCTGGCAGCGGAGGCAGAAGCCTCGGCGGCCCGCGCGGCCAGGATGTGGCGACGAAGACGCGCTCGGGCATGGCCAGCTGCGGCGGTGGAGACGCACGGCGGAGACGGAAGGCCCACGCGGGACGCCGGCCGGCCTCCTCTCTCTTCCTTCTTCCGCCTCCTCCGCGCCGGCGTGGTCTCCTTGGGACGCAGGGGGGCGCAGATGCCGCCGGCCAGCAAGGGCTCGACACCGCCGGCTACCGATGGCGCACGGGTGGCACGAGGGGGCTTTCCCAGGCGGCCGCCGGCGCGCGGGGGTGCGGGGATTGTTTTTCATGTAAAATTTTTTATTATGGTTCATGTATTCTTGTAAAATTCATAACTAATTCATGAGAAATTTGTAAGTAGTTCATGTGATTGTGAATTTTTTGTGATTCTTGTGATTGTGAATGGAGTGGTGGTCGGTGCCGTGTGGAAAAGAAAAAATGAAAAGAAACTGAGAAAAGAAAAGGAAAGAAAAAGCTACACATTACGACCGACGAGCAGTAATACCGACCGGTACTAAATATTTTATTTAGTACCGGTCGCTCCGACCGGTACTAAATGCTGGTGTATTTAGTACCGACGCGCCGGTACCGGGCGGGAGACCGGTACTAACACAGGGTTCCAGCCCGGTACTAGTGTCGAATTTTCTAGCAGTGGTCGTTGATCCATAGATGGGCCACCGCTTAGTGTTTTTCTAGGTCACCTTCAGATCTAATTTTTCTTAATTTTTCTTCAGATCATAGATTGATCTGTGTCGCCCTGCCCATCTACCATCGCCATCACGTCGGGTGATCGTCGGCGGGTCATCATCCACAAACATGACACACGTCGGCTACCTCTGGAGTCAATGCCTGTTATGGGGCCGTCGCGAGTACCACCATCTGTCCAAGTGGTGGTTTCACTCATGCTGCTAACTAGTCCTCATCGCACACTTGCTCATCCCCTCAGACCTCTAGGCCATCCCAGCCACCCCACTAAGGCCACCGCCACTGCCAGTTGACATCTTTGGCTGACTATCAAAAAAAAAAAAGACATCTTTGGCTGGATCAAACTTATTGTGCTCTTGTGTGTGCTTTGTGTTGAAGTTATAGACGTACACCACCTCTCCACGGCTATGGCCATAATGCATCAATCCCGATTACCTTGGCAACAATAGGGCTTTCAACCACTTGAGAAACTCGTCAGCTTCTGTTCCAAACTTAGTGTCCGCTTTGTTTACGCTATGACTATGGAGTATGTTAGAGTATATGAGATCCAATAGGATCCGGCTGTTATGATAGGCTCAAATTATATAGTTAAGGTTGATTTGTTGTAATCCTCTCATTAGTTTTATCTCTATCTCTATCTCCTGGACGGCCAACGTGCCTTAATACGATCATCCAATATTCGTAGTATTAATAATCTTCTCACACAGGTCCACACTGGTATGGCCGGATCTCGGCATATGGAAGCCAATCGACCAAGGCATATATTGAACTAAAAAAAGGAATATATTGAAAATTTTGGAGTACATGTTTCATGATAAAACTTTAATAGCCAAATTAAACATAACACACACATTATTGGTTCATCAACAGTTCAGGCTTTTATCCAATGGGCAAAAGAGATTAACAATAATTTTAGTAAAACAATGAGTACTTCTTTTCTTTATCTTCAGAAACACGAATTTCATCTTCCACTGTTACCTACTGTTCAATCTCCAAATGAGTAAACATTTGTTTCAAATATAGCACATGGGCTTGTAATAAATACTGGGATTAAATTGCGTGTAGTATAGTTAATACCAACTTACATGCTGAATTTCATGGAATGCATTAGCTCTAGGTAAATCCGAGTGCATAGCATCAAGCACGTTAAATGAGTCCACATAGAACAGTAGAGTTAAAAAGAGGAGAGAGAAGGAGGATGAATCTTCAAAGAGATACAGCTTGAGCTTAAGATCTAAAACCAGAAAACCACGTACATGCATTATGCCCATTAGTAAAACAGACAGAACACATCCAACAATTAACAAACTTTGGGTTCTGAAGCTAATAATGAATCTTTTTTTTTGGGTTCTGAAGCTACCACACTAAAATACTACTACACGGTGGGTTTGTTGTACCTGCTGGGGGCCGATGAACGAATGATATACTCCGAAGCCAAGTGTCCTATGCCTCCAGATTGGGTTTGTTGTACTGGGATGAATGAACGATGCTCTGAAACCCGGGGTCCTATATATATGCCTTTACTCATCTCTACCTGGGTGGTGCCGTGGTGGTATGCTTTGCCCACTCATTGCTTTGTGCCGGTACAACGCACCCTTGTATGTGTCTGTCTTTATCGGCGCCTCGGTGCGTGTTAGCATTTGTGCTCGACATTCGGTGCAGGTAATGAATCTGTGCTCTTTTGTTTTTGTTTATAACTAATATACTTAGTGGCTCAAGCATCTTGAATTGTGTTCCCCAACTAGACAGGGAAGTGCAACATGTCTCATATGTTTTTATGCTTAGGCATCTGATACGTACTTATGCTCCACCAACTAAATGACAAAGAAATATTCTGTTCGCGTGGAATAATATTTAGTGGACTCTCTGCTTCCAAGCCCCCAATATGCAATGATTCCGCACATTTAGGGTATGTTTGGATCAATAGAATAGTGAACAAAGCAACCGAGCACTACTACAGAAATGGTCTTTGATCTTTGGCATTTGTCCCAACTGCCGTTGGGTCCGGGACCAATGAAGGCTTTAGACCTTGGTCCAACGGCTAGCTGTGTAGCCCGGGGGGGCGGGTAGGGACATTTAGTCCTGGTTGGAGCCACTAACCAGGACCACCAACCAGGACCAAATGCCTCAGGCCCCTTTAGCCCCTTCTTCCTCCCCCTGTCTAAGCCATTCCTCCATTGTTCTTCCTTTTCTTGGCTCGGGTGATGGGAGTTCATGCCCATTTTCTCCACGATTTGTGAAGGCTTTTGATTCCCCCATCCATCCAATGGTTCTAAAGGTTAGAAACTTCATCCTCTCATCTTCCATTGTTAGTGTAGCTTATTTCATGGTTTAGAAATAGAGAAATTTGAGGTTATTTAGATTGGGAAAAAGTTGGAGTTTTTGCAATTTACACACTATTTGAGCTCAAATTTACTTAAGGTTTGGATATGTAGATGTGATTTACTTGTATTAGTTGATCAAAATTAGTATATAGAGTAGAATGTTATTTTTTAGAATGGGAGTATATATATAGAGGGAGGAACACTATTTAGAAAAAAAATGTAGATACTAAAATGAGTATATACAATGGGAGTATGAAAAAATATAGATATGAAAATGGGTATATAGAAAAATAGATATTAGTTGATGAAAATGAGAGTGTGTGTGTGTGTGTGTGTATATATATATATATGGAGGGATTATTATTGGTTAATGAGAAATTAATATTTAATCCGTAGAAATGGCCTTGCAACATGATGCATTGGAGCGCTGTGCATCTGCTCGGGCGTCGGTCAATAGATCTCGTGAGTAGTTTGTATTAGCATGTATCTTATTCGGTATTTTGGACCTTTTAATTAATCATGATGTGTAATGGATAATTTAGAACTTTTAATTAATCATGGTGTGTGATGGATATTTGGACCTTTTAATTTTTGTCCTCTTAATTTATTATTCATATTGTGTGATGGATATTTCGGACCTTTTAATTATTCATGTTATTGTAATTATGAGAATTTATTCAAAATTGTAATTGTTTATATTTATAAAACATATTCCATGTCGATCACTATGACATTTGACCGCAGACTAGCTTGATAGTTCAAAATTGGCGGGAATCCAGATTTTAAAAATAGCAGGAAACAAATTCAAAATGGTGAAATTTTTGGCGTGCTGGATCTTTCCACCCGCACTTGGAAATAGCATTTCCAGGGCAGGCCATGGGCTCACCCGCCCCTGGAAATGGATTTCCAAGGGTGGGTGAGGGCATGACCCGCCCCTGGAAATGAGTTTTCAGGGGCAGGCGTATTACCCGTCCCTACAAACCGCATTTTTAGCTACGAGAAGCAGGAGCGGGTACTGCACCCACCCCTACAAATGCAATTTTACCTGCCCCTAAAAACTATTTCTGTAGTAGTGATGGTTGATTCTGTGCATTTTTTGGATGTGGTCATTAGTCGGTCGATTGGTTTGGGGGGGACTGAAGTCCGAATCGAACTAATCGAAACCGAATCTCTTGGTTTTTAAAATTTTCAGAAACCGATCCATTTCTAGTTTCAGGAAAAGTGGGAGAATCACGAAATTTATTATAAACTCACTCAAAAAAAACTATGCTTTGTGTGTATAGTTTGTATAGAGAATAGCTCACTGCTCATAGACATCATAGGTTGGAACTACCATAAATAATGAGTAAAACACCGTTACAACACTGGCACGCTTCTCCACTCACTGTGCTCCTTGCCCTCACCCTGGTTCTCGCCGTCACGCCACCGCGGACGCCATGGTACGCACGCTGCCCATGTACAACCGCGGGGGGGGGGGGGGGGGGGGGGGGGTGGCTGCTACCTGGTTCAGGGGCGTCGTGTTGGTGTCGATGGTTTTACTTTCATCGTCCACGAACATCCGCCGGTAGTCGTCGATCATCCGCGTGACGCATTAATTCACACACAACAATTTCATTGCGGAAGGACGTCGCGGCAGGTCGCATGCACTCGGGGCAGGTCGTGCATGCCTGGAGGGCCTGGTTGCGCAACGCACTCCGTCCCGTCACGCCACGGCGATGCGGGTACCGGTACGCCTGCTCATAGGCTTTCATCTGCTTGACGAGGTCCTCGTCAAAGTTACGGAAGCCTCCAAAGAAACCATCACAATCGAGACAACGGTGTATTCGTGATATGGGGAGCACGTTCCGTATTTCGACCTTGAATGGGTTTGGGAGTCAGTGTCACTGCCTGAAGCCAACTCTGCCGGGGGGGGAGTCAGTCTGGTAGAAAGTGTCGACATAGTTACCAAGACTGTAAACTAGGTAATAAAACCGGAGGAGTGTCATGGTGATAACACTCCCATCACATCCCATGAAATTTTCTCTCCTCTCTCTTCTTAATAACTCTGTCATGTCAGTAAATTTAATGCTCATGATACTCCTATAACACTCCCATTAAAATCGGCATTATAGGCGCATCGGTGCGGTTCGACATCTGTGCTCGTCAATCTTTGCGGCTAATGAATCTGTGCTCTCTTTTATTACCATTAGCATGTAGTGGCCAAACATCCTAATCGTGGAGTTGTGTTCTACTCCCTCCGGAACCTTTTGTAAGGCATATTTTCGTTTTCTATTTTGGCCGACATGTAAAGTGTTGATGTAGATGCCGATGCATTTTAATGGCAGTCATTCAAGTCGCACGGAAGCCAAAACATTTTGCATACGCCTTGGTAATTAAAGCTCAGTTGCATGGGTCTAACTATTGGCTCCATTGTTGATCTTCTAGCTTTGTGAGGCCAAAACTCACTGCATGCATGCATGCAAATTGATGATGGCTCTACACGCCAATTGATAAAATGATGCTGGAATTAATTATTCTTGGTGTGCGGAATACAAAAGGGTCCCGAGGTAGTACCCATCTAGACCGGGACAAGAAACATGTCTCCAGTTTCTATATACTAGTGGAGATGTACGTGTCTGTGACACGTGTTTTCAAAAAAAATTGATAAACCAGAATTATATATTTGTAAAATATGTTGTAAATAATAAAACTATTAGAACGAAGAGATGATAAAAAATAACTTTTAACTTATCAAAAAAAAGTCCTGGAAATAGATAGAAATAATTTATTAATATGCTAACAATCTATCATGAACTAATTGAACTCGCATAAGCATTGAAATTTTGCCCATAATGAAATTAAGACAGATATACATAGATTATAAATACATATATCTATCGTACAAATCTTACAAATATAATAATATAGTAATTCCTCTAACTAATGCATAAGAGGGATTTTACATCCATCTGACTAAATGCAATAGCTTTTCGATTCTGCTATCCTTATTCTTCTGCGTACCATTGACAAGCTTCAACCATAAATGCCGTAGGAACAATAAATAGACTAAGAAGGGGCATAAATAAGAACAAATATCTCAAAGCTTGTATATCTGTACGTAATGTAAAGTAAAACAGAGAAACTTACCTCACGACTCCAAGATCTCCTGATAAATAATATTCTTGGTTCACTTTCCAGTAGGATCAATGTTCATATTTCTTTTCGTGAGAACCCATACAGTATCAAGCGAAACATACAGCTGGCCATAAAAAATGCTCTAGAAGACCAACATTAGATATGATTGCGCTACATACAGCTGGCCACAAAATATGTAAGAGCATCTCCAGCAGTTTGGCAAATCGAGTTGCCATCTTTGATTTTTGGCAAAAATATTAAAAATACTCCTCCAACAGTTTGGCAAAAGACTTACAATTTTTGGCAACTTGGGAAAAACCAACCTCCCGCGCGTAAATATACGCGCGCGGCGCGCGGTTGGCATCGTGGTTTCTAGTCAGGTGGGAGGGCGAAAAAAAATAAATAAAAAAGAAGGGTTCCTGATTTAAGTTTTCAAGAGGTGGAAGGACATAAATATAATTTTGTTTCTCTCTCAGAGTTCCTGATGTAAGTTAGATCTGGATTTGGCAAGTGAATTATGCTAAACTGTTGGAGATAAGCTCTTTTTTTACTTGGCATATCTTTTTAGAAGTTGGCAAAACACAAGATATGCCAAGTAAAATATGGCAAACTCTTGGAGATACTCTAAGTTTAGATAAGAGTTATCATATCGAAACCCATCCTATCTCAGGAAACACATCTATATCTGAAGTTATTATGCTTACATACCATTCAAGGTGATCGGAATATATTGAGCACGCGCCACAATGCAAAAAAGCAGAACAGACCAAGTATTACCACTCGGGCACAAAAATTCAAAGCAAGCAACTAAAGCGAATTCATTTTGGCAAGAAACATGTTACACAGATAATATCGAGTTGAAGCCCATGTTATTAGATAGTTCAGAGCAGTCAATTTAGCAAAATAAAATGCAGGGTATGCAGTCTGGATAAACTGCTCCAAACATACCCTCATATCAATGTTTCGAAGTTGCCTGTTGCAGTCTGGATAGATTTGAGGGACAACTGTTGCACTGCAGGGTATGCAGTGTTATGGATGCCACATTTTTGGAAAATGGGATCTGCAGAGACCAATTTAAAACAAGAAATGATTTTACCTATCAAATATTTAAGCACTGGATACACTGAAACAGTGGAATATTTGCCCTACTTTCTGCTTATTAGCCTCCCACTGAAATTAAAATGGGACGATTCTATTTCCATGGTTTCCATGTCCTATTGCCAGTGTTTTTTTTTTGCATTCGATCATGTAACTGCTGGTAGTTGTACATCTACATCTAAGAGGCTATACATGGCATGCAAGTTCTATTTCATGAAGAACCCGATCACTTTCCTAACTGGACAGTTGCAGGAACCTTACTACATAACAGGGTAAAGCCAAAATTCTATAGCTGGTTCATTTGTTGCTTGATTCATTACCTCAATGTTATATGCCAATTTCAGAGGCGATGCTTCCATGTACAATAAATGTTTGTAAACATCTATCAAGCAAAAACAAGTTATTCGATAAATTTCACAAGAATGATAACCAGCTCCCTACAATGTATTCGTTTGTAACCATAGTAAGCAATGCATAGGAGTCTATAATTCCAGAACACGTACAAATAAAATGCCATGTTCTCTTTCAACCAATTTTCTCTCACAAACTTAAATAACACTAATCGAATTTCTTACTTTTTAAAAGAAAAAAGATTGCTGAGCATAGTGTAGCAAACAACCCACCATACTTCTTTTTGATACATACCTCAAATATGGTTGTTTATGAGATACTTTTCACCCCTATCCCTCACAATGCATCAGTTTGTTGCATAGCTAGATCAAGAACTATGATCAGACAACTGAGGCAACATCACATCCTTGGCCCCTCGAACCGTTCTTGTATCTGAAAAAGGGACGTCACCAGGTAGAAGTCTGAATAGAAGACAAAAAAAACTTGGAATCAATAAGATGCGATTTCAACGAATAAGGAGAAATTCTACCATGAGTTAGACACAGAAACAAGTGTAAGCACCAACCCATCAGCTCATAGCATGGAATTGTATTAAAAAAACCAAGGGCAAGATGACATAAAGCTTGTAGCTCCATTTTTTGCTTCATTAGTATCAGGTTGCAACAAAATTTCTGAGTCATTTTTTGACACAATACAGTAACTGGCGGTTTGTTTTACCATCCTTGATAACTGACAATAACCAAATTTACTATAAGAAAACACACACCAAAGCATCAGTGAAAACTGTAAGCAGCAAAGTTCATGAAACTTACAGAGAGCATCTAAATCCTCCTGATCATCATCCGGAGAAAGCAAATTCTGCAGGTCATAATAACAATATTTAGAAAAGATGAAGATCCTAATTGAAGTCTTACACTGTCAAAGAGTTAGGCAAGGTAGCAATGAGCTTGGTGAATTACCTTCAAATTCTCATAGCAAGTTTCAAGGTCATCATTTACCAAAAGATGATCAAAGAGACCTGGTGAATTGGACTGATCAAGCTCAGCCTGAGCATTTCTGAGTCGTTTCTGGATCTTCTCCTCTGTTTCTGTTTGCCTGTATAACCAATTGAGCAGAGAATAAATCAAGCATGTCATATAGTTCTTTCATTAAGAATTAAATAATCCATCACATGAGCTTAGCCAAACACTGAATTTCATAAACTACAAATATACCCTGCCCGAAGGCGCTTCTCTAGTTCCTCGAATGATGGAGGGCATACAAAGATGAATATCGCTGCAAGAGAAGAAGCCCTCACAGATCCAGCTCCTTGGACATCAATGTCGAGAATACACCTCTTCCATGAGAAAGCAAGGGAAAGATGAAGCAGTTCACCTTTCAGAAACTTGTATGAAAAGATTGTAGTAGTCTTACGTTCCCCTCATCAGTAACAGATTCAACTGCTTCAATACTTGTGCCATAAACATTTCCATGAACATGAGCAAACTCAAGAATTTTTCCCTCATTTATATCTTTCTCTATTTTGCTCCTTTCTGTAAAGTGGTAGTGAACCCCATCTATTTCCTTCTCCCTTGGAGACCTTGTAGTGTGGCTAACAGAGAATCCAAACTTTGATGGGTAGTCTTTCATCAACTTTGCAATCAACGTCCCTTTACCAACACCAGAAGGCCCACTAATCACAACTGGTTTTTGGCCCACACCAATTACTCCCTTGCTCCAAGAGACAACTTCTGTGCCCTTGATTTTCCACTGCTGCTTAACGAAGGAGGTGTCAATCTGAAATAAACGAAATAGAAGAATGCAACTAAGTTAGGTTGGTTCTGGATATATAATGAAAAGACTGCACAAGAAAGTATAATTATAGCTTGTAGGAAAGAAGATAGGAATTAAAAATATTAAGCCCCTTTTGCTAGCATCTGGTGTATTCTAAATCTGATAAGAAAAACAATATTTGAACTTGATTAAACATAGTATATCAATTTGTAGTACATACCTCAAGGAACCAGATGGACTCATTCAAGGGAACACCTTTCTTGATAATCAGTGTCTTCGCATCATTTACATGAATAGCAGACTGTGACTTGGTCAGAGTAGGCTGTGTCCCAAGTACTGTAGGCACAACCCTGCGGCCCTGCCATAAGATCAATAACGGGATTGAATAGCTACAAAAAAATTAAAGTGCAAGGGGAGCACACAAAATGAAATGGTGACGTGCAATACCAAGTCTGAGTTAGTTTGTCCAGAATTTTAACGACAATAGATGAACAGAACCAGGACCCAAAGCCAAAGGACGCACCTTGCCGCCGCCGCCGACGACCCAGGGGCGCGGACGCGGCGACCAGCCTGGGCGCGGAAGAAGCCGACACGGCCGTCGACGCAACCCCCACCTGCGCACCACCAAATCAAGAACCTGTCAACCGGGTGGAGCCACGGAAGAAAGCACCCTTCAAGGGCCACGGAGGGGAATGGAGGAACCCTTACCCTGAAGGGAGGCGAGGAGGAGGTGGACAGTGATGGGCCCGGCGCCCACGGCACAGCTACCGCCGCAGCCTGCATCGTTGGAGAGGAGATCAACGCCGCTGCTAGGGTCCGGTCCACCGCGCGGGAGAACGCAGCATGCGTGCTGCTCCAGATGGCCCACCTCGACGGCGCCACCACGGCTGCCGCCGGCCGCACGGGAGGCGTCCTGCTGCTGGTTTCACCCCCTCGAGGCCGGCGGCGCGAGGAGGAAGAAGGATGCCGCCACCACGCTCTGTGGCGGGGCGCGCGAGAACCGGCAGCACGCCGTCGAGGCCGGTGGCGCGAGGGGGAGAAGAGTGCCGCGAGGAGGGAGGCGGCGCCTGGGGGAGGCACGGAGGGGAAGCGATGGGCGAGATCGCGAGATGCGGCGCGGCGGCGTGGATGGAAGGAGATGCACTGCGGGCGTGATTGGCGGGCGGGATCGGAGGTGGGTACAGGCGGGCGGGTAGGACGGGCCGTGGTGAAAAAAAACTGTGGGGTTTGGGCACAAACATTTTTCTTGATGATGTTTTGTGGTTTAGTCAAGCACCCAATCTTTCCATGTAGATCTTAAATAGTTGTTTTGTGAGGGGTGGGTGGATTAGAGTTGGTGAGAATTGTATTTAATTCTTTAATCCTTTATAATATAGATATAGACATTTGATACCTACACTGCACTAACTATATATAAATGATAAAGCAAATATTCTATTCGCGCGCAACATTTTGTGGCATTTTTTTTTACCAATACTCTCTCAGTCCCGGAAAGACTTTTCGTTTAGAAATTTTCAGACATGTTACTAGTATTAGAAAATGACCATGTTATCCCTAATAAACTATAGCAGTTGTGATTGAAGAACACGCTGTTTATTTGGTTCCCTAGATTCTCAATAAATACAAATGCATTGGAACCAGAAAAGTAACATCTACTTAAACATTTGATTGGCTTCACGTCTTTCCCAATGTAATTCTTTTTTTATTTGATATTGCTTTAATTAGATGGACTTTACTGCAATCTAGATGAACATTTTTTGTGGGATAAAATTTGTAGGCTAAACGAACAGTCTTCCCGGGACGGAGGGAGTAAGCTACTAGTGTGCAATCCAATGATGCCGCACGTTGAAGTATTTAACGCACTACCAGCAGTAATGTATGTTGGTCGGCCGGTGCTGGGCCTCAGCCCTCAGCCGATTGCCTAATGCTAGAGCCATTGGTGCCCCCGCCCAAGCTTGTCTAGGCTTAGGCCATGTTCGGTTACATGGGATTTATTCTGGACTGGGAATATAATAGGTATAATAGGAGTTATTTCGGAATGGAAATAACACTAGGCCAGAAACAATTTGTGGTGGCACAGCCCTTTTACCGTGCTGGCGGGCCTAATTGGAACCCGCTAGCACAAAACCATCAGGGCCCACTTGGCTAGCGCCCGCCAGCACAGAGGGTATCTGTGCTGGCGGGCCTCTTAAACGCCCGCCAGAAAAGATTGGCACCTTTGTGCTGGCGGGCACTTTTGTGCCCCGCCAGCATACAGCCTCACTAAAATGTCGCGCACTGCTTCTTCTCCAGACAACCCTCTCTTTAGACTATGCCCGAGAGGAGCTCGAGTACAGCTCCAAAATCACCAAATACAAGGAGGAAGATTTTGTTCTTGAATTTCTTAGAAGAGGTGACTCTAAAATGTAAGTTTGTGCCATATCTAGCTTCTTATTCAAGTTTAATCCATCTTTTAGAGCTTAAATTGTGTTTTCTTTGGAGGAGGGCATCCATGGTGTTCTTCCTTATTCTAGAGGCAATTGGGCTAGAAGTTTGTTTCCATCCTTTTCTTGAATGATTAGGTAGACATGATTGAACCATTGCTTACAAGTTTTAATATGTTTTTCCTCAATTATGGGCTTGGAAATCATCTAGATCTAGATCTAGGTCTAGGAAAAATAGGAGAGAAAGGGTATGAGCTGGGTTTTTGTAATAATAGTTTGCTTTTTTATCTAGTATTATCTATAACTAGAAGCTTGTCTTTTAATCTTAATAAATTTTAGATAGTATTTTTCTACTTTAAATGTTATCAAAATAAATTAGTTGAGTTTTATTTAATATTACATTTATTACCATAGGATTTAGAACTAAAAGCTTCAAGAGTCAATTGATCTAGCACTAAGAGCTTGATTTTCATTGTTAATAAGATTTAGAAAATTTTACATACTATAATATAATTGTTGTCAAAATAAATTATATTAGCGATTAATTGAGTTGTGTTTAATTTTACATTTATTGTCATAGAGAGCTTCAAGATGGATAGGGCATGGATGTACGGCATAAAGAGACATTCAGATTTTTTCATGTTGAGAGTATCAAAGTTTGTTGAGGCCGCGAAAGAGCATGCTCATAGTAAGAGGACAAAGCAAAATCGTTGTCCGTGCTTTAACTACAAGAACAATATAGTATGAGAGAACACTGATGTAATAAAGACACATTTGATCTAATGCGGTTTTATGGTTGATTACAAGGTTTGGATACACCATGGTGAGGCACAATTAACTGCCAACACATGTGTCAACAATGTCAATGATGAAATGCATGATGCTGATGAAGACGATGATGAGGCTCCTGGTGATCATGGTATGATGCATGATGGTTATCTTGAAAAGGGTAATGGTGACCACGCAGGTGTCAATGATTATTTGCGTGCTCAAGAAGAAGAGGAACATGATATCGATATGGAGGAAATGTTGCGCCATATTGAACCGGAAGTGTTGCTAGGTAGTGCTAAAGGGTTAGAGCACTTCGAGACATTGAAGAAGGCCGCAAAGGGTCGTATGTATGATGGTTGTGGGAAGGAGTATACAGTCTTGCATTTTGTGCTTCATCATCTAATCCTTAAGGCTAAGTTCTGCTGGTCAGATAATAGTTTCAATGATCAGCTTATTCTTCTTGGTCAATTGCTTCCAAAGCCAAACTTTGTTCCCAAAAACACATATGAAGCGAAGAAGCTTATCAATCCTCTGAAAATGCATGTGTAAAGAATGCATGCACTGCATATTATACCGTGGTGACTATGCGGCATTGACTAAATGCCCAAATTGTGAAGCTAGTCGTTACAAAAGTAATGCCAATTTTAGTGAGGATGGTGTCGGATCCACTATCGGGAAGAGGAAGAGGGCATACAAAAAGTGCAATTTGTGAAGCAGAGGATGATACTTGTATCGGTACTGAAACGGGTCAACGCAAAATTCCTGCCTTGGTTATGTGGTACCTACCAGTGATTGACCGCCTGAAGCGTTTGTTCTCAAATTCGAACACTGCTAAACTGATGATGTGGCATGACGATCGGCCCTTAAAGAATGATGGAAAGCTTCGACACCCATCTGATGCTCGCCAGTCGAAGACTTTCGATGCCAATCATGAACTCTTTGGAGAAGAAAAAAGGAATTTACGGTTCGCATTGAGCACTGACGGGCTGAATCCATTTGGTGAAAGAAGCAGCACGCACGACACATGGGCAGTGCTACTGATCATATTCAACCTTCCACCGTGGCTATGTCACAAGCGGAAGTACCTTCTGCTAACCATTCTCATACAAGGGCCGAAGCAACCAGGCATTGACATAGATGTTTTTCTTGACCCGTTGCTTGAAGATATGCAGATATTATGGAACGAGGGGGTTAGGATGTGGGATGAGTACCGTCAAGAGCACTTCACACTAAGGGCAATTATTTTTGTTACCATCAATGATTATCCTGCCTTATTTGCCCTACTTGGACAAATAAAAGGAAAGGCGGCATGTGTTGTTTGTGTGGATAAAACAGCATCTGTGTATCTTACGGGATCCATGAAGACAGTGTACATGCGCCACCGCCGCTTCTTAATGAGTATGCACAAATACCGAAAGATGAAGGAAAAATTTGATGGCACCAATGAGAAAGATGAGGCTCCTCAACCGGTTACAGGACAAGAAGTGTGTGAAATGTGCCAGAAAGTCATATTCAAGCCTGGAAAGAAGTGAGCCCCTGGTGCCAAAAAGAAAAAGAAAAAGAGGGATAAGCAGGATGAGACTACAGAAGTCGTCGACGACGTGCCATTCAACAAGATGTCTATCTTCTTTAAGTATTTGCCATACTGGAAGGAGTTGGCTGTACGCCATGCCATTGATGGTATGCATCCACAGAAGAATGTGTTTGACAGCACCGCCAGTTTTTTGGGGATATCAGGGAAGGTAAAGGATGGATTGAAATCATGCAAGGATATGGTTGCCCTCGGCATCAGAAAAGATCTCCACCCCGTACCACATCCTAATGGAAAACAATACCTTCCCCTGGCTAGCTACAACTGTAACGAACATGGCACCATTTATGCCATTTCGAGTGATTTTGGTGATCGAATGACAACACAACACTTGGACTAACATGATTGTTAAGATGATCATTCTCAGGCTTTTAGGTTCAAGTGATGACAAAGAGAAAGAGAAGATAGGCGTAGCAAGGCCTGAAGGGCCGCCAAACGCCGCCCCTATGGGGGTTCGGTGCATTGGGCGTCCTATGTTCCAGAGACAATGTCAAGGCCCAGGAGAAGTTTCTTCAGCACCGGTTCAACCGACGGAGCATCGGAGTATACCATCGGTGCAATGACGTCAGCGCCCAGGAAAAGATCCTTAAGCACCGGATGAACCGGTGATGCATCGGAACAAAGCATCGGTTCAACCGGTGGTCACTGCGTCAGCTGTCAGGACTTCAACGGCTACTTCGGTTTATGAGTGACCGGAAGAACCGACGCTACCCCTGCCAGAGGCATCGGTTCTTCCGGTGATACGCAGATTTTCAGCTGACCGTTGGAGCAACGGCTACAAGACATGGTGGCCTATATATACGCCTCACCCCGGCCATTTGAAGCTTGCTGGAGTTGCTGGACATCCCACACACACCCAAGAACATATCCAAGCCATACAAAAGCATAAAGATCATATCCTTAGCCCTTAGCACACTTTGAGAGTGTTGTGTAAAGGATTAGCTCTTAGTGAGTGAGTTTGCAAGGCTTAGAGCCTTTGTGTTGTGGTTCATTAGCGAACCAAAACAAGAGCTTGGTGCGCCGGCACCTTGGAGCGTGAAGCTCACCGGCAACGTCATCGACCCTCCGACTTGGTGTGGAGCGGCGACGACATCTTTGTGCGGGGGACGTGGAGACCCCCATCCTTTGTGGAGAAGCTCCTTAGTGGAACCTGGGGCCAAGGTGACCGTGATTGTGTTCACGGAAGAGACTTGGTGGCCGAGTAGCTATACTCTTAGTGAGTGCTACAACAACGTGGATGTAGGTGTGCCTTTGTGGCTAACCGAACCACGGGATAAACACCCGCGTCAAGAGTTTGCTATCTCCTATCCCGCTCTTTAAGCTTTCGCATTTCATACTAGCAATTTGTGTGCCTTTACTTTCATAGAATAGTTTCTTGATAGGAAAGGCTATAGGTTGCTAAACTCTTTTGGGATAGGGTATTCACACTAGAACAACCTAGTTACACATCTAGATAGCAGGTTTTAGTTTACGTTTTGTGCAAACTAGGTGGAGCCATAGGTCAAAGTTTTTATTAGTGCCTAATTCACCCCCTCCCCCTCTTAGGCTAGAGCACCCGATCACTTTCAACAACCTAACACAAGATGAGTGAACCGCTGTGTGCAAGTGCTTGCGCAGGTTGAAAGTGCCGACTGGTTTCTCATCAAACATCAGGTCACTAGTGTCGATGAAAGACCTCACAATTACTGGCTATAACTCCCATGATTGTCATGTGATGATCAAAGTTTTTCTTGCTATTGCGATCCGGGCTATCAAACTAGTATTCGTCAAGATGGTTATCACATGGATGTGTTAGTTCATCAATACGATTTCTAAGAAAGTGATCGATTGCGTAGAACTGGTTAGACTCCAGCTATTTGTGGCCGAAACTCAGGCCCAACTTGAGATGTGCTTCCCTCCATCCTTTTTTGATATCATGGAGCATCTCATGATCCACATGGCCAACCAGATAACTAAACTAGGACCTATGTACTTCCATTAGATGTGGACATATGAACGGTTCATGTCAACTATATATGAGAAACAGTGCATTCCCAGAGGGTTTGATGATGGAGAGCTACCATACAGAAGAGAGTATTGATTGCTGCATAGATTACATAAAAGATAGGAGAGCTGTTGGTTTGCCGGTATCTCGACATGAGGGGAGGTTGTCCGGAAGAGGAACCATTGGAAAGAAAAGATTTGTCGATAGTGACAACAAACAGTTGGAGAAAGCTCATTCCAGTATTCTACAACAACTCACATTAGTGGAGCCCCACATCCAACAACACTTAAATGAGATTGAGTCAGAAAGTAATGGTCGTTCGCAGGATTGGATCATCAAAGAGCACAAGCGTCATTTCTCATCATGGTTTAGGGACTATGAACACCAATTTTAAGGAGATTCCACAAATGAAGTAACATTAACAAGGTTGGCTTCTGGACCATCAAGCAATGTCACATCATGGCAAGCATATGAAATAAATGGGTACACATTTTATACCATTGAAAAGGACAACAAGAGCGTGGCGTACCAAAATAGTGATGTTCGCATAGAGGCTATTGACACATCCGGGCAAACTGTAACTTACTACGGTTTCATAGAGGAAATATGAGAACTTGACTATGGAGTGAATATTCGGATCCCCGTCTTTCGGTGCCAATGGGTCAAACACCCGTAAGGCGTTGCAGTGGACAACTATGGGTTGACACTTGTGGATCTAGCCAACGTCAGTTATAAAGATCACCCTTGGTTGCTCGCCGATCGTGTCGCACAGGTATTCTATATATCCGACCCGCAAATGCAAAGAAAGACATTGCTATCTCTGGGAAACAAAGGATTCTTAGAGTTGATGGTGTAGAGGACGTTGAGGAATACAATCAGTATGAAGAATTGGAAGTTTTCAAAGAGCTAGTAAAAAGGATTAAGAAGGTAGAAGGAAGCATAGATAAATCCGAGAATCCCCGGGCGCGCAAAGACTGTGAAGGAAGATTTGTTAAAGGATAAATTGTGTGTGATGTGTGAATCTTGTGTACTATTATTAATTATCTTGTAAGACTATTACTTAATTGTGTTTGATGTGTTAAGACTAAATTATATTTATGTTTAATTTGTTTAATTAATTGTGTGTGATTTGTAAAAATAAGCCAATGGTGTTAAAAGATAATTTGTAAGGCTTTTCTTTTGCAACCAACAAATATGCTCAAAATATCTTTGGATTTTTAAAACAAAATTGTTCTAGCGGGCCACTTAATAAAGCCGCCAAGAGAGATCTGTGCTGGCGGGCCTCTTTAGCCACACTCCAGCAGAGATCTATGCTGGCGGTTGGCTTAAGTCACCCGCCAATAAAGATCTCTGCTGGCGGGTGGCTAAAGTGGCCCGCCAGCATAGATCCTCCACTGGCATATAACTCTGGGCGCCCCGAATTTTTTTTTGAAGTCCTGGCGCGAATCCAAAATGACGCCATCAGCCTGCCAAAATTTCCCGCCACCTCGAGTGCTGCCGCCGCCGTTGCCGGACCTCGCCCCAACGCCGAGCGCCGCCGCCCTACGACCCCGAGCACCGCCGCCGCCCTAGGGCTCCGACCGCGAGCGCCGCCAGCGACCTATGCCCCCGGGACCCGAGCGCCGCCGCCGCCCTAGGCCGACCGCGAGTGACGCCTCCGTTATGCCCCCGGCCCCGAGCGCCGCGCACTCCGCTCCTCCTCCGGCCCCGAGCCCCCGACTGGAGGAGAGAGGAAGAAGAACAAAGGAAAGCAGGTTTACCAGATCTGTTTGAAGGAATTTCTGAACGTGCTAAGTATTGGTGCCTAGCTCGACAACCAAGGTACAGAGAGGGCAAGGTTGTATTCAAGAACCCGACCACTGCGGAAATTTATGAAAGATTGGCGCAGATCGTTGATGCGGAAAAACAAGGTCTTTTCCATCCTGACAGGGAGAAAGATCAAGTAACTGCTGCGATTGGCACCGTAGAGCACTCTGGACGTGTTCGAGGGGTTTCATCATCATTGCCCTAGAAACAAGCATTTCCCAATGACCCCGGCTATAGGAAGCGTGACCGTTACAAGAAAGACCTTGAAGAAAAGATGAGAGCAATCGCAAAAGAAGAATTTTCTCAATTATTGGCCAGCCAGCAGGGGTCCTTAGTGTAACACCCCGGGTGTCTGCACAGTATTTAATTAGGTGTCTGCACAGTAATTGTGTAGGTTTGCTATGCATCATGTGCTTGAATTACTTAAAAAGGATCTTTTTGTAATTATGAAAGGTTATATGTGTAATTATGATTTTATGCAAGGTCCTTTATATAGTTATTTATGATTATAGCTTTTGTGGAGGGTGTTTTTGTAAAATTTCAGTGCATTTAATGCTTGGTAACCAATTTTGCTTGTAAGTCTACTTTTGAAGTGAATTTGCGTTGAAAAAGACAAATTTCCTAGAATTCAAATTCCTTTCTCTGTTTTTAATTTTACCTCTTGAATCTTTGGTCAAATAAATTTTTGCACAACATCAAAGTTGTAGATCTTGAAAAGTTGAACAACTTTCATGTTGGGCACTTTTCCATTTGAGCTTTGGTTTGAAAGTTATCGCTGGTTTACAGTTTAGTCCCTGGAACTTTTGGAAATTGCAAAATTGCCCTTATCCCCTTCTTCCCCCTCCCTGCTCTGCTTCTCGCCACCGACAGCGCCGCCGCCGACGCCTTCCCGGCTTTCCCGGCCATTACTTCGCCGTGCGCTGGCACCCACGCGTCGCGGACGACCTCCTCCCCCTCCTGTTGCCTCGCGCGGGAGCCTCCCCAGCCGAGCCACGCGCCCCGCCGCTTCCAGAGCCACCCCGACGGCCGCCACCGCGACGCCGCCGTGGACAGCCCTGGATAGCGCCCGCCGCGCCCTTCTAGCGAGCGCCCGAGCCCTACAAGAATCCCAGGAGTCGATTTCACTCGCTCCTTTGCTCTATTCTCGCTCCCACACCGCAGAACACCGCCGCCGCCCCGCTAGAACGCCGGCGAGCTCACCCCGCCGCGGAGCCGCCACTGTTGGCCCGCTCCACCCCTACAGCCCCCACCATTAGCCGCGCCTCGTCCTAGCGTAGCTCCCAGGCCACTTCCCCTCGCCCAAACCTCACCGGAGCTACCCCGCCGCCGTGCTCCGAGCCCGCAAGCCGCCGCTCGCCGTCGACACCCCATCTCCGACCACCCTAGCCTCGATTCCAAGCACCCAGAGGTGCGCCTTGAACCCGTGAAGCTCCCACACCCCTCCACCCTCGCCGCCGGGGAGCCCCTCGCCGGGAAACCGCCGGTCAAACCCGCGCTCCCCCTCTGACCCGACCCGAGGACCTCGGTTTTGAATTTGAAAAACCCCAGGGGGTTATCTGCGTAGTCAGTGACTCATAGGAATAGTGCCTTAGGGACTGCTTTGTAATATTTTTCAGTGAACTTTGAAATTCTAGATCAATTCGTAGAAAATTCGTAAAATAGAAAATCTTGATGTTTTGGAATCCTCTTGAAGAGCTCTATGCAGTAGAACCATAATATGTTAGGCTTTAGTTGCAAGTTTTTTCTGTAGACTTTGATTTGTGTTACTAGGTATATAAATACTAGTTCTTTAATCTTTTTCTTATGTGATGTGTGAAAGCTGATATTGCTCTGAAATTTTGGTGGTAGTTTATTCTTGTTACAATAGCTTTGCTATAAAAATTTCATGATCAGTTCTATTGTGTAGCTATTTCTTTGATTTAATCTTTGTTTAGTACACTTTATTTATGATAAATAGTTTCTGTTCTTGTTAAATCCTGAAAATATTCCTGAGTGTTAACCTGGAATATCTTAACTTGTCCAGGAAGTTTGAGCATCAGTTAATGTCTAGATCAGGAGCTAAAAATAAATCTTGCTAATCTGTTGTCTGTTTTGTTTATTTTCTCATAATTATTTCTGTGTAGATAAAATCATGAAAAATTCGCAGTAACTATATCATCCCTGTGTAGGTCTGTTGTTAATTTTTGAGCCTCTGCTTTTCTACATTTTGACTTGTATAATTCAAGATTGTGCTAGGTGTTGTCTGATTGATTGAATTTTTGTGATTACTTGGCTACATGTCTTGGCATGATTTTTGCAGGGTAGCTTAGTCTGTTCATGTTCTGTTTAGGGTAATTTTTGGTAAATTTATTGCTATTTGTGATCTGAGTTGTTTATTTAATTAGCAAACCTTGAGTTAAATGCTATAGGAATCAACCACCACTCATTTTATGAAGTTAGTTTACTTCTTTTGTGTTGTTGATCATGATGCCTTGTGTAGTTAAATTTGTTATTTAACTACTCTATAATCGATTGCTCATGTTTGTTTATAATGTTGTTCTTGCATTACATATAGACACGACTGCCTTATCGGACGGGACGTACGAGCTGATCCCGGAATCTGACGGAGGTGATCTCGAAGCTCAAGTAAACACTGCTGAACTAACTGAAGCCCCGGACCAAAGTTCGGAAGAGCCTAGCGCTGAAATAGTTAGCAACTATCGAGAAGGCAAGCCCCGGACATAACCTATATTTCAAATTAATATCATTTATTGTATTACTTACTTGTGCATTTACAGTTCTTAGGATTTGAATTGAAACCCTAGATGCATGATCCTAGGAACCTATGTACTAAACCCTAGACCTGAGTTCAACTACCTGCTAAGCTTATAGGACCGGTAAAAGTCAAGTGATTGCCTGTCACTCGCGAGCTTTGTAGGAATTGCCTGTTTACTTTCTGTATTCAATATAAGGACGACGGACGGGGTTTTGATCGATATCATAACTTCATGTGAGACCTCGTCTGTGTTGATGAACTTGCTAAGGTCGCAGTGTGTGGTAGTGCTGGTTAAGTTTTTGAAAGTACTAGTCACATGCCGTAAATATGGTACGCGGCAATCCTAGTAGCCGATTGGACCAGGGAGTGGATATACCTTTCACTCTCTCAGTAGGGATAGGTTTTATTATTATGTTGCGCAACACTACGACTTCAAGGGACAAGGTTTGGCCTTGGAGCCCTGTAGTCGGGGAGAGTGACCCTATCCACAAGCCGGAAAGAAAGGTCAACGGTTGTTTGGGAATGACCCGACGGTGTTCCAGACGTGTGTGCTAGGTTATCCTTGCAAGGTTGAATTTCGATTCAGAATCGTCCGCCTCTCACGATGAAACGAGACTGCTTGATCTCTTTGCCACACAGAGTAAGAAGAGCAACAATACTTTAATCAATCTTGATGTTTGCTTAGATTTCTACCATGATTGGACATTAGTTGCTTACATAGAATGGTTAATCGACTAGAATCTTGAAAGCTAAAACTTGAAAGTAAGGACATACTCTTTATTGTTTTTTAGCAAAAGAAAACCAGAGCCTCACAAAGCCTTGCATAGTCTAGCTAAGGTGGGCTGCTTATACCCGTTGACGGTTAAGTCTTGCTGAGTATTAGAATACTCAGCCTTACTGTTGAAACTCTTTTTCAGGTATGAGTTTTGAGGATCAGATCGCTAGCCTGACCTATCCTTGCTCATTGCCTCCTGGCTGGTCCGTAGAGTGGGATACGTCTGCGACCGGCAATGACTGTGATGAGTGATACCATGCTTGGGCTAGCTTGGTATACTTTTGCGACATGTTGTAGTCGTCGTGTTTCATCTTCCGCTGCTTAGACTCTGAATTTATAATTATGGCTTGTATAACTGTTTTTCTTAAGTTGTTTTTGTAATAACGATTTGAACCAGTTTGTAATCTTTATTATGCCTGTGTTGTAAAATTGTGGTTGTAATATCTCTGAACTCGCCTTCGTGCGGGGTATGCTTGTTCGATCCGAGAATCGGTGGTTGTATCGGGACGTTACCCGACAGACCAAAAATTGTTCCGTTTGAAGTGCGTTTAAGCTAATGTTGCCTTTATGGTGATGGCCTGCGCACTTGAGCCGGGATAATTTAGGCGGTTCTGCCACAGCTGGTATCAGAGCTGCAAGCATACACCAGAGGTGTTGGAACCTTAAAAACTGGTTTTCTTATAAAATTGAAAGAACAAGGTATTTCGGAAAACTACGTTGGATTCGTTAAGAGTTGTGCTTAGAACGTAAAGTCCTAGGGAATTTATGGGAATTACTAGGTGGTTATTTCTATATGGTTTATGTTATCTGACTTCCAGCACTTTATATTTTGTCAAACCATGCTCACAAGCAACTCTTAATTCTTGTAACGACGCACCTACGTGAGGTAAGATGGTAAGGATCCTTAGTCAGCTGAGGGAGTCTGACCTTCCCGTCGGTGATGCGAGCCGAACGCTGCCCTCAAGCAGTGGCTTACTTGAGGTGCTTCCAATATACCGACTATTAGTTGACTATATTGGAAGTAAAGTGTGCTCAGTCAGCTGAGGGAGTCTGACCTTCCCGTCGGCGATGCGAACCGAACGCTGCGCTCAAGCAGTGGCCTACTTGAGCTGCTGCCAATATATCGATCTCGGTCGACTATATTGGGAGTAAAGGAACTTGTGAATACGTCTCTGAGTAGCGTATGTTAACGTTGGCCATACGGCGGAAATTGTATGGCTGCCGCTTCTATAGTGAGCGGTAATGTTTGGGAACGCTTTCATGAGTGCTGGCATGAAAGGTTCATTGGATATGTATATATGTTCTGTCAATCTTATGCAGGTACACTAACCATGATTCGATAAGATAAGAACGGTTAGAATGTATCGACTAGCTATATAGGGAGAGCCGTATTTATGTATACCACCGTGCTAACTACGTAAGCCCAACGATAGTTGGCATTTGTTTATCTGGTGAGGCGGTCAGGACGTGCATACATATTTGGTTGATGTTTGATTGGTTCATAATAGTTGAAGTTGCTACATGAGCTTTTTAAGGAATTTCTAGTATGAATCCTTATAAGATAAGTGTTAGTGTGCTTAAAACATTAGTGAGTGAAATTTTGATTTTAGTAGCATGCTTGTTAAAATGCTTAGGTTTTCTTGGATGAAAATTATGGTTTCGAGTCATGCCTTCCTCCTAAGCCCCATCTTGTTGTTGTAAGGATCTTTTCATTCCTTAGAATCTCAAATGATGAACCAGTACCGATTGTGGTTTATTATTCTTTGAGTTTGGAACCATATCATCTTTTGACTTAGAATCGTATTTGTTTTTCCGCAGTCTTCTTAAAGCTTTATTTGAGAAGTCTTGAGATAATCACATTACTCACATTTGAATCCTTTTTGATTCAGATGGCGACTTGTTCCCAGGTCTTTTGGGATGAGGAGGGAAATGCTCATACTGACTGTCTGTACTGGGAGGGTTTTCCGAGGATTCTTTGGGATTCACTTCGTATCTTCCACTACCCAGATCCACCCCAGTACACAGGATGCCAGTTTTCGGAGGATGGAATTAAGAAGAACAGAGTTAAAATGACCTTTCCTCAGCACCCCACCTTGGAGTGGCCACCGATTGAGATTGAGGTGATTGGGTACCGTCTTGTGGATGCTTTTGAGAAAGCAGCTCTCAACGCTATCACCACTTTTTGTGAGCACCATCCCGAGGAGGTAGCAGCATATCCTATTGGTTTGTTTCCAGCAGTCAGTGCTGGCAATGCAGAGTGGCTGTTCAGGGTCACACACTTTGGGCACTTGATTGGAGATGTAGCGGATGAGACTATCGAGGCAGTAGTCAGATATATGAATGCTCAGTCTCACTACCAGATACTTCAGCAGCGACACATGGACCAGGTGATAGACTTGGCCCAGAGTTTTCAGCGAGGCCTTCGTTTGAGGGATATTCAGATTGAGGGACTTCAGGATGCCGTTGCTGGGAGGGATACTGCTATTGCACAGTTTGAGCATCAGGCTATGGAGCATGGTGCTGAGATAGAGCAGCGCAACATAGTTATTGGTTTTCTTCAAGGGCAGGTGAATGAGCTTCAAGCAGATTGGGCTGATGCTTTAGCACATGTTGGTATGCTCCAGGAGCAACTAGATGCCCCAGCTGAGCCTGCAGCAGCAGATGAGGACCCCGAGGAGATTGAGGGAGTTTCTGATCTAGATTCAGAGCACGCACTTGCTGAGCCTAACCCTCAGCCGGACGACTCTTCTTCCGGCAGTGCCTCTTCTGTGGGCAACCTCGACGACTTCTAGGCGTCTCAGACTTGTCCTAGATAGTTGTGTTCTCTTGTTGTAGCATATGTATATAGGGAAGATGTTATTGTAAAGTAGCCCTAGGGAGGAGTACCACTTGTTGTATTATATGTGGTAATGGTGAGTGATGTTAGATTGTAAGAAAAATGCTGCTTTGGATGTAATATAAGTAGCGACTACCAGTATGGAAATCATAATCTTCCTACTTAGCAAATTTCTTCATTTGTGCATTTTCACGCCGTTTGATGAATACTAAAGATGTTGCAAATTTTGTGGCATATGTGCTCATCAAATGTTAGCATGTTGAATCTGTGAGACTAAATTTTAGTCCAACCCCTTCTATGATCTCTGTTGTTTAGCAACATAGCACATAGCGATGAAGAGCGAATTGATAGATTATTTTCTTTACCCTTTGCTCTCAGCATTGAGTTTCTATACGATGGAGCATGAAGCTATCTAACAGCTGACCAATTTTGATTTTTGTGGGTTGCACAGTTATGTGTTGTGCATATTGTGCTACGCCGCATCTAGTTAAATTTTGCTGATTTTGTTTTATCCTATGTATGATCATTGCACGTACCATTGATTTTGGAAGCGAGAAATATGTATCTAATGGATGTCTTCCATAATTACAGATGGTTGGTCATACTCGCGGAACGCCTGATGGCTTCGGTTGTGAAGCTGGCAGTGGATCTCAGCAACCACCGCCACCCCCGTCGAATCTGGCCGATTTAATGGCCATGCAAACAGAGTTGCTTCGCCAGCTAGTCCAAGGGCAACAAAATCAGCCACGCCAACAGTATGGAGGAAGGGAGGCACAACCAGCGGGTTACCAGGAATTCTTTGGTATCCAACCTCCGCTTTTCAGCAAAGCTGATGACCCATTGGATGCTGATGCTTGGCTCCGTACAATCAATTCCAAGTTTGCTCTGTTAGCAGTACTGTGTGTTGATGCAAACAAGGCCCCCTTTGCCGCCCAACAGCTTCGTGGTCCTGCACGAATATGGTGGAATAATTATTGTGCAATGCAGCCTGCTGAACATGTCATATCTTGGGAGGAATTCAGAACAACCTTCAGATCACATCATATTCCGGATGGACTAATTGAAAGAAAGTTGAATGAATTCTTGGCTCTAGATCAGGGAACCCGCACTGTTCTACAATATCCACAGACCTTCAATCATCTGTGCCAGTATGCGGGTCATCATGCTGATACTGATGCCAAGAAACGTGATCGTTTCCGTCGTGGCCTCAATACTAAGCTCAATGAACGTTTAAACTTGGTTCAGCCCAATACCTATAATGAGCTGGTTAATATGGCCATTACACAGGAAGATTGTATTGCTGCACATCGTGCTGAGAAAAAGCGGAAGGCACCAACGGGACCCTCGAGTGCCCAGCCACCGAGGTATCGCCTGGTGCAAAATACTCCACCTAGGCCTCCACAAAGAAATGCCCCAGTGGGTAGGTTTGTCTTTAGGCCGCCTCAGCAACAAGGAGGATTCAGACCTCCAGTGCCTCAGCAACAGCAACAGCAGCAGCAACAGCAACAATTTAGCCCGAGGCCGAATGCCCCACAGTTCAATAGTGAGAATAGTAATAATCGATGTTTCAACTGCGGCAGTGCTTCTCATTTTGCCAAGAATTGTCCACAACCCAGAAGGAATAATCCAGGGCAAAACTCTAATCAGAACAATAACAAGGGCAAGGGCAAGAGGAAAATGGTGCAAGTCCGGCAAGGGCGAGTTAATTTCACTACTCTTGCAGACCTTCCAGCAGGAGCACCAGTAATGACGGGTACTTTCTCTATCCACAATAAACCCGCAGTCATATTATTTGATTCTGGTGCAACTCATAGTTTTATAAGTGCCAAATTTGGAGCAAGAATAGGATTGGACTTTTGTCATACTAAGGGGTCTTTTATGATAACAACTCCTGGTGGGAAGATAGCTTCCAATCAAATCACTAGACATGTGCCAATTAAGTTGGGTAGTAAATTGATCAAGACAGATTTGATCTTAATGAATTTAGAAGGCATGGATGCTATTCTGGGCATGGATTGGATGACTAAACATAGAGTACTGTTAGATATCTCTTCCCGAGCTATCGAGATAGATTCACCACATCAAGGAGCCACCATACTCTATCTACCACAACGAGAGTGCGTTAACTCTTGTGCTTATGCCGCAAAAGAAATTAAACTTGAAGATATCCCTATTGTGTGGGAGTATGCGGATGTATTTCCAGATGATTTACCTGGAATGCCTCCTGATAGAGACATCGAGTTTGTTATCGAACTTCAACCCGGTACTGCCCCTATTTCTAAGAGGTCGTACCGAATGCCTCCAAATGAATTAGCAGAATTGAAAGTCCAACTCCAAGACCTTCTTGACAAAGGTTTTATACGTCCAAGTTCTTCACCCTGGGGATGTCCAGCCTTGTTTGTGAAGAAGAAGGACAACAGCTTGAGGCTATGTGTTGATTATCGACCACTCAATGCGGTCACTATTAAAAACAAGTATCCTCTTCCCCGCATTGATATTCTGTTTGATCAGTTAGCTGGAGCTAAGGTTTTCTCTAAGATTGATCTTCGTTCTGGCTACCATCAAATAAAGATCAAACCTTGTGATATTCCAAAGACTGCTTTCTCTACCCGATATGGACTATATGAATATCTGGTTATGTCTTTTGGTCTTACCAATGCCCCAGCATATTTTATGTATTTGATGAATTCAGTCTTCATGTCGGAGCTGGATAAATTCGTCGTGTTTTCATCGACGATATTTTGATATACTCCAAGAATGAAGAAGATCATGCTGAACATTTGCGTATCGTTCTTCAACGATTACGAGATCATCATCTTTATGCCAAATTCTCCAAGTGTGAATTTTGGTTGGACAGTGTGAAATTCTTAGGTCACACTATCTCCAGTGATGGTATATCTGTTGACCCAACTAAAGTACAAGAAGTGATGGATTGGGAATCTCCTATTTCAGTTCATCAAATTCGCAGTTTTCTTGGTTTAGCTAGATATTATCGTCGGTTCATTACTGATTTCTCCAGAATAGCCAAGCCTATGACGGAGTTATTGAAGAAGGGAGTGAAGTTTGTTTGGAATGATAAGTGTGAAGAAGCTTTCCAAACTCTTAAAGCACGATTAACTACTGCTCCAGTATTGGCTACACCGGACAGTACTAAACCTTTTGATGTCTATTGTGATGCTTCGGGTACGGGACTTGGTTGTGTGCTTATGCAGGACAACCGGGTTATTTCTTATGCATCAAGAGCTCTTCGGAATCATGAGAAGAATTATCCAACACATGATCTGGAGTTAGCAGCTGTCATTCACGCTCTTAAGATTTGGAGACATCATCTTATGGGAACTCACTGTAATATTTACACTGACCATAAGAGCCTCAAATATATCTTCACTCAAGCTGATCTCAACATGAGACAGAGACGCTGGCTAGAGTTGATAAAGGATTATGATCTAGAAGTGCACTATCATCCAGGAAAGGCTAATGTGGTTGCGGATGCACTCAGCCGCAAGTCACAATGCCATTGTCTATCTGTAGAACCATTCAATGAAACTCTATGCCAGGAAATGATGAAGTTGAACCTAGAAATTGTACCTCAAGGAAGTTTGAACCATATATCCCTTGAGCCTACACTTCATGATAGCATCATCATGGGGGCAATTACATGATGAGGGTATCAAGATCATCAAGGAAAAGTTATCACAAGGAGAAGCAAAGTACAAATATTTACGAGTGGATCATAGAGGAGTTCTATGGTTTGAATCTCGACTGGTGGTACCTAAGGATCATCAGCTTAGAAAGCAAATCCTTGATGAAGCACATCTATCGAAGTTTTCGATTCATCCCGGTGGTACCAAGATGTACCACGATCTCAAACAAAACTTCTGGTGGACTCGAATGAAAAGAGAGATCGCCAGATATGTTTCTGAATGTGATGTTTGTCAACGAGTTAAGGCTAGTCACTTGAAAGTAGCTGGTACTCTCCAACCTTTACCCATTCCATCCTGGAAATGGGAGGACATCAGTATGGATTTTATCGTTGGTTTACCCACTACTCCTCATAAACATGATTCTGTTTGGGTAATCGTTGATAGACTCACCAAGAGCGCTCATTTTATTCCAGTCCACACCACTTATTCTGCCAAGAAGTACGCAGAGATTTATCTCGATCAGATTGTTCGTTTGCATGGCATTCCAAAGACGATTATTTCTGATCGTGGGCCTCAGTTTATAGCACGTTTCTGGGAGCAAATGCAGGAATCCCTTGGAACAAAATTGATTCGTAGTTCAGCTTATCATCCACAAACAGATGGGCAAACTGAACGAATCAATCAAATCCTTGAAGACATGTTGAGGGCATGTACTATTCAATATGGCAAGAACTGGGTTAAGTGCCTAGCACTGGCAGAGTTTTCATACAATAACAGTTATCAATCCAGCTTGCAAATGGCACCATTTGAAGCATTATATGGTCGAAGGTGTCGAACTCCTTTGAATTGGTCACAAGCTGGGGAACGCAAATTTTTTGGGCCAGATTTAGTCTCTGAGGCAGAGGAGCAAGTCAGAGTTATCCAGGTTAATCTTAAAGCCGCCCAATCAAGACAGAAAAGTTATGCAGACAAAAGAAGAGATCCTTTACAATTCGAGGTAGGAGACTTTGTATATTTGCGAGTATCTCCTACTAAAGGTGTTCAACGCTTTGGCTTAAAAGGGAAATTAGCACCCCGATACATCGGACCATTTGAAATTATTGAAACTTGTGGACCCGTTGCCTACCGACTTCGTCTTCCTTCTCAGTTGGCCGCCGTTCATGATGTCTTCCATGTCTCACAACTTCGGAAATGCACCAGGGTACCTACTGAAATCCTTGAACCACAGGATATCGAGATTGAATCCGATCTATCTTATACGGAGTATCCAATCAAGATTCTTGACACAAAAGAAAGAAGTACTAGAAGGGAGAGAGTTAAAATGTACAAAATCCAGTGGAATCAGCATACTGTAGAAGAAGCTACTTGGGAGACTGAAAATTTTCTGCAACGAAATTTTCCCGATTTTCTTGGAACCAATCCAGGTATCAAATCTTTGCATCCTTTTCTTCCTGTAATCTCGGGACGAGATTCCTTTTAGGGGGGAAGACTGTAACACCCCGGGTGTCTGCACAGTATTTAATTAGGTGTCTGCACAGTAATTGTGTAGGTTTGCTATGCATCATGTGCTTGAATTACTTAAAAAGGATCTTTTTGTAATTATGAAAGGTTATATGTGTAATTATGATTTTATGCAAGGTCCTTTATATAGTTATTTATGATTATAGCTTTTGTGGAGGGTGTTTTTGTAAAATTTCAGTGCATTTAATGCTTGGTAACCAATTTTGCTTGTAAGTCTACTTTTGAAGTGAATTTGCGTTGAAAAAGACAAATTTCCTAGAATTCAAATTCCTTTCTCTGTTTTTAATTTTAACTCTTGAATCTTTGGTCAAATAAATTTTTGCACAACATCAAAGTTGTAGATCTTGAAAAGTTGAACAACTTTCATGTTGGGCACTTTTCCATTTGAGCTTTGGTTTGAAAGTTATCGCTGGTTTACAGTTTAGTCCCTGGAACTTTTGGAAATTGCAAAATCGCCCTTATCCCCTTCTTCCCCCTCCCTGCTCTGCTTCTCGCCGCCGCCACCGACAGCGCCGCCGCCGACGCCTTCCCGGCTTTCCTGGCCATTACTTCACCGTGCGCTGGCACCCACGCGTCGCGGACGACCTCCTCCCCCTCTTGTTGCCTCGCGCTGGAGCCTCCCCAGCCGAGCCACGCGCCCCGCCGCTTCCAGAGCCACCCCGACGGCCGCCACCGCGACGCCGCCGTGGACAGCCCTGGACAGCACCCGCCGCGCCCTTCTAGCGAGCGCCCGAGCCCTACAAGAATCCCAGGAGTCGATTTCACTCGCTCCTTTGCTCTATTCTCGCTCCCACACCGCAGAACACCGCCGCCGCCCCGCTGGAACGCCGGCGAGCTCACCCCGCCGCGGAGCCGCCACTGCTGGCCCGCTCCACCCCTACAGCCCCCACCATTAGCCGCGCCTCGTCCTAGCGCAGCTCCCAGGCCACTTCCCCTCGCCCAAACCTCACCGGAGCTACCCCGCCGCCGTGCTCCGAGCCCGCAAGCCGCCGCTCGCCGTCGACACCCCATCTCCGACCACCCTAGCCTCGATACCAAGCACCCAGAGGTGCGCCTTGAACCCGTGAAGCTCCCACACCCCTCCACCCTCGCCGCCGGTGAGCCCCTCGCCGGGAAACCGCCGGTCAAACCCGCGCTCCCCCTCTGACCCGACCCGAGGACCTCGTTTTTGAATTTGAAAAACCCCAGGGGGTTATCTGCGTAGTCAGTGACTCATAGGAATAGTGCCTTAGGGACTGCTTTGTAATATTTTTCGGTGAACTTTGAAATTCTAGATCAATTCCTAGAAAATTCGTAAAATAGAAAATCTTGATGTTTTGGAATCCTCTTGAAGAGCTCTATGCAGTAGAACCATAATATGTTAGGCTTTAGTTGTAAGTTTTTGCTGTAGACTTTGATTTGTGTTACTAGGTATATAAATACTAGTTCTTTAATCTTTTTCTTATGTGATGCGTGAAAGCTGATATTGCTCTGAAATTTTGGTGGTAGTTTACTCTTGTTACACTAGCTTTGCTATAAAAATTTCATGATCAGTTCTCTTGTGTAGCTATTTCTTTGATTTAATCTTTTTTTAGTACACTTTATTTATGATAAATAGTTTCTATTCTTGTTAAATCCTGAAAATATTCCTGAGTGTTCATCAGGAATATCTTAACTTGTCCAGGAAGTTTGAGCATCAGTTAATGGCTATATCAGGAGCTAAAAATAAATCTTGCTAATCTGTTGTCTGTTTTGTTTATTTTCTCATAATTATTTCTGTGTAGATAAAATCATGAAAAATTCGCAGTAGCTATAACATCCCTGTGTAGGTCTGTTGTTAATTTTTGAGCCTCTTCTGTGCTATATTTTGACTTGTATAATTTAAGATTGTGCTAGGTGTTGTCTGATTGATTGAATTTTTGTGATTACTTGGCTACATGTCTTGGCA
Organism: Panicum virgatum; assembly: GCF_016808335.1. NCBI lineage: Eukaryota > Viridiplantae > Streptophyta > Magnoliopsida > Poales > Poaceae > Panicum > Panicum virgatum. The sequence goes on from NC_053152.1 coordinate 37,658,619, forward strand.
TGATTTTTGCAGGGTAGCTTAGTCTGTTCATGTTCTGTTTAGGGTAATTTTTGGTAAATTTATTGCTATTTGTGATCTGAGTTGTTTATTTAATTAGCAAACCTTGAGTTAAATGCTATAGGAATCAACCACCACTCATTTTATGAAGTTAGTTAACTTCTTTTGTGCTGTTGATCATGATGCCTTGTGTAGTTAAATTTGTTATTTAACTACTCTATAATCGATTGCCCATGTTTGTTTATAATGTTGTTCTTGCATTACATATAGACACGACTGCCTTATCGGACGGGACGTACGAGCTGATCCCGGAATCTGACGGAGGTGATCTCGAAGCTCAAGTAAACACTGCTGAACTAACTGAAGCCCCGGACCAAAGTTCGGAAGAGCCTAGCGCTGAAATAGTTAGCAACTATCGAGAAGGCAAGCCCCGGACATAACCTATATTTCAAATTAATATCATTTACTGTATTACTTACTTGTGCATTTACAATTCTTAGGATTTGAATTGAAACCCTAGATGCATGATCCTAGGAACCTATGTACTGAACACTAGACCTGAGTTCAACTACCTGCTAAGCTTATAGGACCGGTAAAAGTCGAGTGATTGCCTATCACTCGCGAGCTTTGTAGGAATTGCCTGTTTACTTTCTGTATTCAATATAAGGACGACGGACGGGGTTTTGATCGATATCATAACTTCATGTGAGACATCGTCTGTGTTGATGAACTTGCTAAGGTCGCAGTGTGTGGTAGTGCTGGTTAAGTTTTTGAAAGTACTAGTCACATGCCGTAAATATGGTACGCGGCAAGCCTAGTAACCGATTGGACCGGGGAGTGGATATACCTTTCACTCTCTCAGTAGGGATAGGTTTTATTATTATGTTGCGCAACACTACGACTTCAAGGGACAAGGTTCGGCCTTGGAGCCCTGTAGTCGGGGAGAGTGACCCTATCCACAAGCCGGAAAGAAAGGTCAACGGTTGTTTGGGAATGACCCGACGGTGTTCTAGACGTGTGTGCTAGGTTATCCTTGCAAGGTTGAATTTCGATTCAGAATCGTCTGCCTCTCACGATGAAATGAGGCTCCTTGATCTCTTTGCCACACAGAGTAAGAAGAGCAACAATACTTTAATCAATCTTGATGTTTGCTTAGATTTCTACCATGATTGGACATTAGTTGCTTACATAGAATGGTTAATCGACTAGAATCTTGAAAGCTAAAACTTGAAAGTAAGGACATACTCTTTATTGTTTTTCAGCAAAAGAAAACCAGAGCCTCACAAAGCCTTGCATAGTCTAGCTAAGGTGGGCTGCTTATACCCATTGACGGTTAAGTCTTGCTGAGTATTAGAATACTCAGCCTTGCTGTTGAAACTCTTTTTCAGGTATGAGTTTTGAGGATTAGATCGCTAGCCTGACCTATCCTTGCTCATTGCCTCCTGGCTGGTCCGTAGAGTGGGATACGTCTGCGACCGGCAATGACTGTGACGAGTGATACCATGCTTGGGCTAGCTTGGTATACTTTTGCGACGTGTTGTAGTCGTCGTGTTTCATCTTCCGCTGCTTAGACTCTGAATTTATAATTATGGCTTGTATAACTGTTTTTCTTAAGTTGTTTTTGTAATAATGATTTGAACCAGTTTGTAATCTTTATAATGCATGTGTTGTAAAATTGTGGTTGTAATATCTCTGAACTCGCCTTCGTGCGGGATATGCTTGTTCGATCCGAGAATCGGTGGTTGTATCGGGACGTTACCCGACAGACCAAAAATTGTTCCGTTTGAAGTGCGTTTAAGCTAATGTTGCCTTTATGGTGATAACCTGCGCACTTGAGCCGGGATAATTTAGGCGGTTCTGCCACACTTAGTGCCAAATACAGCACAAGCTAACCAACACATGATGGTTGTCCAATCTGGATTGATTGCTCCGAGCAGTGTCGGGTCCATGACACAACATATGTATCCGGTTGATGACATACAAATGGATACACATTGCACGCTGGTTGTGCCTTATGGAAGGAAACTAAATAAGTTTCGAGAAGTCGCAACTGCCATGGCGGTAACGTGTCACGTGTTTCCAAGGCCACCTTCTCCAGAATATGCCTGGGTGTAGGGTCGAGATGGCGGACTAGAGGGGGGTGAATAGTCCTTTCTAAAACTAATTGCGTCGGCTAACAGAAACGTATGCGGAATTGAAACTATTCGCTTAGCCAAGACTTCACCCCTCTAACTATGACTCTAAGGCGCCTCCAAAAAGATCCTACACAAAGCAAATGGAGTGCCAAGCTAGTAAAAGCTCTCCTAACAATTCTAATGCCAAGTCATACAAGCCTAAGCACTAGTACTTCACAAACCGGGGGAGCTCCTACACAATTCTAATGAGCAAAAGCACAAAGCCAAACCTAAGCTCACTAGATGCTCAAGGACAAGGATACACAATCCAAATCCAAGAGCTCAACTTGCTTAGCTACACAATCTAAGCAAGAGCAACTAATTAAGCTACACAAGCTAACTAGTTACACTAGGATCTCTACTTCTAGCTACACAAGCAAGAAGATGATTACCAAGCTACACAAGCTAACTAATCACTAGAGAGCAACTACACAAGCACAAGATATAGATGAATGTAAATACAATGCTTGTGATTTGGAGAATGCAAACCACCGAGAAGAGTAGACAAAATTGACACGGTGATTTTTATCCCGAGGTTCACTTGGTTGCCACCAAGCTAATCCCCGTTGAGACAAGCTCCAAGGTTGCCGCCGATCCTCTTGCTAGTGGTGACTCTCAAGTCACACTCTCCCACGTGGAGTGCTCACACCGAGCTCTAGCACATGATCCGGCCGGACCACTTGTTGCTCTTCACGTCTCGCTCAACTAGAGTTGCTCTTCGTGGCTCCCGCGGGGTGAGCACAATACCCCTCACAATCTCTTCTCCGGAGCACCGCACAATCTTCTTGCGGGCTTCAACGGAGCCTCTTGCCACCAAGCCGTCTAGGAGGTGGCAACCTCCAAGAGTAACAAGCACACCGGCTTGCAACACGATCACCTAGTGCCACTCGATGCAATCTCTCAAAACAATCGCACTAGAATCGCTCTCTCACTCGATCGGATGATTACTATCAAGTTAGAGTGAGTAGAGGGCTCTCAAGCACTCTCACACATGGACACCAAGTCCCCAAGGTGCTCAGCCATCTCAAATGGCCGGCCACACCCTCTATTTATAGAGGGAGGCCCCAAACTAGCCGTTACACTTAAATCCCGTGAAAACAGAGTTTTTGCGGACTGCCCACCTCACAGAGACCGGACCGTCCGCCATTCAAAACCAACGGCTAGAACTGCAATGATTATGTGTCAGAGTCGACCGTTAGAGCCCCGGGCGGACTGTCCGCGGTTCAAAACTTCAAACCAACCGATTTGCAAACGTCTCTGACTAAATCTGGAAGTGACCGGCGGACTGTCCGCTCCCCAGGGGCGGACCGTCCGCAGTTCAAAAAGTGAGCACACACAGAATCCGCAGTGTTTCTGTCCCAGAATTTTCAGTAGGAGGCGGACCGTCCGCCCCTAAGGACCGGACGGTCCGCAGTTCATTTTGGACACCCAATACAGAACTACCAAGTTTCTGCGCCCGTTTCAGCTTTTAAAGGCGGACCGTCCGCCCCCATGGACCGGACGGTCCGCAGTTCATTTTGGACCACCAACAGAGCCAAAAACGGTTCTGTTCGAGCTCATCCGAGATAACGGCGGACCGTCCGCCCCCCTTGAGCGGACCGTCCGCAGGTATATTTCCAGCAGAAATGTACCTCGGTAAAACGGCCATAACTCTTAGCTCCGATGTCCAAATTAGGTGATCTTGGACTCTATGGAAAGCTAATTCAGAGGGCTACACAACCCAACTGAATACTTGATCCAAAACACAATGGATCAAAGCAGTATTCCACTCCAAGAGACCACCTAATTTCCATAGAAAACCGAAAAACCTTTCTTGCTTCCCAAAGTTGATCAACATCAACTCCAACTCTTTCTCCTTTGCAAATGTGCCAACACAACCACGTGAACAACACCATGTGCATGTGTGTTAGCATTTCACAATCATTTTCAAAGGATTTTCACTTGATCTCACCACGCCACTCGATCCTAGCAACATCGCAATGTTAGATCGCTCAAGTGGCACTAAATGACCGATATGCAAACAAGTTTGCCCCTCTTGATAGTACGACCATCTATCCTAAATCTGGTCATGCACTTCTCTACACAACCTTTGACCGGTTAAATGAAATACCCTACAAGTCATACATTTGCCTTGCGCATTCCATTTCATCTTCCCAAATGTTGATGCTACACAAGCACCAAACTCCATCAAGCCTTTTGATCATCTTCATGAGTCAACACTTGGCTTGATCTTCCTTGAATGATATGATCCACTCCATATCATCGCATGACCTCTTTGGTCCATCGATCTTGACCTTGCTCGCTCTTCACCGTTGCCTCGGTCCATCGGCGCCAAATCTTGCCCAAGCTTCACCGCCTCGCGGTCCCTCGCTTCAAAGCCTTGACTTGCCCTTCTCCATTGCAACTGGTCCATCAAGCCAAGCCTTGTCTTGATCTTCTCCACTTTGGTCACATAACTCCATGTCATGTCTCATATGCAATGAGTTCCTCCATCACACTATATGAGCATAGCATCAACCCTTAGCAATTTCTCCTCCATGGCACATGTCACTCATACTAGTGTCTTTGTGTGGACTAAACTCCTGTGTATCTCGACATAAACACTTATTAGTCCACCTAAGTTGTCACTCAATTACCAAAACCAAACAAGGGCCTTTCAATCTCCCCCTTTTTGGTAATTGATGATAACTCTACAAAGATATGGAAATTAAGCATATTCCAAGCTAGCACTTCACACATGTGTAAATAGCTAACTTGGTTTGGATTTTATGTTTTTTATCCACCATTAAGACAACTTGTAAACGATTGGATAAGCACCATACAAATCCGACTTGGTAGTGATAACTCCCCCTACATGTGTGCTCAAGAGATTTGATTTTAAACTCACACACATGCATAAATATGAAATTTGTGGGATTGTTATCACTACTAAGTGATGCTAAGGTATATAGGATAAACCTTTGAAGCGTGATACCAATTTGAGTTGCATCCTTGAAGTTCATTCCTTAGCATCAATGAGTAACTAGACATTCATCAAAAACTCAAGATACCTCATGAGATCAACAATATTAGCAAGGCTCTTGATTCACTTGTAAAAAAAATGTCTAGCTACAATTGCTAATATTGTTGATCTCATGAGGTATCTTGAGTTTTTGATGAATGTCTAGTTACTCATTGATGCTAAGGAATGAACTTCAAGGATGCAACTCAAATTGGTATCACGCTTCAAAGGTTTATCCTATATACCTTAGCATCACTTAGTAGTGATAACAATCCCACAAATTTCATATTTATGCATGTGTGTGAGTTTAAAATCAAATCTCTTGAGCACACATGTAGGGGGAGTTATCACTACCAAGTCGGATTTGTATGGTGCTTATCCAATCGTTTACAAGTTGTCTTAATGGTGGATAAAAAACATAAAATCCAAACCAAGTTAGCTATTTACACATGTGTGAAGTGCTAGCTTGGAATATGCTTAATTTCCATATCTTTGTAGAGTTGTCATCAATTACCAAAACCAAACAAGGGCCTTTCACTGGGTACAAGTCGATAAGTTGATGGAGTCTACATGTGAGTTAGACATCGCTACTGATGACGGGATTGAGGTTCTTGGAGATGCGATCAATCAATACGTTCAGTGGCATCGACGAGATATCATTTTGCAAGGTTGTCCGAGCCAAGAACTACAACCCCGACCAGAGGCGAATATAGAGCACACAGCGCTATCCCCTGTCCCAGAAGAAAACAATCGCGAGCATGATCAAACAACACTTGCAGGCAATGATGGAGTAGATGATTTTCCACATCATGATCCGACACCACCAGAAGCTAACATTGAGACCAAGCACCCCGTCTTGCCATCACCGAAGTCACCAGCCCAGATCACAAAAATGCCATCACCGCAAGCCCCACCAAAGATGCCGAAAATACCTTGTATGATCACTACATATGGAAAAGAACCATCTGCAGATGTTGATAAGTTTCAAAGGACAATGAATAAGATGCCTTCATCTTCCAAAAGTAAGGAAAAGGCGCCTCTACAACACGAAATTGATATTAGGGATCTTTTCTCACATGAAGTTGAAATATGCCCAGAAAATTATGAGCATGGCAAGCCATTCTTGCCTCATGTGGATTTACAGTTGAGCCCGTGGGAATTGGTAAAGTTTCATGGCTGGATCATGAAGGCGATGAAACATGGGATCAAGGAAATCACCGCGATGGTCCCACCTTCTGTTTTCAACAACCCAATCTCGCATCAAATAGTCATTGATTTTGAGGACTTACATAGACTTTACCGTCGGCGACATATGGAGGTCAATCTCATTACTGTGTTTTGCCTATAAGTCTCACATATATATATATATATATATATATATATATATATATATATATATATATGAAATATTTCATCCTGATCATCGATATTCTTTCATCTATATCTAGTTCTACCGCACCCATCATACTCTATATTCCATCCTCCATATCAAGTACACCAGTGGGACCCACGTGTCATTCTCTATTTCACTCTCTATCTCTCTCTTCCCGTTGGCTTCTCTCTCCCCCTGCCTCTCTTCTCCTCACCCTCGGCCTCTGTCTCCTCGGCGCCGGCCGCCTCCCTCCTCACTCCTCGCTCCTCCCTCCATGGCTGTGAGGGCTGGATCCGTGCCAGCGCGCCCCTTGTCACGGTGGATCAACACCGACGCCCCCTCCTCCCTCCTCCCTCGCCAACGCAAGGCCATGGCGTGCGAGCGGAGCTACGGCACCGAGGGGTGCTAGCTGCTCTGCCTCCTCGGCATGACGCGGAGGAGGTGCGAAGGATGGCGGCATCTGGCTCGGAGGACGGTGGCGGCACGCGGGGCGGAGATGGCAGCTGCTGGCGGCTCTCCGGCCCCTCCCTCCCTTCCCTCTGCTCCCCATGGCACGCGCGCCCCTCCTCCCTCTCCATCAGCGTGCAGGGGGGCACGGAGGAGCACGTGCGCCACTGCTCCATCCCCGTCCGCATCGAGGTAGGCATCAATGGCGGCCGCCTTCTCCAGGCCGAATCCGAGGGCTGCTGCTCCACCCCGCGCGGCGAGCCGCGGTGCCGCACGCCGAGGCAGAGGAGCGGACCTCTCTCCTACGTCCCTCCTCCCTCCTCCACCGTCCGTCCTCTTCCCTCGCAAGTGGAACTCTCCTCTCTCCCTATCCTGGCACAATGGAGCGGCGGCGGCCGGCGGCGGGCTGGAGGCGTGGCGTGCGGCGGAGACGGCGCCCAGCACCAGCGCGGAGGAGCAGGGGCACGTACGGGGCAGAGAAGCGGGACGGTGGGGCGGATGAGCGGCAGTTGCAAGGTGGGGCCCGAGATGAGGCATAGCGGAAGCATAGAAAAGCGCTAGATTTGGTGGAGCAGTTGTCGTCCGCTTGGATAGCGTAGGCTATCCAGTACCCCGCTGCAGGACGAATTCCTCTATGCTCGTCCTACATGAAGGGGTACCGGATGCCGGTGTGGGTAGCCTAAGCTAAGCCTACGGAGGACGCTACCCCACTCCACTTCAGCCCACCGAGAGCAAGGTTAATAATACAAGCTGAATCTTTGCAGCCTATCTCTCATCCCATCATATAATAATTAGCTTTCCACCGTTAATAAATGGTCCACTTGTCTCTCTCACAAAGTTTCTTGGTTTGTATCGAAGCCGACTGTAAGCTTACAACCCGTTTCTTCTCTCTCTCATCTCCTCTCTCCACCTCAGCATTCAGCCTGCTTACAGTCTGTTATTATACTTGCTATGACAGTGCCTTTGACGGAGCTGCATGGGCAGCTAGCGTGGACCAACGAGCAGAAATTCCATAGCAGGTGCGCGAGCGCATCAGCCGGCCGTGTTGTTCATTGGTGGAGGCCATCATCATCACTAAGGATGGATATGGATGGTTGAACATTCGAATTATTCGTATTTGTATCCGGTAAAAAACACTAATATGGATACATTCATATCCATATCTATATCCGATTTTAATATGAGTGTATCCGATTCCGATTTTCAGAGTTTTTCTCTATCCGACCATATCTGTATCCACAAAGAAAAAGTGACTAGTGAAACTATCTTAAACTTATTTATATACCTAATTATTTAATGATGTACACCATTTAAAAAATTATTTAAAAGCTAGAGGACTAATAATCTTAATTGCAATATTATCAATGATATAATAATTAACTTAATTGTTTTAATTAATTTATTTAATCACAAAATTGTTTTATATGTGTCAAATTACTTATTTATTTAATGGTGAAATCATTTTTATATATCTTAATTATTAAGTATTTAAATATTTATTTGCTTTACATTTATAATTTGTTTAATATATTTAATTACAAAAGCTATACATAGATAAGTATGATATTTTTTTACTAGCATAGTATCCGTGCGTTGCTACGGTAATATAAATTTTACCTAGATTTATATCAAACTATCAATTTTGTGCTCTTTCACTCTATGTATAAGTCGTACCGTGACTGCGCGAGGTATTGATTGTCCAGGTTTCGATTGAGATTCAGATTGATTTGTTTGGGTTCCGATTAGGATCAGATTGATTTATTCAGGTTCCAATTAGAATTCCAATTGACGGACAGTAGAATCATTGCTTGCTTGAGAAATAGTAGGGATAGAGATTAGCAAAATTGACTACAAAATCGTTGACAAAATAAATTGATACTCGTGATGACAGTATATTTCAAACCGACAAGATATCCGGATTCAAATCCGAATTCAAATTATTCGTTTTGTACTCGTATTCCATGAAATCCATATCCGCATTTGAATTTGAATTAAAATGTGCTAAGAGGTGATATTCCCATCCTTAATCCTGACCTGCTCGAGTGATAGATGGATAGCCCTCCTGGACCTCACTCGATGGCCGCCACTGCGCAGAGGCGCCTGGTCCCACCAAAAAAGACACGGTTTAGCTTTGGTTTCTCCGCAACCGGGCGGGTGGGGGCAGCAACCGTGGCACCCTGCTGCATACCCAGGACAACAGACTAGCGAGCTAGCTGAGAAGAAGAAAGCGGGACAACGTAAAGCGAGCAGGAACACGAGGTAAAGAAAGCACACATCTGAGTGTATGAATGAATAAAGAAGGGAAAGAGAAGGAACGGCCTGCCGGCACTGTGCAGCCAAAGTGCCGTGCACGGTGAGGCTGGCTAGTAGTGGGATCGGTGCCGCATCCATCGATTGCTTTGCTCGTCAGTGTGGCAGCCAGAGATGCTATAAAGAGGCACACAGCCCACAGGTGAGGATGATGGCATGAATAATGGAAAGCGAAATGGCCGGATCGGTTGAGCTAGTAGTGCCATCTTTCTGCGGGGAACAATCGATCGTACGGTTCATTCTCTCGGTCGATCAGTTTCCTAAAATATCGGTCGAGTAAGCACTGATGGAATAAAGTAGTAGGTGCGTGATAAAATCCTAGAACCACGAATTGCAGAGGTTATATTTGTTCAGAGGGGTTAATATCTGTCCTTATCCGAGCTCGGTTATTCGGAATGTAGCACCGTATCTTGATACCGAAACTCATATTTTTATGATGTCGGTATCCCTTATCCGATAATTTTACACTATCCATATCCAATCCAAATTCGAGAAGAAAATAAATATCTTTATTCTTATATCCGTAGGTACCCTACCATATCAGATCGTTTACATCCCACCGATGCACGATGATATCGACTATGCTAAATGTAGTCCGGAGAATAAGGGGGTTGTACGAAACGCACTGCACGAACGTACGAGTGTACAATAGTAAAATACGTCTCCTTAGCGCTTCCAAGGAATCATCAGCGCCATCACCTTTCCAGCGGCCCCAACGAAAAGTCGGACGGAGGAGAGGAGAGGCTCACGAGCGGCGACCCTCTGAAGGAAAGAAAGGAAGCGAAAAAGGCCATCGCGACGCGGCTTCTCTTTCCTTCCTGCCCGCACCACACGGCCCACCGCGCACGGCGCACGCGGCGGTGCCGGCGCCTCAGCCCGCCGGCAGCGCCACGATCTCGCCGCCTGTGCGACTCGACCGTTATCGCAGACCTGCAGTTGCAGATGCCGCTGAGGCCGTAGCCACCATTGTGCACGGGCATTCTGCAGTTCAGCCTCCCTTCTTTTCCTCCTGCAAACCTGATTCACCAGCCTTGTTTTGTCTGGTGCCTCGCCTGTGGCTGGCGTGCGACGGTCGGTGCGCGGCTGCATGGTGCAGGGTTCGGTGAGTCACTGCAAAGCTGGTGGTGGCCGCTGGCCGGACTGGACCAGAGCACAATTACTCGATGCCGCAGTTGAAACTGAGAGCTGCTGGGGAAAGAAGGCCTTTCGCAGACTGAGTGGCAAGCAGGGTTCACCAAACCGGCCGGAACCGGTCCGGTTACCGCGGTTACCGGTCTAACCGGCCCGGACCGGTTCCGGTTCCGGCCGGTTTTAAACCGGCCCAAATTCAAATTTTAAATTTGAATTCTAAAAAATGGAAAAATCCCAAAAAAATCTTAAAAATACTTCAAGTTGCGACGAATTTAATGATGTCAAATTTTTTCAAATATTCGTTCATTTAGTATACTTTGCGAGCATTTGAAGTTAAACAAAAAAACGTGCATACAAAAATATACAAATACAATGTAAAAGTAGTACAAAAAAGGGTTGGAGGGTTCATTTAGACTAAAACATGTTATACAAACATTCATTTAGTATACTTTGCGGATATTTGAATTTAAACAAAAAAAGAAAAAAAATTAAATTTAGCGTGTTACCAGTCAAACCGACCGGTTACCAGTCAAACCGACCGGTAACCAGTCAAACCGGACCGGTAAACCGGTCTAACCGGCCGGTTAGCCGTTCGAAACCGGTATAACTACGGGTTTTGAATTCAAATTTGAGTTTGACCGGTTTTTACCGGTAACCGGTCAAACCGGACCGGTTAGCCGGAACCGGGCGCCGGCGGTTCGGTCCAAACGGTCGGATAAAAAAACCCTGGTGGCAAGCAGGACACACATGAAGGGTATCTTTTGTAGTACAGCCGTTCACTGGATCCTGCTGTTCTTGCGTGCGTGCATCTTTATCTGAATCTGTGCCGTGATGGCGCTGAACAATTTACTACCGTCACCTTTTTTTTCGACCGTGTGACTAGGCAGTTTTTCATTAAAACGAAGAAATTAAGGTCCATACATATGAGTTAAGAAGTAGGGTCCCAAACTCAAAAATGCCTAGGAGTTACATTACATGGTCAACGATTGGTGATTCATGAGGAAGATCAGACGGAAAACAGAGCAAGAACTCGTCACAAAGCAGCACAGCAGAAGCAGAGGGCAACGAGACAGAGGGATTGCATCCGGACGGAATGGTGCCGCTGTAAAAGTAATACTAGTAGCCAGTAAAAAAGATGTTAATCTCTTTTACAAAAAGAACAATCTGTTTTACATCAGAACTCGAGGGTAGACATTCATCTCAACCCTTCAATATTCACCAAAAGAACTGAACGAACGGGGTCATGTCAATCGGCCTAATCTACAGGCAGCCCGAATTACTCGGCTGGAGGCTAGATGGTAGCGAGATCGCCGGAGCCGGCTCGCTCGCGCGCCGTGGACGACGGCGGCAGCGGATGACGCGGTCAGTTAGCGGCGACGTGGATGGCCGCGTTCTTGGGCGCCAGGCAGACGGGGCAGGCGTCCGCCCGGGGCTCGCACGCCTTGCACAGGCAGAGGTGCCGGCACGGCAGCAGCAGCACCGACGCCTCGCCCGCGCCGCACCCCCTGCACGCCCACCTGCTCGCCGAGGACGACGTGTCCGCGCCCGCGCCGGCGTCGTCGGCCTCGACGAAGCAGCGGGACTCCGCGTCGTCCGCAGCCGCGGCGGCAAGGGCGGCGTCCGACTCGCCGAAGCCCTCCTCCTCGGCGGGCTGCGCCGGAGCGCCGCCGCCGCGGAGGAGCAGGGTGTCGAGCGCGGCGCGGAGCCCCGCGGCGGCGGCCTCGTTGCTGCGCGCCAGGCCGCACCACGCCTGGCTCTCGGAGGCCGCCTGCCGGAGCCGCTCCTCGAGCTCCGCGGCGCGCCGGCGCGCGGCGCCCAGCTCGGCCTCCTTCTCCCGCAGCGCGCGCGCCGCGCCCGCCGCCGCGGCGCGCACCAGCGCCTGGCGCTGCCGCTTCCGCGCCTGCTCCAGCCCGGCGCGCAGCCGCTCGCACTCGGCGCGCACCAGCGCGTCCACCTCCGCGCCCTGCTGGCACAGCTCCGCCACCAGCACGTCCGCCACCGACGCCGCGCCCGCGGCGGCCGCCCGCCCGCTCGTCGACGCCGTCCCGGAATCCGCCATCCGGGTCGCGACCGCCGCCCGCGCGGGCGAGCGCAGCGCCACGGCTGCTCTCTGCATCCCCGGGATCGGCAGAAGCGCCGCCGACGAGGGCGCCACGTACTGATTGAGCGCATCCTCCCTGCCGCGCTTCCGCGACGGCAACACCACTCCGCCGCCGCCGCCGCCGTTGCACGTCAGGTCGCTCTGCGCGCCGCTGGCCACGCCGGCCGGGCAGTTGTACTGCCACGCCTTGTTGCCCGCGGCGGCTGACAGGAGCGCGCGCACCTGGTCGTCGGCCAAGCAATCCGCCGCCGCCGCGTAGGGCGGCAAGCAGCCGGCGAGGCCGCCGAACTGCGCTTGCACGGCCATGTCGCCGAGTCTTTTTGCTAGAGGGGACGGAGAGCGGGGAAGAGGCGATGAGATCAAGGCTCAAGACACGGCCGGAGCAGTGAGGGTGAAGAGGAGGGGAGGGGTCTCGAAGCTATATAAAGCAAGCGGTGGATCGGAGGCGGCGACGCGCGGTCACCAGTCACCGCGATAATGGCGCGCCTGCCGCAACGGCCGCGACAAGCCCGGCCGCGGTGGGCCCCACCCACGCCTCGGCAGCTCGGAATGCGTAGTCTACAGACTGCAGGTGGGGATGGTCCGGATGGATACGCATACGCCAAATATTTTGTGATCTTTCCTTTCAAAAAAAAATATTTTGTGATCTATAAATAATTAAGCTGAGCTGTTGTGGCATTATTTGAATTTGCCTCAAACATTAATCAAATCCAGCTCGCTAAGGGTTGAATTTGACCATGCTACAATGTCCATGGAAGGCATCTTTTATATTCGAAAATATGTTGCTGAGTTGCAGGTGTCTCGTGGCAGCCAGCAGTTCTGACCATGTGGAGATTATCCAATTCCCATAGCTTGTCTATACTGCTCATACAATCAACAAATAAAAGAATACCCCGATACTCAACTTGGTCAGATGATGGATCTACAATCAACAAATAAAATATATTCTGCTCATGGAATCAAGTAAACAACAGGATACGTACACAGATGGTCTTGAAAGACTCTTCGCAGCATATGGATTTATTTATCCTTAGCATTTTTATTATTTAAATGTTAGTACTATAATAAGCGCATTGTGATCTCCTACCACTGCAAGGATCTTTCAGCCTAGCTGGGCGGCACAAGTTGGACCGGATCTTGGCAAGACATGTGCATGTGATGCATGGTGTGGCTAGCCTAACCAAACCCAAAACGGTTTGTCTCAGAGCAAACGCCAAATATTTATCTTGCTAAACAAATCCAGCTAGCAATGAGGCTTGATGTTTCCTTAAAATGGATATAGATATATGTGGAGCAACGGAAGGACTACTCAATATTATATTTTAGACCGTGGTTAATTTGGACCGGTATGCAATAATCTACTGGTATATATCAAAGTAATGCATTTATGATTCTACGGTTTTGATTGGTGATGAAAACTTCTAGACATAGCCATCAATTTATTTTGGACTTTAGTGCAGTTCCCAGGGCGCCACATCACAATTAATTTCTTTAGTTTTCTCTTTGTTTTTACTTTCAATCAACATGGATGCTGTCATCTGCCCTATGATATTGATCTTTAATTTATAGAATAAATTTCAGAAAGCTATAAGTTGATTTAACCAAGTCAAAGCATCACATAAAACTGCAGGATTCTAGAATTAACATAGTAAAACTACAGATCTATTAGCATACAATTATTACAAAACTACATATTCAGTATCAAAAGTCTATTAACATTATTAGTTGAGTACAACTTGGAGCCTTTTGCTATCTTGTGACCCAATTATGTAGTTTTCTGATATACAGCATATTACATTACAGTTTTGCAATACAATTTCATAAACATGTAGTTTTACTGTGTTAAATTTATAGCTTCAGTATAAAAATTCGTGAAGTGCTTGGTTTATGGTAATTTTGACCAAGGTATCTGTAGTTTCGAAAATACATGCACACTTTATATATATATTATGAATAAATTTACTAGTTTATGAATGGAGACGCCCACCACTACCAAAAGAAAATCCCTGTATCAAATGTTAAACTTTCATCATGGTAGACACCATCTTGCATGTCATTATTAGAACCAGCACAAATGGGAAAAGATGTTTGGAATCCATGATCACTCCTCATTGGAAACATCATTGACAGACTATTTTGGCTTTTCCACGCAGAAAGCAGACCAACCAAATCTCCACAACCTCATACTAGTAATAGACAATTTGAGATGGCATCAAACTTTAATTAACTAGATCGAGAAATTCCTACCTTTCTCTATTGGCAAGATGTCACTGGGGCAAATTTTGTACTGCTTGCTTACCTGCCTCAAATGCATTGGACCTCATCTCCATCCCGGCCACCACTGAACTTTTTCTTTGTCTTGCTGTTGAAGTACCTTTATACTCCACTAATCTATGCAATCACTTCGATAACTCACCATCTAATTTGACCTGAAAGCTCCTCCCCGCATCGTGATCCATGAAAAAAAATATGCGTTTATTATGGCTTTTATAGTCATCATAGTTGGCGAATCAGGTTGATTCGTGTACGAACCAGCAACGGCCCTGTTTTCAGGAAATTTCCTAACACTCCACTGTCATCATTGCTGCCGTGTATTTGGACCTGAACGCACGTTATGAAAATATTCTAGATTGAGAGTATCAACCAAGCAAGATGACCTAGATACGTGCGTGCATGTGCATATATACCTGCACAAAGTACTCTCAGACTTTTTCCTTAATAATAATTCCACAAGATATTATACTCAAAAAGGTTGGATTAATTAGTTGCTGGCACTCTTTCAGTGACGACATACAGCAACAATTATATGGAGTGCCGCCAAATGATAATAATTATGCTTATCTCGACACAGCACCATGAGAGGTGACCTGACCTGCTGCTCATGATACTTTATTTATTGGGCATGCACATCTGCATATTTGTATACATACATATAAGCCTTGCTTACGCAGATCGAGACCGCATCACGCATGTGGACTGAATAATTGAGAAGAAAACAGCAATGCCGGAGGCAGCTTGCTTTGAAGCTTCATTCAACGGCACCTTTTAGAACAAGATTTGGAAGTATTAGCTAGCGATTAGAAAACGAAGTAGGAATGATCATGAGACGCCACCACTACACACACGCACAAATGTCAGCATTTTGGAGAAACAGACAGGATGAAAGCGAAGTATGGCAGGAGAATTGAGTGGAGAGGCTAACTCATCAATCACCTCCTATATATTGGAAGAATATGTCTGGAATGGAGATCGGGTGAAGATAGATACCAATCGTCAACAAGGGTTAGCTGTAGCAGTTTCTCACTAGTACAGATTGGGCCTTTAGTCCCGGTTTCAAACCCCTGCAGGGCTCGAACTTCTTGCCTTGCACATAGTTTTCTTACCATCCTACCTACACAACACATGTGAAGCTACCTGAGATACTTTTCTTTTAAAACAACCCATGGCACCCCTTTAGTCCCACTGGGAGCCTCCAACTGGGACTAAAAATTTTGGATCTTTAGTCCCGGATTGTAACACCAACAAGGACTAAAGGTCCCTTCCGGCCCCTAACCGTGGGACTCGGGACCAATGGCAGCCAGAACAAATTTGTAGGATCAAAGACCCTTTCTGTACTAGTGTATGAAAGCTTGTTTACTGGTAAAGATCCTGAGTTAATTAGTAATTAATAATGACACATAATGTCATAAATGTCTATTTTTGGGTTTATTTGTTGTGCAATACAGTATTATGCAATCAGCTCGATCTTTCGATCGTTTAGCTGATCTATTTCCTAGTTTATTTGGTGATGACACTACTAGAAAATGGGCTATCGGTCCAGGCCAAAGGTACCAGCTGCTGGTACCGATGGGTACCATCGGTACCGGCTGCAACAGCAGCTAGTACCTTTGGCCTTCGACCGATCTAGTGGAGGACAATTGGCACCGGGTGGTGGTTCCAACCGGTTTCAATGCGTCAGCATAGGCACCGGTTTGAACCACCACCCGGTACCAAATGAAGGCGGCGCTATAGGCACCGGTTGATGGTAATAACCGGTTCCCATGGTGATGAAACATGGCAGCTGCCAGGAGCTCGGGCCTAAAGCACCGGTTGGTGCCTTGACCCGGTGCTATTGAATAAAATTTAGCACCGGGTCATTGAAACCAACCGGTGCCTTTGGCCCGAGCCTATAAATACCCCAGCCCTCCCCCCTCAAGCTGCTGTGAACTCACTGTTCATGGCAGCTGAGTGAGGTGAGGGGAATTTTTGCTTTTTTAAAAAAAATAAGGTTAGTTATTTTTCTTTATAACTTAGCAATTAATTTTTAGAAACAGTTATTACTTGATTTACTTTATACATGTGATAATTATTTTTATTTGTAGCATCTTATTGTAGTTATATGCGTTATCAATTTATTTGATATTTGAATACTATCAAATTATTGTATTTATATGTTTTATTAATTTATTTGATAAGTGAATAGTATCTATTTATTATAGTTATATGCATTATCAATTATATAAATGTATTGTTATAAATTGGTAGTATGAATGAACTATTTGTACAGTACAATGATGTATATAAATGTATTGTGGACCCAAATGAGTCGGCAATGGATGTACATGGCCGACCGGCGTTCAAAGGAGTTCATGGATGGCGTGCATGAATTCATAGAAGCGGCCAAGAAACACAAGTATGGTGGTTTCGTTCGTTGTCCATGCAAATTCTGTAAGAATGAGAAGGATTACTCATCATCAAGAACCATCCATAGTCACTTGTTCAATAGTGGTTTCATGCCGAACTACTATGTTTGGACCAAGCATGGCGAAAGAGGAATTGTGCTAGATAATAATGTAGAAGAAGAGGACAGGATTCCTGACTTTGCAGCCAATTATAATTCCTTTTTCAATGACAATGCAATGGGTGAGCCTGAAGAAGATACTGAAGGATACGTTGTAGAAGATGATCTTGGTCAGATGCTGCGCGAAGCTGAGGAAGGTTGCGAAACAGAAAAGGAATCGAGAGATCTGAAGCATATGTTGGAGGACTACAGAACATTGTTGTACCCAGATTGCAAACAAGACCAAAAGAAGTTGGGTACCACATTGGAATTATTGCAATGGAAGGCATCAAATGATTTGTCTGACAAGGGATTCGAGGAGTTGCTGAAACTTATAAAAAACTTACTCCCTGAGGGTAACACCTTGCCGGAGACAACATACGAGGCAAAAAAGTTGTTTGTCATTTAGGATTAGAGGCACAAAAGATACATGCTTGTCCTAATGACTGCATCCTATATCGAGGTGAGTATGAAAATTTGGATTCATGCCCTGTATGCAACACATGCCGGTATAAGATCACTCGAGATGATCCAGGCGACATTGAGGGGATGCGTGTCAAGAAGAGGGTGCCTGCCAAGGTGATGTGTTATTTTACTCTAATACCACATCTGAAACGTTTGTTCATGAACAAAATGAATGCTAAATTGATACGATGGCACAAAGAAGAACATAAGCAAGACAATATGTTGAGACACCCCGCTGATGGGTCGCAGTGGAGAAAAGTGGATAGAACATTCCCAATATTTGATAATGATGCGAGGATTATAAGATTCGGCTTAAGTACGGATGGCATGAATCCTTTCGGTGAGCAGAGCAGTGGCCATAGTACCTGGCCTGTGACACTCTATATATACAACCTTCCTCCCTGGTTGTGTTTGAAGCGGAAATTCATTATGATGCCGGTGCTTATCACCGGGCCGAAGCAACCCGATAACGATATAGATGTGTATCTGAAACCACTGATTGAGGATCTTCTATTGTTGTGGAAAGAGGAGAGTGTTCGTATGTGGGATGCGCACACAGAGGATCATTTTAACCTTCGTGCATTGCTTTTCGTAACCACCAACGATTGGCCAGCACTAAGTAACCTCTCTGGACAATCCAATAAGGGTTATAGGGCATGCACCCATTGTTTAGAAGAAACCGACAGTATGTACCTCAAGCACTGTAGGAAGATCGTGTATATGGGTCATCGTCGATTTCTTCCGATCAAGCACCCATTAAGGAGGAGGCATGCTCACTACGATGGAAAGGCAGATCATCGTACCAAGCCTAGGCACCGTTGTGGGAAAATGGTGTTTGAAATGGTCAAAGATATAAAAGTAGTATTCGGAAAAGGACCCAGCAGCAAATCAGTGCAGAGTGATGACGGACGTGCACCTATGTGGAAGAAGAAGAGTATTTTTTGGGAGTTACCTTATTGGGAAGTCTTAGACGTCCGCCATGCAATTGATGTGACGCACCTAACAAAAAATCTTTGTGTGAACCTTCTAGGTTTCCTTGGTGTCTATGGTAAGGCAAAGTATACATTGGAAGCGCGGCAAGATCTTCAACGTATGAAACAACGGGCCACCCTACATCCAGAAAAAAGGGATAAATGACGTCATTATCTAGGTCCTGCGTGCTACACTCTTAGTAAGGAAGAGAAGCAAAGTATGTTTGACTGTTTGAACAGTATCAAGGTCCCATCAGGCTACTCTTCGAATATAAAGAGGCTACTGAACTTGAAAGAGAAGAAATTCGCACACGTAAAGTCCCATGACTGTCACGTGTTGATGACGCAATTGATTCCAGTTGCACTTAGAGGTATTCTACCAGCTAATGTTCGAGCAACAATCATAAAGCTATGCGCCTTTCTCAACACAATTTCTCAGAAGGCAATCGATCCATCGAGTTTAAGCAGGCTACAAGAGGATGTTGTCCAAAGTTTAGTCAGTCTTGAAATGATATTTCCTCCATCATTCTTCAATATTATGATGCATCTTCTAGTTCACCTGGTCAAAGAGATTGGTATTCTTGGTCCTGTTTTCCTTCATAATATGTTCCCTTTTGAACGATACTTTGCAGTCCTAAAGAAATATGTTCGTAATCGGGCTCGTCCAGAAGGAAGCATTGCGAAGGGTTACGTCACAGAGGAGGTCATTGAGTTTTGTGTTGACTATGTGGAAGAACTCTGCCCAATTGGGATTCCAGTATCACGTCATGAGGGGCGGCTGATTGGAAAGGGCACACTTGGAAGAAAATCAGTAAATGTCACAGATCATGCGACGTTGAGCAAAGCACATCTCACAGTTCTGCAACAATCAGCCTTGGTGGCTCCATACATGGAGGAGCACATGCAAATTGTGCGAAGCATATACCCTTTGAAGTCTGAGACATGGATTACAAAACATCATAACGATACATTCGCCACCTGGTTGCAGAAGGAAGTCATGGCTAACGATCAAATTCATTTGCAGCTAGCTTGGCTGGCCAGGGGTCTGGCAAATTCAATCTTGATGTACCAAGGATATGAAATTAATGGTTACACATTTTATACAAGAGCCCAAGATAACAAGAGCACCAATCAAAATAGTGGTGTCTGTATAGATACCGCCGACTCTAGTGGCCAAATGAACTCATATTTTGGTTACATTGAAGAGATCTGGGAACTCGACTATGGGCCGTTGAAAATACCTCTATTTCGTTGTCAATGGGTTAAACTCATAGGAAAAAGTGTTGATATTGACGAGTACGGAATGACAACGGTAGACCTGAAAGAGCTTGGCTATCGAGACGAACCATTCGTCCTAGCTAAAGATGTCACTCAAGTTTTCTATGTGCAGGACATGTCTAGCAAACCGAAAAAGAACAAGTCCAGGAATAAATCAAGTTTTGTAGGTGCCAGAGATGAGCCAAAGCGCCATATTGTTCTGGCAGGAAAAAGGAAAATTGTGGGAGTCGACGATATCACAGATGAAGAAGAATACAATAAGGTTGAAGATATGACTCCGTTCGCAGTGGAGGTTGACACAAGTATTCTTTTAGCCGAAGAGGAGGCTCCGTATGCACGTCATGATCATAATGAAGGGATGATTGTAAAGCGAACCATCGTTAATATTCCCTTAGTTGAATGATTATGTCTTGTAATATTTTCTCTAAATATTATTAGATTTCTTATGCAATGAATTGATTTATTGGACAATTAAATGATTTATTATGCAATTATTTGATTTATTAGGAAATTAATAAAATTATTGAATATTTAACAAATTTATTACACAATTATTAGATTTTTTATGCAATTATCTAATTTATAAGGTAATTAATAGAATTATTGGGTATTTAACAAATTTATTAGGCAATTATCAGACTTTTTATGCAATTATCTTATTTATTTGGCAATTAATGAAATTATTGGGCACTTAACAAATTTATTAGGCAATTATCAGACTTTTTATGCAATTATCTTATTTATTTGGCAATTAATGAAATTATTGGGCATTTAACAAATTTATTAGGCAATTATCAGTTTTTTTTATACAATTATCTTATTTATTTGGCAATTAATGAAATTATTGGGCATTTAACAAATTTATTAGGAAATTATCAGTTTTTTATGCAATTATTTGATTAAGCAATTAATAGAATTATTGGGCATTCAACCGGTACCAAAGACCCCGTTCAAAAATAGGGTGGGCGTGGGTGTCGAACCCGGGCTGTGGCCCACAGAATATTTCGGGTTACCACTGGAATACTCGGTGAATTCAATCCTTTTGGCGGCAAAACACCTAAAATACAGAGGGTTCAGAAGCCTTAGGTACCGGTTTTAGCTTTTCAACCGGTGCCTTAGGCCTTTTTCATTTTCCGCCCGGTTGCGTTTATAACCGGTACCTATGTGGTGCCTAAGGTACCGGTTGGAACTTAAACCGGCGCCTTAGGCCCTCTTAGGCACCGGTTGATTTTATCACCCGGTACCGAAGCCTTGTGTTATATATATTGCCGTGGCCCTTCTCTTCTTCCTCCACACTCTGTCGATCGTCCTTCGCCGCCCCTCCCCGCCCGACCTGCGTCTTCGGTGCGCCGCCGCTGTCCCGTCCCCTTCCCGCCGCCACCTCGGTCCGGCTCTTCCCCGGCCGCCTCGACGCCGGCCCCCTCCACCGCGCCGCCGACGTCAACGGCGCCACCTCCTTGTCGACGCCGCCGCCCCGTGCCCTGCACACGGCCGCTGCCGCGTCCCCTGCACCCCGCCGCCGAGTCCCCTGCACGCCGGCGCCACCGCCTCGACGCCGCGGCCCCATCCCCTGCGCCTCCGACTCGACCGCTGCCGACCCGTCGCCGCCGTCGACGTAAGTGACATGGCCGCCGACACCGCGCCCCTTTTTCATTTTTTTTATAATTTTATACTATTACAATGTATAATGATTTTCATGTATAATTTTATAGACAGTAAATTAATGTTTTTCTTTTATGCAAAATTAGAGAGAATTTAGAGACATAAGAGAGAATTTAGTGAATTTAGTGAGAATTTAGAGAATTTAGTGACTTAATATTTTTTTATTACAATGTATAATTTAAGAGAATTTTAGATAATTTTAGAGAATTTTCATGTATAACTTTAGAGAACTTTAGAGAATTTTCATGTATAATTTAACAGAATTTAGAGAATTTTAGAGAATTTTCATGTATAATTTTATTACAATGTATAATGTATAATGACGGATAGTCCTTTTATTACTTTTTCTTTACATGTGTAATTTAGATCGTCCTCCGCCGCCCCTCCGGTAATGACAACGCATGTCAATTTTATTACTTTTTCTTTACATGTGTAATTTAGATGTACTTGTATTCAAAGGCTTCAATTTACCAAGTACTTATTATTTTATTTTGTAATTCTTGATTACATGTATTGCATGTGTAATTTATTACTTTTTCTTT
This sequence comes from Panicum virgatum, assembly GCF_016808335.1. Classification (NCBI taxonomy): domain Eukaryota; kingdom Viridiplantae; phylum Streptophyta; class Magnoliopsida; order Poales; family Poaceae; genus Panicum; species Panicum virgatum. The sequence goes on from NC_053152.1 coordinate 37,680,889, forward strand.
ACATGTGTAATTTAGAAGATAATTAGGATAGAATTATTAGTGATTTGGTAGAGAATTAGGGAGAATTATTAGTGATTTGGTAGAGAATTAGAGAGATCGAAGTAGAGAATTAGGGAGAATTATTAGAGAATTAGTGGACAATTAGAGAGATTTAGTAGACAGTGAGTAATGACGACGACGAGTAATGACGATGACAGTGAGTAATGACGACGACGAGTAATGACGAGTAACGACGACGAGTAATGACGAGTAACGACGACGAGTAATGACGTGTAACGACGAGTAATGACGAGTAATGACAATTAACGACGACGAGTAATAATTTTATGTACAATTCTTGATTACATGTATTGTATTTGTAATTTAGATTGATTTAAATTAATTCTCGAGCTCGAACCCGTTCATATTCGCTCTCTAACTCACTCACGCATTCACCGTCCCTCGACTCTCGACCTCGACCCTCGACCCCGACTCTCAACCCTGTCCCTCGACTCTTGACCTCGACCCTCAACCCTAGCCCTCGACCCTCAACCCTCAATCCCATTCCTCGACCCCGTTCCACGACACACACACACACACACTCCCACTAACACACACACAAACACTATCTAATACACTCTAACACACACACACACACACACACACACACACACTCACTCACACTCTAACTCAATTGTATAAAGTATCGACCCTCGACCCTCGACACACACACACACTAACACACACACAGACACACACACTCTAACACACACACAAACACACCCTAACACACTCTAACACATTTATATAAAGAATTGAATTCTCTCTTTCTGTGTCCCTCTAACATACACACCCTCTCTCTCAAACACGCATATTCGTTCAAAGAATTGAATTCTCCTACTTCATTTAAGGATGGACACATACTCTAACACATTTTTACAGTTTCAGTAAAGGATGGACCACTTCGGTGATGACGAGGTCGCCAAGCAATACATGTTGGACGCAATAAACGAAGATACGAGGGCCAACACCACCCAGCCAATCGCTGAAGAAGATGCTCGGACAGCTGATTCGTTCCTGAATATGTCTGGAGATGCCGATGAAGAAGATGACTTTGCGCCGCTGCCCAATCAACAACAGCATGTTCCTGTACATATCTTAAAACTATATGCATGGTGACTTCGTTAGATTAGTTTTGCGATTAACATATCTTTTCTGTAATTTAGTCGACCTCCGCATCGACTTCGTTGAGCCAGTCAAAAGGGAGACGCCAGCCAACCAAGAAAATGGAGGGAAGACAGGTCGTCACAGAAGTGGACGAAGAGGGTTGTCCAAGTGCTCCAGAGGCTGCTAGCAAAAAATTTGTCAACCAATGTGGGGTTATTGTTCGGGCAAGAATTCCGATCACCACAAGACTATGGAAAACGAGCAAACCCGAAGAACAGCAACACGCCATGCCTGCACATCAGAAGGAAATGCTATGGGCAGAACTCAAGGATATGTTCACTCTTTCTGAAGGAGTTGACCAAGAACTTGTGAAGAAATGTGCCTTGAAAAAGATGGCCCTTGCCTTTGCAACTTTCAAGAAGAAGTTGTACATCAATTACATCAAGAAGGATAAGGAGCCGAACTGGGACGATCTTCTCAGATTAAACCATATTGGGAGGAGTTCAAATAATACAAACTATCAGAGGAAGCCCAAGAAAAATCCGAACAGGCCAAGGTGAATGCAGCAAATAAGAAGTACAACCACCACCTTGGGGCTGCCGGGTACAAGAAGTCAATAAAAAAAATGGCAGAAGATGGAGCAGGACCTTATGGATAGAGGCATCAGGCCGATGACTTGGGATTGGCCGGATAGATCCAAGTGGTGGTTATTTGCTAATGGCGTGACACTAAACCAGTTGGATGGAAATTTGGTCGTGCCCGAGCATATGCAAGAAGTGTCCCGCGATCTAGTCGCTGCAATAGATGAGACCCAACAAGGAACATTCCATCCTCAAAGGGAGAATGATGAGCTGACAAGGGCATTAAAGAATCCGGAACACCCTGGACGAGCCTGCGGCATCGGCGTGGTCCTATGGAAAGTTGCTTGGGCCAGAGATTCCTCTTACAAGACTCACCGAAAGAGCAAAGCCGAACAGGAAGAGAAACTTCGGGCCATGCAAGAAGAGATGACAAGGAAGGATGCGTCCTTGGAATCTCAGATGGACGCCAGGGTCAATAAGGCAGTGCAGCTAGCTCTGAGCCAAAGGGGCACTGCTGGGTCCACCCGGATGTTGTGATAAGCCTGGTCTCTCAGCGACGCAGCAGCTGTGCATCCACAGCGGCGCCCGACGTACAAGCGGAACAGCAACCCTAGATTGAGCCAACGGCGGTAGATGAACAGAGGTATCCAGTGGACGATGTCACCATGCCGACACCGTGCAAGCTTCATGTGCGAGCAAGAAATATATCCATTCATGTCGCATACGGGTCAGTCCTGCCCCTGAATCCTTCTACTACAATTCATGGAAGGCCGATACCTCCTGGCTACACCTCCATCACAATCGAGCAGATAGTTGGAAACAATGAGGATCTTGAGCTCGACTTCGTTGGAGGGGATGGAGTGAAGACATTGGGAGATGACTGCACGGGGTCATTCTATGGCGTAAGGCTGACATCAAACTTACTGCAAGCACAACGGCTCCCGTGCAGACCGATCGCCCGTCTCCGCAGTCTCCCTCACCGCCGTCCCCACAACCACCTCCTTCACCACCGTCTCCGCCGGCGCAAAGGGCCACGAGTACTCCAACTCCTCCTGACCCAGAAAAAGGAAAGAAAAAGACAGCATCCGACCTCCCAGCGGCTGGACCCTCAAAGAAGAAGCAGAAAACGGTCGAAAGAAAATTAACCTACGAGAAAACTGCTGAGGAGTTGGAAGAGGAGACTGCTCAATATGTAAAAGAACAATTGAAGCCTAAAGTATCCCCGCTGAGGGAAAAGGTACCTCTAGAACTAGGAAAAAAGCTTCTCGCAAACCTAACCCACCAAAACCGAAAACCTTACCCTCGGACTATGATCGTACTCAGACAAAAGCACACAAGGTGAGTAATCTGAAGAAAAAATGTGGCAAGACCATTCCTCAGTTTAGCACACAACAAAAAGGACTCGAGCCCCTCCGGGTGCCAGGGTTGCCACTCCTACACCCGACGGACGTACAACTCCAGGCGGACCTACAGGCCGTGATATTTCTTTTTGAAACTGGATTAACGCTAGAGGAGGCAACGGGGCAAGTGGAGGCGGAAATCCCTGTCGCTCCCGTTCTTACTCCATTCCAGCATGGAAAACCTTTTGTCACTGAGGAAGAGGAGAAAAGTCTAGGCACGCAGATGTTCAATTTGCATAGATGGTACCTGCGAATATCGAAGGACCATGGGAAAATGTTTGGAGTTAAGTATCATGACCATGATTTCTTCTGCAGGGAGGACTTCTGGGTGTACTTCGAAAATTTATATCACATTTACCATCGACAAGCCCTCGACGCCTCTATCATCACCATTTGGGTTTTGTAAGTATCACTTACCTCTACATTAATACTTTTTGTTAACAAGAACATAATTATATGTGTGCATTATAAAATTTCTATTGTATCGTTTAGACAGGAGACTCAAAGAAGCCGAAAACATGGATGGCACCATCAGATCGGCTTCATGTCTCCTTTGCTAGTCAACCAGAAAGTGCTTAACAAAAATTACAAGGAAACGTGCCAAAACATGTATGATTCGTTGACTAGGCAAAATTACAAATTCTATATATTCGTACCATACAACTTTGGGTAAGCCTTGGTTGACTCAATCCTCTGTTATATTACTAAATGAATACTAAGTCGTCTAATGCATGTATGTATATATCCTATCTATATCCGCAGTTATCATTGGATTTTACTCATACTTTTCGTAGAGACCGGCAATCTTATAGTCTTTGACTCAATGAGAAATCCAAAGTCCGCAATCCAACATATCCTAGACACTTGAACAGGTAAGTTTAGTTTGCACAATCAAATCTTTTTTCTGTTAATAACAATTTCTGATTATCAAACTTAACTTTGAGCGCAGGGTTTGGAAAAAAATTGTGAAAAATAACAAAGGACGTGGTCAATGGAGGCCCGAACTGAACGTTAACATGGATTATCCGGTATGTTGATTCATAAAGATTTGTCTAGTTAAGTATATAATCCCAAATTGTTCTAAATTGAGTAATTTATTTGTTTCTCCTTAAGTGTGCGAGACAACAATAAGGAACTGATTGGTGCGGGTACTACGTATGTGACTACTTGCACATCATGACTCCATGCGGGAAGGTTACTGATGAAGACACGAGAGTACGTCCAAACCGTTCACTAGTATATTTTCATAATTGTACTAACGCACATGATGTTAATCCTTTTTTCTAAATGATAGATGTCTCAAATGGGGGATGAATGTTACTCTACTAATTGGATCAACGCCGTTTGCGAGCAGCTCGCCGAATTCATTTTGAACGAGATCTTGGATCCTAGAGGCGAGTTCTACCACGACGGTCACATCCATAGAGGACTTCCATCTACCTCCTGAGGGGACCAGTAGTTGGACTACAAACATGACTTGTACATTTGTAAATATTTTTAAACATTATGTCTTGATGTTTGTAAATTTGCAAATATATTAGTTCATCTAATTAGCTTAATTATATGCTCGCATTTCACTTTTAGTTAGTTTTAAATATTCTCTGAAAACGAACACGAACGACCAATGAACGTAGAGTACTGTAGAGCTTGAGTGCGTTTAGCAATTAAAAAAGAATAAACAGTAATAAATATAACAAACAAAACTGGATTTGGGAAAAAAAAAGGAAAATGTCATTGGTACCGGTTGGAAAGACCAACCAGTACCAAAGGGTCTGCCACCTTGCGTCAGCGTGGCAGCCTCTTTGGTACCGGTTGGACTTTCCAACCGGTACCAATGGGTGCCTAAGGCACCGGGTTAAATACCCGGTGTCCTAAGGCGAGGCCATTGGTCTCGGTTGGCGGGAACCGGTTGGAAAACCGGTGCCTAAGGCCATTTCCAACCGGTTCCCATGGCCCGTTTTCTAGGAGTGTGATGCATATGTGAAAAAGCATTTGATGGTTGTTATTCGAATGTAGCTTGATTGTATTGTACGATTTTAATTAATTACAACTAAATGGTGGCTTCATTATATAGATTTTAGTCAGTTTTATATATACTACTCCCTCTGTTTCAAATTGTAAGTCATTCAAAAGAGTCAGACTATTTTAATGTTTAACCAAAATTATAGAAAAGATTACAAAGATCTGTAGCACCAAATAGAGATATACTATGAAAGTATATTTAATGAAGAATCTAATAATACTTATTTGGTATAATAAATTCTAGTACTTTATTATATGAATTTGATCAAACTTGAAATATTTTGACTCTCCAAAAATATTGGAATGACTTACAATTTAAAAGGGAGTATTATAGTTTAGGAGTTCTTGAGATCCCATTTAAAATCTGCAATTTCATTTACAGCCTATATATAAATGCACCTAGTATATACTATATCCTTCTAAAATTCAACAATTAATACTTAGTAAAAATTGAAACAAACCAGCAGGCTGCTAGCCTGGTGGCGTTGATTGGCTAGCTACTACTAGTTGCAGATCAGAAAACTGTGGTAGGTATGCATGATCCAGCAGTGCAGGTAGCACACGTATAGATGCATGCATGTCCCATGAGATCGATGATGAAGGGGACCGGAATGACCTGTTCTTGGATGGTGCACATGAAACCCGTGACCTCCTCCCCTCCGTATCTGCAGGGTAGCTGCCGTGCGTTCCACCTACCGTGCGCGATCCTGCCATCACGCCGTGCAACGGCTGGTCTGCCTCCTCGACGCTCCCTCCGATCCGATCTCTCAGCTCGCTTCCCCTGTTGATGATGATGATGTGGGCGCACGGGATGATGGATTGATAGGGCCTGTACTGTGTGTACGTGGACGACCCAACAAATGTTTAATTGTGCTGACAGGCCGGCCAGAATCATTATAAACTGGCATATTATGCTTCGAGAAGCAAGATTTGAGAAGTGATACACATATACTAAATTTTATTTGTAGTGTAACTTGCCTTTGGAATGGAGTGAACTAGTTTATTGTTTCAATATGCAGAGAAATAAACGCCATCATACAGCACTAGCTAGTCGAACTAACCCATGTTCCCTCACAGGATATTATTAATTTTGGAAAACATGCATAAGTATTAAAAATGCATTGAAAAAAATCAGGGAGGATAGCTAATAATAATCAAAGCTGCTTTTGTTAAATGCTTGATCCGCTTCTTTAGCTATCTCATTCATTAAATATTCCAAGTACCCTTATACACACACATCTGCATGCTCCGTGTGTAATAAGTTAGCATTTTTCTACATTAGCAATAATAGAAATAGATAATTTAAAATTGCTTCTTTTCGGAATAGATAAATGCAATGCAATTTAGGCTTACTTCAGATTATTTTAAATAATTAACGACATAAGTGGTTGGTTTATTTGTAAACTTACTAGGTTAGCTTGGATTACAACTTTGTAATGTCATACTTGGGTAATATTTAGAACAAATTAGAGATTACTTTAGATTATTTTTCGTAGTGATAGAGCTAGATAGATAATCTAGATAAAGATTTAAGGAACTATTTTCATAATGAAGTGATGGGTAATAAAAAAACATATTACTATCAATCATGATTAGATCTTACTAGATTATTGATGGCAGAATGTTTCTGATTGTAATTAGAAATTTAAGGATTATTCTTTATTTCCTAGCACGTCTTGTAGGTTAGGATAAACGAGACTAATTAAGTTACCACAGTATGCTCACGGAAAGCTCCAATTTAGGGGCAAAACTTTGGTTATTCGTTCGAACGACTAACATTTTCTTTTCCAAGAGGGGTTTGGTTAGAGAGTAGAACAGTAGACACTACCGGAGACGGTCTGTTTGCCGTGTGCCAAAGGCACACGGCAAAGGAGCTGTAGCACACGGCAAAGTGTTTGCCGTGTGTAACACACGGCAAACGACACACGGCATAACTCAGCCGGCAAAGAGCTTGTTTGCCGTGTGTCGTTTGTCGGGCACTCGGCAAACACTTTTTCTGAGTGCCAAAAGCGACACTCGGAAAAGATTTTTCAAAAAAATAAAAAAACAGCGGCAGCTGGCGCCGAGCTCGCCGCCGCAGCCCGACGCCGCGCCGAAGCCGCCCATGCTCGCCGCCGCCACTGCCCGGGTACGCTGCAGCAACAGTCGTACGCCGCGCCGCCATAGCCCGCGCTCGCCGCCGCAGTCGCGACCGCAGCCCACACGCTCGCCATCATCGCCGTAGCCCGCGCTCGCCGCCGCAACCCCCGTGCGCTCACCATCGCAGCCGTAGCCCGCGCTCGCCGCCGCAGCCGTAGCCCGAGCGCTCGCCGCCATCGCCGCAGCCCGCACACGCTCGTCGTCGCCGCCGCCGCTGCCCGGGCTCGCCGGCGTCGCCGTAGCCCGCGCTCGCCGCTTGCCGCCGCAGCACCCGTGCGCTCGCCGTCGCAGCCGTAGCCCTCGCACTCGCCGCCGTTGCCGCAGCCCGCGCGGGCTCGCAGTCGCCACAGCCGCAACCCGCACGCGCCGCCGCCGCTCGAGCTCGCCACCGCCGTAGCCCCCGCGCGTGCTCGCCGCAGCACAAGCTTGCCCATTCGAGTCAGGAGAGAGACACGGAGGGAGAGAGAGAGATCAGGTGCCTTATCCACTAGAAAAAATTAGGTGAGTGGAATCAATTTTTTTTTAAACATTTGCCGTGTGTTTGCATATTTGCCGTGAGTCGTCATGGTAGACACACGGCAAAGTGTCTTTTGCCGTGTGCTGAAAAGCAGGCACACGGCAAAAGCTCTTTTTGCAAGCAGGCATAAGGCATACGGCAAAAAGAGCCGTGTGCCCGCATTTCAACACACGCCAAAAACTGCACACGGCATCCAAGCCGTTTCCGGTAGTGAGAGTGAGAATCGGGTTCTGGCTTGCCAACCAGACCGCATAATTAAGGGAGAAATTTTGATATTTAACATCCAATTCACGAGCTTTTCAAGATTGGAGGCTCATATCACAATGCCATGTGGATTATTGAGGTGGCTGCCCACCACCATCACTTCCCTCTATCTTCCGGCATCAACAATCAAAGGTAAAAGACCAAAACACACATGGGCATGAATAGCTTGGTGAGTGGGTCGCTAATGGCAGGCTCATCATCAGTTTGACTGACGGGGACTAGCTAGTATAGAGACGCGTCGCAGCAGGCCATGAGGGCCGGCATCAATGCATCATCCGTGCGGCAGGCAGATGGATAGAAAGGGACGCCGGCCGGCGGCCGGCGGCCGGCCGTTCGTCACTCGTCGGTCACGCCCATCAATCGTCGATGTGTACCGGACGTGACCTGCGCGCCTTGCTGCTCGCAACCGTATCCATCCATCGGTCGCCGGTCGTCATCTGCTAGGACACAGATTGTCAGCTTCTGCCTCGGTTGGATTCAGACGACGTCTCAATCGATCTCGCAGGCAATGTCTAAAGGATGGAGAGAGACAGGTGGGGAAATAATAAATGCGGCTGGGAAAGGATCAAGAGGCCGTCGAGCCAAAAGAGACATGCATGATCGGAGATGATGATGAGCCAGAGGACGATGCCATCTGCACCACGTACGTAGATTGATCGAGACAGGGCTAACAAGCAACGATGAGATGATTCTATGATGGACACGTGCAGGACGACTTTGTGCGTTTGTTTTATCTGCACTTAGCACGGATAAAACTAGAGTCTTGATCAGATGACGCGGCGAAAGAGAGAGAACCGGCCGGGGGAGAGAAGAAAGAGGGAAAGAAACACGAAGGGACAAAAACTAGCTAGGCTGTCCATGTCCATCGTCCATCCGCCACGGTCCTCTCTACATATGTGGTGTTTTCAGTGAGACTTCCAAAGTCAGTACAGCATATAATACAAGGCCACTGTACGGACCAAATGTCAAAATTGAATGCTAATCCAGTTCATAAATTATTTAAAGAACACTGGTTCGTTGCTGAACTTTTTACAATTTAGTCCTTTTTCTGAAAAATACGTTTGGACCCCTGGATGTTATAAACTCATTTTTTGATCCCGAGGTCGGCACCATGACTCACGACGCTGAGCTATAACGTCTCAGTGCCGTGACACAGTTGGACTGCAGACACCTCGGCGCCATGAGTCGTGGCGCCGAGGTGTGTTAATCTCAGCGTCCTGAGTCATGGCGCCTCCTAGGGTCTAAAGTTGAATTTATTGGGCCCAAGTGTTGAAACATGGATTTTTTGAGAAAAGAGGTCAAATTGCAAAAAAAATACGGACTTCTTTGCTTATCATTAACTCCACCAAATTTTATTGCTAGTGGTGAAAATCTGTGGGCCACTACGAGAAAAGGAGCTATGAAAAAGCCCAGCAAGCGACCAGATCGACAAATTTGCGGTGTACAAAAGTACAAGAGCCGCCCGTCCGTCCGTCCATGTGTTTGACACATGGCACATCACACGGACGCCAATTACGTTGGATGTGGTCGATCTAAGCTCCTATCCATCCCTGTCATCCATCCTGTCCGCGCGCAGGACGTGCATGCATCTGAACATGATGCGTGCATCACACGCGGCTGTTGGATCGTCCAGCTTGTGTACTACATCGTTTGTTTCGAGATGTCATCATGTGGATGACTAGCTCGATCGTTTGTCCGGTCGATGGAGCCAGGTTGAGTCCACGTGATTACCCGTGCGAGCCATTTGGAATGGGATGGATGGTAGAGTCCAACGCACGCACGGGATGGGGCACACGGAAAACTTGGTCGGGGAGTTTGGCCGCTGCTTGCGTGAGCCGACGTTAACCTACACCCCACCCGCATGCGAGGCGAGCGGATGGGCATGAGGGCATCCCATCCATGACGTGCTGTTAGTTGGGTGTACGTACGTGATGGTCGAGGGTCCGAACGCGCTGGCAGCGCCGCCGTGCCGTGCCGTGGCGACGAAGCACGCGGTGCATGCAGGCCACGTCGCCACCTGCTGCTGCCTAGGTCCCTGCGCGCACTATGCAAGTGTACGTGTGCTGCTGCGCACGATGCGTGTACGCACAAGCACAATACTACGTTATACGTACATGACAAGACGCTAGCCGCTGCTGTTTCATCACGACGTGTACGTACAAATGCGAGGACGTACACAGACGCAGGCAGGCGTGCGGGTGCACCGTACCTGCAGCTAGCGTACGTACGTACCGGCGCACTACCGCACCCTACCACCCACGCACGCAGCGCCGGTCCCACGCGCGGCCTGGCACGTACCGACGGCGTACGTGCACTGGTGCACATGGCCTGTCTCTCTCGCCGCACCCGCGCCAACCCCGCGACCGCCGCAACTGCTGCACGTGCATGTGCCGCGCCATCTGATCCACCGTTCCGTCGTGGAACGAACGCCACGGCACGCGTGCAGTGCATCTGTGCGCCTGCACCTGGCCTCTGCCGCTAGGTAGAGCAGAGGGGGTCCCCCGGGGCAGCAGGTCCCCCGTACGGACGCGCGCGCCTCGCGGAACGATCGATCTGGGTCAGCCGATCCGGTCTTGGCCTTGTCGCGCATGCGTGGCGCCCGGGCCGTGCGGAGCTTCCTGCGCCGTTCCCTCTCTCCGGGCCGGGCGCGCGCGCATGGCTTCCGGTACCTTTGCCTGCCATGCATGTGCCCCGGCCTGCGAAACCTCTGGCAGCTAAGACCATCAAGGAAGGCATTGTTGGAGCAACGAACCGAACACGCCCACCGCCCACGTGCCTGCTCGTTCCAGCTTGTCCTTGCGTGCGTGGCCCGCTGCACACAGACCAGCCCAGCCAGCTCGCTCGGCGGATCAGCGGATTAGATTACATTTGTTTTATGTAGTAAGCTGCAAGACGCGACCGGATCTGCAGTACGTTAGGTCAAGGCGACAGGTGGTGGATCAGTTATACTACCGATTTGTTTGCCAAGGCTTTAGAACCGGCTCCAGCTGGAGCTCTGCCAAACAATTTAAGACAGAGCATCTTCTTCAGGTAAGGAGGCGCATCTGGAACCATTCCGGCTTCCGGCTCCTCTAGTCCGTGAACATCCTTGTCCTCACGAAAAAGCGGGCGGAGGGAGCGAGGTCCGTGGCGCACGGAGGTGGGTGGGATCGACGGCCAGCAAGAGCAGGCTGTGACAAAGGTGTAAGCAGAGGCAGGCGGAACCGGCGATGCATACGGCCGCCACAGGGTTGCGGCCCAGTGGGGACGAGGGCGGCCGGAGGGAGGTGCATGGCGGCGGCAGGGCCCGAGGTGGCCAGCTGGAGATGGGCCATGGCGCGGTGGGAAAGGGGTGGCGATGGCGTCGAGAAGAACAGAGATAGGGCGAGGAAAGAGGTGCGAGGAAGGAGACAGGATGAGGTAAGGGCAAATGGATAAGAGGAGAGGAGGAAAATGAAAAAAGGGAAAGAAAAGGAGAGGAGAAAAAATAAAAAATAAAATAAAAATATAGAGATGAACAATTTAGATATTTTACAATCTCAATAGGAGAATCTATTTTGCTAAAAAAATTAAAATAGCTTCTTGTCTACTAGAGAATTGCTTCACCAGATAAATCGGAGTCGGAGCTATTTTTGAAAGAGCCGAGGCTCTACCAAATAAACCCTAGGACTGTAGTTTGGTTAAACCACAGAAAAAGATTGTAGGCGGATCCCGGGGCGCGTCATCCCCGGCGCGTTTGACCGCAAAAGCTATTTATCGCGCGCACGATAAATGAGCATCATATCGCAGAAACGCGCGACGACGGGGGAGGCCGTCCCTGGCAGGTGGGCCCGCACGTCACTGTGCTTCTTCCACCTCTGGATGTGCGCAAGGGTTATGGCCGCGGGGTTGGGGGAGGGGGGTGGGCCGGGTCCGGGGTGGTAGGTGGGGGGAGCGGCCGCCGGCGAGGTCGCCGGCGCCCGGGGTGGTGGAGAGCGGCGGCGGCCTTAAGATCTGGGGTTGCTGGGTGGCGGCGGCGGCGTTGAAGGCTCTATGGCCACCGGATCTAGAAAAGGAGGTGGTGGGGAGGGAGGAATCGACCGGCAGTGGGCGGTGGTGTGTGGGCGGGCGGCGAGGCGGCGCGGCGGAGCGCTGCCGGTCGGGGTCGTGGAAGCCAACGGCCAGGCCAGGTCTCGGGCGGGGGCGTGGCGCCGGAGAGGTTAGGGGAGGGCGGGGATTTGCCGGCGGTGGTTGGTGGGCGGACGGCGAGAGCCGCCAACCGGGGCGGAGGACGAAGAGGCGGGGGCGGAGGATGTGGGGGCGGGGTGGAGAAGATGAACAGGACTTCTGTGATGGGATTCGGGGGAATCGCATAAAGCGATGAATAGACACCCGCCGTTTGACCGCCCGTCCTGGACCGGCCCCTGCGTGCTGCTCACCATGTCATTGCCCCCGCGAGCGGCGCGTGCTCCATCTCCTCCTCCTCCCATTGGTACGGGTGGCGCGGCCGCGGGGCACGGTGGCGTGCCGACGCTGGCGCCGGTGGAGTGGCCGTGGCCGTGGCCGCGCGCAGTGGGGCCTCCCGGCGCGGGCCCCACGTGCCCCCGTGTGGGCGTGGCTGTACCCTTCCATCCTTGGACGCAGCGACCGAGCCAAGACAGCCAACTTTATCATAACAGGAAAATCCGGCGGGGATGGATTCGATTTGTCTCGTCTCTACTCTCCGCGGAAGCGGAGGTGGACGGAACGGAATAAAAGAAGCGAGGCGTGCGTGACATGTGCGCCGCTCGTAGTCGTACGGCAGGCAGGCACCACCGCCACCGGAGGACGGGGAAGACGACCAAGGAAAAAAAAAGGCAGTGGCCAGAGGGGACGAACCCCACCGCGCGCCTCGCCTGGCGTCACATGCCCTTGTTTAGTTGTTTGTTGTCATCGTTATCCGCGGCGTCCACCCGCTCCGATCTTGCCGGCCGATCAACAAGCGTGAACCTTTCCCCTTTTTTTTATCGGCGTAGGGCCTGCAGCCTGCTGCAGCAACGCCACAGAAAGCGACGCCGGGAGAGAGATCTCGCCGGATCTCCAGGCTCCGATTAGCTAACTAATCCAGCTGATTAACCGATTAATTAATCCAAAGTTCCTTTTTCTTGAAAGGTGAAGCAGAAGGTTTGCTACCAGACTGCATCATCCATCATGCGTCCGTCCACACCGGCCACGCTCGCACGGCACACCACTGCCAGCACCAGCAGCAGCCAAGGCTGGCGGTGGCGGTGGCGCCGTGCGCGTGGGCCCCACCCACCGCGGCGTCAGCCGGCAACGTTTCCGGACGGGATCCGCCGCTTGTCGAAGGCCGTTTGGGGGCACCCGCCATTATTGCCCGCTACTTGATCCACGGCACTACCGGCCAGCCCTACCTGCCGCTGGCCGTACACGCACGCACGCGTGCTCTGTCCGCTCGTCGTCCGCTCCCCAACCGCGAACCCCGGGCGCCCGCTTTCCCTTTTGTCTCGTCGCCCGCCTCCCCATGCTCCCGGCCACCGCTACCGCCCACCCACTCGCCGCGACTCCCGTCGTCGCCGCCGTCCATGTGGCGTCGTCATCTCCGCACTATACAAAAGCCACACCTCGACCCACTTGCTCTTCGACTTAACATCTGCAGTCTGCCTTACCTCTACGTATAGATGGCCAAATAGGCGGCTCGCCAGCTTGCTATCGTTGTAAGCTGACAACAATATATTTTAGAAAACTTATTAGTATCAAATATTATTTAAGTATTTGTATCCAAGATTAATGACACCAGTAGAAAAAGATGCTGACACCGGTAAATTAGGAGGCCAGCTTCGCCCCTAGGCATGGCCCAACACGGCACGAGCCCGATTACGATTAGTTAACCGTGTCGTGCCGTGCCGCCGCCACAACCCAGGCACAACACCATGCACGCACGGTCATGTCGTGCTAGCAGGATGAGCCCGGCAGGCTGGCGTTCCCATGCTAGCACAAGCATGAGTCGGCGCGCGACGGCGGCGGCGACACGTGATGAGGGGCGGCCAGTGGCGACAAGGGGCACGCCATGCAGGAAGGTTGGCGGTGGCAGCGCGCATGCGTGGAGGTGAAGCGACGGCCGCAGCGCTGGTGAGGGAGGTCGTGCGCGGCGACGATGCCAATGAGGGAAGGCCGCGCGCGGCAGCTGTGGCGAAGCTGTTGGCGCGGAGAGCCATCAGTGGCCCTAGAGGTGGGCGCGGCGTGCAGGCACTCGGGCCTGATGCGAGCGAGAAAGAGAGGCGGGGGAGGAGGAGGAGATGGGGGGCAGCTGGTTGCCTGGTTGGATGGAGAGGAAAAGAAGAATTGAGTTTAGATGGCGACATAGATAGAATTCAAACAAGGAGTGAATGGGTCGGAAGTTCGCAACGGTCCGAATCGTGCCAGGCTATTTAGTCGTGTCATGTCCAGGCCGGCACTTCGGTTCCGAGGTCTCGGCCCGGTGCATCAGGTCGGGTCAGCACAGACTCTATTGGTCAGCACAGGCTAGATTAAGAATTGTTTTTTTTTATCATGCCTCATGTGGCCTACTGGACCCAGTCCATTTGGCCATCTATATCTCTTCGATCGCGTGCTCACCCGATTCCATGGAGGAGTATAATTAATTCTTCCGGGCAAAACCATGGCCGTGCACCAGGCGCGCTTCGCCGGGTGCCTCCCACCCTGCATCGGTGATGGCCTGCTTGAGGACCGGGTATGGGCGCCCGAGGACTATGGGGCACTGTAGCGAAAATGGCCTCTCATGCCATATTTCAATATAATATTTTGGCGATTGATGACACACACAACACTTGGACTAATGTGATTGTTAAGATGACTATTCTCAGGCTTTTAGGTTAAGTGATGACAAAGAGAAGAGAGGCGTAGCAAGGCCCGAAGGGCCACCCCCACGGGGGTTCCGTAGGGACAAGAATTGAGGCATTTTGCTATCATCGGTTAAACCGACGTAGGGCAAAATGAACTCACCGGTGCAATCACAGAGAAGGTCTGCGGGCTAGGGTTTTACACCGGATGAACCCACGCTACGGAAATTATATACGTCGGTGCATTGGCAGACAAAGACCGAGGAAAATACCTACACCGGTTGAACCGACGATGCATCGGTTAATTGCATCGGTTCAGTTGTCCAGAGGGGTGGTTTTTTGAGGAACGTGAAGAAGTTACACTCACCGGTTAAACCGACGTTAATATTCCATACACCGGTTGATTACATCGGTTAAACCGGCGATACACCGGTTGATTGCTAACGGCTAGTTTTTCAATTAGCAGTTTACATACACCGGTTGAACCGATGATGGCTTTTGGGGTACGTCGGATTAACCGGCGTTACGCAGTTTTCTGGCAGCTTTTCTCCAACGGCTATATTTGCTTGTGCTGCCTATATATACCCCCAAGGCCGGGTCATTTGAAAGTGCTGGAGTTCAAGGAAGTATACAAGAGCTAAAGATCATCTCCAACCACCATAGAGCCTCATTGTACATCATATAGGCTTAAGCACACTTGTGAGAGTGCTTAGTGCTTGATTAGGCTTAGTTCTTGAGAGAACTAGCTTGAGAGAAAGCCTTGCTGCGGCAAGCACCTTGTGTACTCGTCGTGTGACCCTCCGACTTGGTGTGGAGTGGCAACGACACTTTGTGCGGGGAAGGAGGCCCCTACTTGGTGTTAAAGCTCCAAGATAGTGAAGACGGTGCCGTGGTGACGCTTCGAGATAGACGGTGGCGGTGACCTCGTCTTTGTGACTTGGCGTCACTTAGCCTTTACTTGTCGGGAGCCTTGGAGGCGTGGCAAGACGGTGATCAAGCGAAGAGACTCGGCATCACACTTGTTCGTGTTGGACAAGTGGCCGTGGACGTAGGGAGGGACTTTGGTGTCCTAACCGAACCACGTTAAATCGTGTGTCTTGGTGTCTTCACGGGAGTTTGCATATCCTCTCCCTTACCGCTTTACTTACCGCATTACGTTTCCGCATTTACTCTTTCTTGCTTACCTTTACTTTCCTAGTTAGTTTGATTAGGATTGGCTATAGGTTGCAAGTCTTTTGGGGTAAGTAGAGGGTAGCATAGATAAACTTTAGTCATAACTAGTATATGTAGAACGTGTTAGGTTTATCTTATGCAATTAGATTGAGGCCTAAGTTAAAAAGCGATTAGCGACCCTATTCACCCCCTCCCCCTCTAGGGTCGGACACCCCGGTGATCCTTACGGGCACCCCTGTCCGCCAACGATGGTGGGTACCGGTACGACCGCGCCGTCGGCATGCCCTGTGCCGCGCAGAGCGAGCTGATGATGTGCAACGGCTGAGCCGCGGCGGTGCCCTCGCGGAAGCGCGGTAGGGAGACGAGCTGGTGCCGGACCTATCAGCGACTCTCTTGCTGGTCCCGAGAATGCACCAGGCCAGGCAGCGGCCGCCGACACGCGGCAGCCACCAGCAGCGGTCGTGAGCCGGATGGTGG
This sequence comes from Panicum virgatum, assembly GCF_016808335.1. Classification (NCBI taxonomy): domain Eukaryota; kingdom Viridiplantae; phylum Streptophyta; class Magnoliopsida; order Poales; family Poaceae; genus Panicum; species Panicum virgatum. The sequence goes on from NC_053152.1 coordinate 37,697,405, forward strand.
AGTCTGTGATGGCGTCGACAAGCGGGCGGGCCGAGATGTGCCCGCATAGTGCGGATATCAATGTGCTGGTGCGCGCCGAGTGCGACTGCCTCCGCGCTGGGCCGGAGCAGGCGCGCAAGCGGAGGTGCATGGCGCTGGCTCGTGGCGCTGTGGCGGGCATGACGCGCGTGCTGCGCGACCGGGAGGTGGTGGTGGAGCTGGAGGCGATCCGGCGGTGCGCCGCGGAGTTCGAGGAGCGGCGCGGCAGGTGGTGGGCTGGTGGCCAAGAGCCAGGCGTGGCGCGCCACGGCGTCACTAATAGAAAACGAGCCATGAGAACCGATTGGAAACCGCCTTGCATTGGTTTTCTAACCGGTTTTCCCAAACCAAGACCAATAACATCTTTCAAAGTTTCCGAATATTTAACCCGGTGCCTTAGGCACTCATTGGCACCAATTGAAAAGACCAACCGGTGCCAAAGAGGCTGCCACGCTGACGCAAGGTGGCAGCCCCTTTGGTACAGGTTAGTCTTTTCAACCGGTACCAATGACTTTTCTCTTTTTTCTCAAATTTTAGTTTTGTATGTTATATTTATTACTATTTATTTTTTTATAATTGCAAAACGCACTCGAGCTCTACAGTACTATACGTTCATTGATCGTACGTACGTGTTCGTTTTCAGAGAATATTTGAAACTAATTAAAAGTGAAATGCTAGCATATAATTAAGCTAATTAGATGAACTAATATATTTACAAATATACAAATATCAAGGCATCACTTTAAAAATATATACAAATTTACAAGTCATGTCTGTAGTCAAACTACTGGGCCCCTCAGGACGTCGATGGAAGTCCTCTATGGATGTGACCGTCGTGGTAGAACTCGCCTCTAGAATCCAGGATCTCGTTCAAAATGAATCCGGCGAGCTGCTCGCACACGGTGTTGATCCGATCGGTAGAGTAATATTCGTTCGTCATTCGAGACATCTATTATTTAGGAAAAAATGACTGATATATTAACATCATGTGCGTTAGTATAATTATGAAAATGTATTAGTGAATGGTTTGTACGTACCCTTAAGTCCTCCGTAGTAGGCTTCCCGCATGGAGTCGTTTCGTGCAAGTAGTCGCATACGTAGTACCCGCACCAATCAGTTTCTTATTTTTGTCTCCCATACTTAAGGAGAAACAAATACATTACTCAATTTAGAACAATTTGAGATTACTTTACTATACAAATGTTCGTGAATCAACATACCAGGTAATCCATTTTAACGTTCAGTTCGGGGCTCCATTGACCACGTCATTTGTTCGTTTTCACAAATTTTTTCCAAACCCTGCGCTCAAAGTTAAGTTTGATATTCAAGATTGTTATTAACAGAAAAAGGATTTGATTGTGCAAACTAAACTTACATGTTCAAGGGGTCAATGATATGTTGGATTGCGGACTTTGGATTTCTCATTGAGTCAAAGAGTATAAGATTGCTGGTCTCTATGGAAAGTATGAGTAAAATCCAATGATAACTGCAGATATAGATAGGATATATACATACATGCATTAGACGACTTAGTATTTATTTAGTAATATAACAGAGGATTGAGTCGATAAAGTCTTACTCAAAGTTGTATGGTATGTATATATAGGATTTGAAACTTTTCCTAGTCAACGAATCGTACATGTTTTGGCATGTGTCCCTATAATTTTGGTTGAGCATTTTCTGGTTGACTAGCAACGGAGACATGAAGCCGATCTGATTGTGCCATCCATGTTTTCGGCTTCTTTGAATCTCCTGTCTAAACGATACAATAGAAATTATATAATGCACACATATAATTATGTTCTTGTTAATAAAAAATATTAATGTAGAAGTAATTGATACTTATAGAACCCAAATGGTGATGATAGAGACGTCGAGGGCTTGTCGATGGTAAATGTGATATAAATCTTCGAAGTACACCCAGAAGTCGTCCTCCCCACAGAAGAAATCATTGTCATGATACTTGACTCCAAATATTTTTCCTTTGTCATTCGACATTCGCATGTACCATCTATACAAATTGAACATCTACGTGCCTAGACATTTCTCCTCTTCCTCAGTAACAAAAGGTTTTCTATGCTCAAATGGAGTAAGAATGGGAGCGACAGGGATTTCTGCTGCCTCGTCTTGCCCTGTTGCCTGCTCTAGCGTCAATCCAGTTTCTGAAAGAAATATCGCCGCCTGTAGGTCCGCCTGAAGTTGTACGTCCGTCGGGTGTAGGACTGGCAACCTTGGCACCCGGAGGGCTCGAGTTCTTTTTGTTGAGTGCCAAACTGAGAATGGTCTTGCCACATTTTTTCTTCTCATTTCTCACCCTGTGTACCTTTATCAGAGTATGATCATAGTCCGAGGGTAAGTTTTTCGATTTTGGTGGGTTGTCTAGGTTCGCGAGAAGCTTTTTCCCTAATTCTAGAGGTACCTTTTCCCTCTGTGGGGGGACTTTAGGCTTCAACTGTTCTTTTATATATCGAGATGTCTCCTCTTCCAACTCCTCAACAGTCTTCTCATAGGTCAATTTTCTTTCGACCGTTTTCAGCTTCTTCTTTGAGGGTCTAGCCGCTAGGAGGGATGCTGCCTTTTTCTTTCCTTTTTCTGGCGCAGGAGGAGTTGGAGTACTCGTGGCCCTTTGCGCCGCCGGCTTTTTGCATGGACAGCGAACAGAACCACCGTAATTGTGGTTCTCTGCAACCTTAATGAATTCATGCACACCATAGATGAACTCCATTGAACGCCGGTCCGTCATGTACATCCATTGCCGACTCATCTGGGTTCACATTTCATATATTAACATCAAACTAGTGTCAACATAACCATTCTTAAATAAACATTGGGAGTAAAAATAATAATATATTGAATTAATCAATGATTGATTACGAAACAAATTAAATTGGAGTGTCATCAAAATTATATACTATAAATATATATATTATGCATGCCTAATATAAAAATAAAATAATCCAAATCCTAACTATATATAAATAAATAGTTATCTTATGCCTAATATTTTATACAACAATAATATGAAACCATAAACTAAATCGGGTCCAAAAATATATCTACAAATATTTATTATGTGTATAAACTAAATCAAGTGCTAACTACATCTATAAAATTATTTTGTAAAAGTATTGAAAATAATATTACTAACCTTTTAAAAAAAATTAAAAAATTCGTCTCCCCTCCCCTCACTCAGCTGCCATGAACAGTGAGTTCACGGCAGCTTGGAGGGGGGAGGTGGCTGGGTATTTATAGTACGAGCACAAAGGCACCGGTTGGTGCTAATCAACCAGTGCCAAAAGTAATTGATCAGCACTGGTTGAAGGCACCAACCGGTGCCTATGTCTAGGGCCAGCAAAGGCACCGGGTTATGGCATGACCCGGTGCTAATGTCAGCTCCATAAGAACCGGGTCGTGCCACCGCCCGGTGCCATTGATGCATGGCCAATTTGGTACTGGATCATGGCATTAACCGGTACCTTTGTCAGTGCATTGGCATCGGTTTGTGCTGTGGCGCGCCTTGCCAGCGCTCAGCGTAGGCCTAAGGTACCGGCTATTGTTGCAACCGGTACAAATGCCTCATATTAGAATCGGTTCAAGCAACAAGTGGTACTTTTGGCCTGGATCTTTGGCCTGTTTTCTAGTAGTGCGTGCATCAGCGAGGCCATCGCGGCCGGGCTCCGTGCCGCACTCATGAACATCCTCCTCGATGGCACCGGCGCCGCAGCGCAGCTCGCAGACGAGGGTTTCGGCGACTCCGGGTCGTGCTACTTCGTGGCTGGCGCCGAGGACCCGCCGGTGGTGGACGCCGTCACGGCTGCGTCCTTGGGTTTCTTGCTCCGGACTTCTGCGCCGAGACATCCGTTAGGAGAATTTTTTTCATTGGATGCTCCATTGGTCCAACCCAACATCAAGTAATAACGTTCGTAATATAGAAGGAAAACGTCTATAACATAGAAAAATCACCATTTGCAACTTAAAAAGAATATTGAAAAGTTGTTAGCCATCCATTGATGATGAGGAAAAAATCCACCGCATGCAATATCTATTTAATGTTGCATGGAACATTCAAATTTGTCATTGAAGACGCAATATCCAGATAAAACACTTACAACAGATGCAATAACGCAATGTCTAGATCTACTTTTGCAACATCTACATGAAGCATGTGCAATATTCCAGAAGTCTTTACTGCAATATCATAAGATATCTATTGCAACATGACCACCCGGTGCTCACCACAGCCTTCACACCTTTGCAATTGTCGATTTTTAGCCGCCAAGCTCACCTAGGGATACCACAAGGTGGTAGGTTTGTAGGTAGAATTTTGCCGAAGTCTGAAACTAATGGTGCAAGGAACACAAAGTTTTAAACAAGTTCGGACTGTTGGGTTTTGTATAGCCTTAAATGGGTTATATTTTGAAGGGTCCCTGCCCTACCTTATATAGTCTGGGGCGCAGGGTTACATGGAAATCCTAACCAAATACTACACAAGGAGTCATTCCCAATGTCTATCGGGTAATTTCCTTCTATCGACTATTTCTCCTTATCTACGGGTAGTTCAATAGGATAAAATACATGCCATACGCTATCTCTTATTCTAAAATATTCCATGGTTGTGAGCGGTCCCACTACCCCGGGTCCCACAGCAACCTCCCAGAGTTGCCTGTCATGGCCGCCGCCCGGAGCTCCTTCGGTGGCCGATGCGACTTACGCTCGGTGAGGTAGCTGTCCAAGGAGGTCGGAGCTCCTGCGCCCACCCTCGCACGCCACCGCTCGCGTGGCCAGGAGGAGCCCCTCGTCGAGGCGATGGGTTGCGTCGCGGGAGGCCGGAGGGGTCGCCACCTGCCTTGAGCCCCACCGCCGCGGAGGGCTCGCTGCCGGCTTCGAACGCTGCCTTCCCCATCCTAGCGCGTCGCTCACCGCCGCCTGGTCCGACAAGAACGGGCGGAAGGGGAATGGAACGGTGTGAAGAGCGTTCGATGGATCGGACGTGTGATCCGTAGCATTACTGTTCTTGCTCTGTTTCATCCAGTAGCTAGTTCAGTTTCGGATGACCGTATTCGATGGATTCGAACAGAATCTCATCATGCAAACACTTTGATCGACAAGGTTCTTTTTCCATACTCTACAAACCTAAGAAATTTGAGGTTACTCCATGAATCTGCCTCTCGAGGCGAGGCAACACAATTGTAGGCTTCTCCGTTTTGGCGGTGCTGAAGCAGTTGAGTTCCTTCTTGAAGGTGAGATGACAGGTATGAATTGATGGCGGCACTTCTTGAAGCATAAGGAGCATCTAGATGAATTACGAGAAACTTTATATAGATTCTTTGTTTTCTCTGATTTTCTTTGTTTCTTTTTTGTCTCCTAAAGTCATGCGTATAATAACTCCTGTTTTTAAATTTATATAAATATAATAAGTCGGTGGATAATACCCCTCCTGTTCCATCGAAACAATTATAGGCTTCTCCGACTATGTCCCAACTAGAGCTCGGACTCTATATGTGCAGTTTGGATACAACTCGATCGTACTATCACAGTCCGACTCTTTCGCAACAGAGGTTGCCATAGTTCTTCAACGCGGGTAATATATACGCGTGCACAGCCCGTTTGATGTCGCACGGCTTGTCCAAAAGTAAATCTTTTAGTTATTGTCACGACCCGCCTCGCCGTGATCCTTGTCGTCCTCGATCATCGGCTGCCCGAACCGACCATGCTGCCTTTGCCTTTCTTGTTCCCGAGGACGACGAGCCGGCGCCCCGCGGCACTGGCGGCTGAACTGGCGGCGGCGGCTGAGAATGTGAAAGAGGCGGCTGAGAGGGTGGTAGAGGCGGCTGACAGGGTGACAGAGACGGCTGAGAGGGTGAAAACGGCAGCTGAGACTGTGAAAGCGGCTGCGGCAATGGTGAAAGAGGCGGCAGGGGCAGCAACGGCAGGCACAAACGAGCAACTCCGCCTCGTTGATGCCGCCTTGAACGAACTGCAACATTTGCAGCTTTAGTTGAGCGGTTGGTGTGCTAGTAGTCCATCAACTAATTGGTAGAAATTAGAGAACAAATGTTTATGGTCGCATCTGATTAATGTAGCATGGTTAGTTATCTTTGTCGTTTCTCCTATTCTTATTATATCCAACTGTAATAATATTTGAGATTTACTTTTTGTAAGGTGATTTAGTTCTTGTATTTGCGTAAGTCACCCAACGTGAACCATTGGATTTTGTCCAGGATCGATCAATATCTAAATCATCTGACGAGGGGACAGATCCATAATACACAACAACAACAACAACATAGCATTTTTTCCCAAGCAAGTTGGGGTAGGCTAGAGATGAAACCCGAAAGAAATAAGTTCAAGGTTCAAGCACATTGATAGCTAAGATCCATAATACACAAAAGAAGAAAAAAATACCCGTGCGTTGCCCATGCGTTGCAACAGAAGAAAAAAAATCTCTTTCAATCTCTTCTATTTAATATGGCTAAAAACTGAGTCTTCTGCAAGAAATAAAATTAATGATTATTCAATGTTATAAGTTTAAAATGGTACATCAAATTAAATATCAACATATCTAGATAATCCATCTAACCATGTAGTCCAAAACCAAAAGCCCCACCAATCTTATCATCCCTTATATTTTTCCTAAAAAATCGACGCTGCTGACACCACCATATTTCCTAGCTAGCTTCTTTTTTTTTTGTGAAATGCAAAACGGTCCCAAGCGAAAGGGTGTTTTCTTTTGTATTTTAAAAGAAAAGTACCCTTAGTCAGAACAATGACTTGATGCGATCTATATTCTCTCTTTTATCTAATGCCTGCAAGTTTAAACAAAAAGTGGCAAAGGTAAATATTGGAATGGAACGTTTGTTTGGTTTTTCACGTTTGCTCCTCTTAGATAATCTCTAGCTGACTCCTCAGTTCATACTATCTATATCTTTGCTTGCATACACTTCATAAGGCCCGTTCTATATTTCTACACACTCCTGCAGACTCATCAAATTACACCACCATGCAGCTAGCACGTCCCAGTCCAATTGCAAGAAGCACGAGTCAGCTAAACCTACGTTTCATTGAACAATTAAAGTGCATGCTGCATGGAATGTTGTTAATTCAGTGTTACAGTAACATGGAGGAGCAGAGCAAGCATCAGAACTGCTGGGCAGGTCACAGCCGCTTAACCAGGGAGGTCGTGCGGCGACTCGAAATTCTTATACGACGCGCGCGCCGCTACCCATAGGGGTGCGCCGCCGCCGCCGCCGAGTTAGGGTTTGGGGGAAGGGGGCGGCCATGGAGGGTGGGAGGTAGGCGCCACCGGCGAGATCGCCGGCGACCGGGGTGGTGACGGGAGGCGGCGGCTTTTAGGTTTTCGGGTTGCCGGGGTTGGGGGCGGCTCGCCGGCTTCCATGGCCGCCGGCCATAGAGGAGAGGGCCGGGGGTGGCGGCGGCCCGGCAGTGGCCGCGGTTTCGGCCGGCGGAGGGCGCGGCGGCGCGGGAGCGCTGCCGGCCGGGCCGGGATCGGACTGCCGGTGGGCCAGTCACCGGCGGTGGGGGCGGCGGGAGAAGACGGCGTGACAGTGTCTTGCTCGGTTAGGGATGGCGGCGGCGGAGGCGGCGGAGGCGGCGGAGGCCGCAGGAGCCGGGGGCGGCGGTCGGCGGCGGGGGCGGCGGAGGCCGCCGGAGCCAGGGGAGGTGGTCGGCGGCGCGGGCGGCGGGAGGAAGAAGCAAGGGCGGCGGGGGCATGTACCTGTTCATCGCCAGTGAACGCTCGCCATCCAGCGTCCCCTGCAACCACCGGACAGCAAGACTCGAGGCGGAACATAGCCTGCATGCGCTTGCCTTTTTGACAAAACGCTAGATGGCGAGGTGTTTGCCTGTGTGGTCTTCTTGCAGCAACCGCACCAGCGCACGCAGGACGGCGTACAGGCGAGTGAGCGACGGTGCTACCGCACGAGTACCAGTCGGACTCGGTCCCTAACTCACAGATTGGTCGGGGCATCTACGGACGGACGGCTTGCACGGTATTGATTGGGTCCACATATCAATGACTAACGATGTACCAAAAGACAAAATACCACATGCTTTCTAACAAATTATTTGGACAGCTTTCTAGCTTGAAATTTTTTATTTTTATATTTCACAAACGAAGTCGAGTTTGGACAAGATATTTTACAAGATTATGTATCATCATATCATCTACATGTGTGATTTTTTTGGTGAATTTAGATGAATTTTTTATCGTGGTTTGCATGGGTTTTCACGAAGTTGTGGCTTGCATCAGATACATTCTCTTTTATAAATAGGGAAAGATTTAACTTTGTTCATTTTCATATACTAGCGTAGTGTCCGTGCATTGATATAGATAATATAATAGGCCTACATATTATCACTAACTTTGTGCTTGTTCAACCCGTGTACAGGCTCACTACTACACAATCCTTCATTTGTCTCGGTTTCTAACTGGCTTTAGTCTTGGTTTTTCAACCGGAACTGCCTAGCCGGGACAAATGTGCCAAACATTTTTGTCCCGATGGGTATAGAATCGGGATTGATGTAATTTCCTGAAAAAATATCTCAGCTTCCACCCCCCGCCCCTCCCCCTCCCGCCGATACCTGCAGATTCCTGTCGAGCAGTGCTTGAGCTCCAAACTCCACCACGGCCATAGAGATGCAATCAAATCAAGAGCAATGTACAACTGAAGGATTCACATCATATGAGTTCAATTTGATCCATTACACAACAATTGATTCACAACACAAGAATTCGATTTGATTCACAGTGCAACATCTAGTTCACAACTCACTCACAAACGAATCATTCACAAACACGAACTCATCACATATGTACTTCTCACCACCTAGATCCGCTGCGGCCAGGCCTGTCCTCGCCCACCGAGGCCGAGCCGAACTGCTGCCACCGCCGGCCCGCCAAGAAATGTTGCCCCCACCGACGAAGGTCCGTTGCTGCTACAGAGACCGTTCGCGCCGAGCCGAGCTACCCCCGCCTGCGCCGGGCTCGCGGCGGCGGTGGCGGCTGGCGGGGCCACAGCGGCCTGCACCTGGCTGAGCGCCGGGCGGAGGGCGCAGCAACGGCTGGCCAGGCCACGGCGGTCTACGCTCCAGGTGGAGGGGGGCGGTGGCCGTGTCTAGGCCACAGCGGCCTGTGCCTAGGTGCGCGCGATGGCTGTGGCAGCTTGCCGGGCCGCACCTGGGTGTGCCTACCCTGGCCGGTGATTGGCTGCGACTCACCAACGCCTGGCGCGGCTCGCCAGGCTTGCCCGTGCCTTGGAGGGGAGGGAGGAAGCTTGAGGATGGAGGGAGGGGAGGCCTCGAGGGAGACAAAGAGAGGGATACAAACGGATAAGGCTAAGAGAGAGGGGTCCGAGTTAAATAAAATCGGATAGATCGGAACTCGTGTGGTGGTGGATCTATTTTATCCTGGTTGGAGATTTTTATTGGAACAAATTAGTACTCTGTAGTCTCGGTTGGAGCGACCAACTGGAACTAAATATTTTAATCTCAATTAGTGGGTCCAACTAGGACTACATGTTATTATTTTGTTCTGGTGGGAGTCTCTAACCAGAACAAAAGGTCTTATTCTGCCCTCCATTGGCTTCTAGATTCCAGACTCAGGACTAAGCTTGTATTGGTCCATGGTCCAACTGTGACCGGGATAAATGGCCAAGACAAAAGATCTATTCTGTAGTAGTGGTTGTACCGTGATTATACGGGTATTGATTGTCTGGGCTTAGATTAGGATTTCTATTGATTTATCCGGATTTCGATTAGAATTTCGATTGATATGTCAGGGTTAAATTATTACTACCTTCGTGTCAAAATATAACAACTTTTAACTTGGTCAAAGTTTAATATTTTCATGACGAATAATATAATATCTTTAAAAGTAATTACTTTTAAATAGACAATGATGGATTGGATCTCCATCCACCGTCAGAGACACTTGCGCTTTACTCGGTACACACCTTGGAAACCATCACCGGGTAAATTAAGGAGGGGCCGGCGTGACGGCAACGCAGCGAGAGCGAGGACTTTGGAGGAGACCGAGAGACGAAAGTAGTAGAGTGACGCGAAGCAAAAAAAAAAAAGAAGGTCGTGCGTGCGTGGCGTCGAGGCAAGCTAAGCTAGCTTCTCATCCAAGAGTTGTGCGTCTCTATCCTTCAAGTTTCAATGCGGGTGAATGTGAGACATACGTATTAGCTGTACTCTTGACCAGCCAACGCTACATACGTATTAGCTGCCCGTTCCGCTTTGTTCTTCATTCCTTGCAAGCTTTTGATGTGTCTTTTTCCAGGCATTTATTATGTGTTTCCACCAATATAATCTTTTCCTCCATCCTTTTGACGTTTCGACGAGATCGGTACAGTTGGGCTAGCTGATGGCCAGTCTCTCCGCGTGATGATCGAGGCGTGTGAGTCTTGCAAGCAAGCAGGTCACATCCAAGGTTAACCAAACCGGTGGGAACCGGTCCGGTTTGACCGGTTACCGGTCAAACCGGTCCGGTCCGGTTCCGGTTCCGGCCGGTACCCAACCGGCCAAAATTTAAATTTTAAATTTGAATTCAAAAAATGAAAAATTCCCAAAAAATTCCTAAAAATACTTCAAGGTGTGATGAATCTAATGGTGTCAAATTTTCTCAAAAATTCATTCATTTAGTATAGTTTGTGGGAATTTAAAGTTAAATCAAAAAAGAAAAAGAAAAAAAATGGACCGGCCCATGAAGGCCCACCGATCAAACCGGTCAAACCGGCCGGTAAACCGGTCAAACCGGTCGGTAAACCGGTAAAACCGGCCGGTAAACCGGTTGCACGGGAGCTTTTGAATTTCAAACCGGTCAAACCGACCGGTAAACCGGTAAAACCGGCCGGTAAACCGGTCAAATCGGCCGGTAAACCGGTCGGAACCGGTTGCACGGGAAAATTTGAATTTATTTGAATTTGGATTTGAATTCAACCGGTTTCCACCGGTAACCGGTCAAACCGGTCCGGTAAACCGGAACCGGAGCCCGGCGGTTACCGGAAACCGGTTGGGAAATAAAACCCTGGTCACATCCGCTTTTATTTTCCCCGGCCGGTCGACCGGTGCGTGACCGACTGACCACCGGCCGGCCGGTTTCCTTTTAATTTCCTCGGCCGATCGTTCTGCCGCATGATATGGGCATGGATGGATCGTGCATTGATGCTGCCGCTCATGGCCTAGCCAGCCGCCTGACTTTTTGTCACACCCGGTTTATGAAGGCAAACTGAATGCATCTCATATGTGTGACAGGATCAGTTTACACACATATGATTAACCATAAAGTGAATATCACAACTAGTGCAAACGTAAAGAGAGTATTAAGTAACTTTATTACAAAACCGAATATCTTAAGCGAATAAATAAACGTCTACAGAGTAGCATCGGAATCTTCTTCAGCACAGGCAGATGACTGGGAGACATACGCCTAGAAATCCTCGAAGTCTTCTGGAACTCCGGACAATTGTTATTATGGTCTGAGCAGCAAGTATGCAAGGGTGAGTACACTTATAGTTGATACTCAACAAGTGGTAGGGAAACAACTATAATATATGCAAGGCTAATTCAAGGAATAGCTGACACGGTTTAACTGCACTCAGCAATTTTAGTTAATCATATTTTATTAGAAAGCATTATCTAGATATATGTATATATCATTAAACCCACAAGATAAGCATATATACAAAGATAAACAACAATTAACCATAAATTAGAGCATCAATTTAGATCAACTTCAAGTTCAATTATCATGTGAGGGTCCAAGCCGCTCTTGACCGTGAGCACGGCTAACCGGTTAGTTTTATACTCTGCAGAGGTTGTACACTTTACCCACAATTCGTGTTTCCCATGTCGCCCGGGTTTGCAAGGCCCTTAAACACTTCCTTTGGTGAGTGGCTAGTGATTCACTATGAAGCTTTTTCAAAAAATCACTATATGTACGCACTGGTCCCCTTTTCTGCGGTGCCTCAGAAGACGAAGCTTCCTTCACCCTCTCCTCAAAGCACGATAACCCGAAAAAAATCCACCAATCAAACGCCCCAGCACGACATATAGATCATCTAGTTACTTAGCCAAGACCAGAGCCATATAGTATTGTGGTTGCACTGTTTTCCTGGGTGGTTCTCCATATTCCAATTAAATCATATACTCTTGATTAACAACATTAAACATCATGAACATGGGATAAAAACAAGTATAACATTTGTATCATCATTAACCAACCATAACCCAAAGTATAGCAACTAGCATAGCTACCCAACATGAAATTAAACCCAAGTTGATCAAGGAATAAGGTAAACAATACTAGGCATGTCCTTAACTCGGTTCCCACCATATTATAGACAGATGCATGTACATAAAAGTAAATGTGATAGATTTGGTGATTTCATGGGTCAAAAACATGATCAAGGGTCCACTTGCCTTCCTCAAACTGCTGCTGGTCCGGTCATTCGAAGACTTGATCTTGCTGCTGCTCCTCGAACTGCGGATCGTCTATCGCATCGCACATGCACATACAAACAAACAAATACAAACAATAAGAAACAGTACACCAGACAACATAAACAGTACAAAAAAGTCGCTAAACTATACTACTCGTCGCAACGATCGCGTAAGCGCAAAGATCATCAAAACGGATCTAAAACGGAAAAATTATGGCTAAAACAAGATCTAAGGGCTAAAACTTAATTAAACCTTATACTCTGGGCTAAAACATAAAAGAAAGTGCTTTTTTGTAAATACTTTTCAACAGCAGTGGACGGCGGGTTAATTTTGGAAAAATAGAGGGACTCTTTTGCAAAATTTTCTTGGGTTGACCGGTAAGGGCTTGGTTGACTTAGATGGGATCTAATCTAGACCCTTGGATCGAGATCGGACGGCCTGGGCGGTTTGGGGCGAGCGGGCGGCGCTGGCGGCGGCGCATCGCCGGACTTGGCCAAAACGGCCGTCCAGGGCTCTTTTCGAGCGCGGGTTGCACGGTTAGCGAGCTCGCGGGTTCGCGAACTCAATTAGGGGGGTTTGGGAGGACGCTAGGGAAGCGGAGACCTAGCGCGACGGCGGAGCGGCGGAGCGGAGCTCCGGCGAGCTAATACACGCGCGCGAGAGGAAAAGAGAGAGAGAAGGGGTCGGAGGGCTTGCTCTCACCACAGAGAAGCTCCGGGGATATGATGTCGTCGAGAAGGCGAAGCGGGGCGGCGGCGCGGCGCGGAGCTCCTAGCTCTCGACAAAGGCGGCGGCTAGGGTTTGCGCGAGGGAAAAACGACGGCTGCAGGTTTGGCGAGGTCAAGGGGGGTCTCGGGTTCCTTTTATAGGGGCGACCTGGCGCCTAGACGTGCGGGCCCAAGGGTGGGGGGCGCGGCGGCGCGCGCGGACTCGGGTCGGACTCGGAGTCCTTCCTGGGAACGACGCGAGGAAGACGGAAGATCCGACGGGCGGGGCCCGCCTGGCGGTGAGACAGGGAGGGGGAGGGGGCGCTGGGCCGGACTGGGCCGGGAGGCGAAAAACGGGCCGCGGGGTGAAAGAGAAAGAAAAAAAAGACGGGCTGGGCTGAAAGAGAGGGAGAAAGGGAAAGGATTTTCCATTTTCCAAAACGATTCAAATATTTTCAATTTAAATTCAAACTCAAAGATTTGAATTTAAGTTGAACAACAAGAAAATAAAGATGCAAACCAGCATGAAATGCACACACCTATTTTCCTTATATTTATTTTATGGCTAAATATTTTATTTAATTTCCAGCAAATGCTCTAAATTCAAGAAGAAATTAAATAAAACCTTATCGAACCTTTAACAAACCTAATTAAATTTATTTAGGCTCCTAATTTGAAAATAGGGGTGTTGCACTTTTGCAACCAAAAACACCAGCTCCTTACACGCACGGCATCATGGTCTTCCGCCGTGTTATTTTTGTCCCGTGCCCCTTTGCAAGCGTTTGGCCAGGTCTGATGTGATGGAACGAAAGGGCACATGGAATGGAATGGAAACGCTGGTGGCCAGTGGGCAGCCACCATGCGTGATTAACTTAGGCGCCCTGGGAGTCAATCTGCAACCAATCTCTATCAACTACTCCCCTTCCCCAATATGAACCTGCATGCAGCTAGTGATCACGGATACATTAACCTTCTCTTCCACATCCTAAAATTATAGTTAATGTGGTCAGACTACTTTCTAGAGCATGCATACTCTCTGGTTACTTTATGCCGTTAACAGCGTTTACTCCCGAACTCAAATATCAAATGGAGTAGTTTTCCCGTTCAAATAGCATTTTAGCCCTTCTCAACTCTCTCCTCCGTATATATGTGTCGGCACTACAAAAAACAGAGGAGGAATCGTCCGCACAAGTCTACAGGGCATCTTGGAAAGACATGCACCCTGCAGCGAGCCAGATATATTGGCCAGATCGTCCCTTCTCCGATTATTCTTCGTGCTCTTCATCATATGGCCATGCATGTATGTACGTGTGTGCTAGCTGCATGGGCCACATGCATGCAAGTGCTGCGAATAGACCCGCGCAGACAACGCGCCTAGCTACCTGTATAGTATAGCCAATCAGCGCCACACGACTGCCATCTACCATGTGTGACTTCAAATAGTATAGAGAACCAAACATTTCAATGTTTTTCCCACATGGGTATAGTTGGCATTGTCTGTTTGATCGATTTCATTTGTCCCGAAGCTTCAAATTTTCAATTTTCCTCGTTGCCGACTGGATACACATACACGTAAAAAAAATGCAACCGGGGGTATAACGTCCCCATGTCTATATTGTGTTCTCGCCTCATCTTCCAACCACTACATGATGTGCTTATTAGAAACAATAAGAGGCATATATATGGAGCTATAGCTAGTAGCCTCTTCATACCTCGCTTTCGTCCGGCCTGTTCCTCCAAAATGCCGACATTTGTGCGTGCGTGTAGTGGTAGCGTCTCGTTATCATTCCAAGCTATACTTCGACCGTTTCCTGCTAATCGCTAATAATGCGTCCAAATCTTGTTCTAAAAAGTGCCGTTGAAGCTTCAAACAAACGCAAGCTGCCTGGATGCTGTCTCCATCTCATGGTGCTGTCTCCATAATTCCACAATTTTGTCTCCATTGTTCTAATCAGGCGCATATGCAAATAAGTATGTGCATCCACAATAAAGAAATCACGAGCAGCAGGGTCTGCTGCTGGTCACCTCTCATGGTGCTGTCGATAAGCATTATCATTTAGCACCCTAGCTACAAAATTGATGTGTGTGTCGTCACTGAAAGTGTGCAAGCAACTAATCCAACCTTGCAGAGTATAATACTACTCCATCTTGTGGAATTATGGAAGAAAAAGTTTGGGACTTTGTGCAGGTATGCACATGCACGCGCGCACGCATATAGGTCGTTTTTGCTGATGCTCTCGATCAAGGATTTAATATTTATCGATCAGAATAACGTGCGTTCAGGTCTGAATACACGACAGCGATGATGATGACGACAGTGGGGTGTTAGGAAATTTCCTAAAAATGGAGCCTTATTTGCTGGTTCGTACACGAATATAATGGAGTTGATTCGCCAACTATGATGACTGCCAAAGCCAAATAAAAATGTGTATTCTTTTTCCCGTGGATCGCGATGAGTGGGGGAGCTTTCAGGTCAAATTGGATGATGATTTGTTAAGTTATTTGTAGCTTAATTAGTAAAAGCTAGCTACCTCGACAGCAAGACTTTGGAAAAATAGATTAGTCGCTAGGTTGCTGGGGTAGTTCAATGCATCTGTGGCACTAGAAAAATTAATCCCAATGACACATCTTGTCAATAGAGAATGACAGGTTTTTTTTTCGATCTGACCAGTTATGTTTGATTCCAAAATCAGTTGTCTACTGTGAGGATGAGAAGATTTGGTTGGCCTGCTTTTGTGTGAAAAAGGCAAAATGGTCTGCCACTGATGTTAGTTCTTCTTGATGAGGAGCTTATCGATTCCAAACATCTTTTCCCATTTTTGTTGGTGCTAATAATGATATGATTGTGTCTAATCTGATAGAACTTTAAGATTTGATAACACTGATTAACATTTGGTGCTTAATAAAACTTCTGTTAGCAGAGATCAGAGAAGAGGCCATGTAAAGGTCCCCATTTTAAATCTGTTGACAACCAAAATTGGCATTCGACAATACCAACCGG
Organism: Panicum virgatum; assembly: GCF_016808335.1. NCBI lineage: Eukaryota > Viridiplantae > Streptophyta > Magnoliopsida > Poales > Poaceae > Panicum > Panicum virgatum. The sequence continues at coordinate 37,713,593 of NC_053152.1, forward strand.
TCTGACCGGTACGCTCTAGCGGTCTGACCGGTCAGACGCTGTAGTCCGTCCGGCAGCAGCCGACCAGTCTGACCGGTATGGTCGACCGGTCTGACCGGTCCAAGTGGAATCCGAGTACAACTAGAGATTTTAATAGATTTAGATCTTGTAATAGGATTTCTTGCGGGATAAGTCCACCCCACCCTATAAATATAAAGGGTCACGGCCGATTAGGTATCCAATCGATCAAATCAATACAACTTTTATCTTTTTACTTTTCTCTTACCCTAGCTTTTCCAATCTATTATTTGCTGTTCCTCCGTCGTCTCTACGTCGATTGAGGGCGTTCTAGGTGGCCTGCCGATCCTAGAACAACCCTACGTGCGCCTGCCCCGACGGGTCCTTCCTGGGCGACGTTCGTTGGTCTCACCGCCGGTCTGCTCGGCGACAACCGGTCTGACCGGTATACTCGACCGGTCTGAGCATCGGCGCTGCATTGTGCCGTCGCTCACTGCGCGTTCAAGCATTTTCGTGTCGCTGCGCGTTCAAGCGTTTTCGTGTGTTGGCCTTAGTTCTGCGTCAACATACTTTTTGGCGACTCCGCTGGGGAGAAGAAAAAATAAATCGGTTGCCATGACCGGTATTCCTAAACCTGGTGAGGTTGATTCTGCCAATATCCGGAGGCCGAATGTTCAACAACTTCCGGCCGAGCATCAGAAGATTCTTGATGACATCCAGAAGAAGATCAGAGAAGAGAAGGAGAAGGAGATCCAGAAGCTGGAAGAAGAAGCCATGAACCAATACATCTCGCACTTCTCCATCGATTGACAAGGGAAGGTCACTACGGATGCCGCCTTCGATGCTTCACAATTTGAGGTAAAATTCGATGAGAGCGAACAGCCTGTACTTAATTCTGAAATAGCTAATGCTATAGATGATGCTGTTTCTTCTCATGTGAATAATAAGTTGGAATTTATTGGTCAAAATATGCATGATATGTTTGATGACCGTTTTAGCCGAATTGAAATACATCTGGGTATGAAGTCCGTCGGTAATAATGCGTCTACATCTAATACCGATAAGACAATTCGTGGTTCGGCAATTCCAACTAATAATGCTATTGTGACTAATTCGGCTAATCAGCAAAGCCAAATTAATTATAATGCATCACCTCATGCCAATGTGCCATATGGGGCAGCAAGTTCGTTGCGACATTCCACACCGCCGAACTTTGCTCAAACTAATAGTACACCGATCACAAATCGGCTTAACACCGATGATGTTGGATCAGGTAGTATCAAAGAGGAGGTGATTAAGATATTTCGGCAAACTTTTGGTATAGAGCCTAGGGCCAAATGCCGATCTTATCAAAGGCCATACCCTGAGAATTACGATTATGTTGCATATCCTCAAGGGTTTAAAATTCCTGAATTTGTTAAATTCACTGGTGATGATAGTAGAACTACATTGGAGCATATAGGTCAATTTATTATACAATGTGGTGAAGCTAGCACTAATGATATTTACAAATTGAGGTTATTTCCTTTGTCTCAATCGGGTGCTGCATTTACATGGTTTATTTCATTGCAACCCAATTCAGTTTTCACTTTTGCTAATTTAGAGCAAAAATTTCATGATTATTTCTTTAGTGGTGAAACTGAATTGAAATTGTCACATCTCACATCGGTTAAGCAAAAGATACATGAAGGTGTTTCTAAATATATTAGAAGATTTAGAGATACTAGAAACCGATGTTATAGTTTGACAATTTCTGATAGAGATTTAGCTGATCTAGCTTTTGCTGGTTTACTTGATTTTCATAAAGCAAAGCTAGAGGGACAAGAATTTCTAGATGTTAGTCAAGTCTTACAAAAAGCTCTGGCTAATGAAAGCCGAGCTAAAGAAGCTAGAGATTCTCAAAAGTCCAATGAAAAACCTAATCATCCTGTTTATGTGCTCGGATGTGATTCCAATTGTTCGGACGATGAAGGTAAAGATGTTTATACCGCTGAATTTTTTTGGTCCTCTAATGATAAACCTTGCGTTTGCGGTTCTCTTAAGCCGATTCCTAAAGATCGGCAAGAAAGATTTACTTTTGATGTATCCAAATGTGAGAGGATATTTGATGAATTATATAAGAATGGGTACATCAAGATGTCGCATGTCATACCGCCGCTTGAAGAATTAAAGCGGCGAGCTTATTGCAAATTTCATAATACTTTCTCTCATACGACTAATGATTGTAATGTGCTTCGGAGACAGATTCAATCGGTTGTTAATGAAGGCCGAATAATTGTTCCACAAATGAAGGTGGATCAGAATCATTTCCCTGCACATACACATGTGCTTGAATTGAGTAATCCTAAAGTGTTAATTTGGCCAAATCAAGCCGAATCAACAAAAGGAAAAAAATATAATCATTGGTGAAGAAAGGTCTGAGCCTTCGAAATCTCATCAGGAAGCTCCAGCAAAGAAGGTCCCTGAAGATTCATTGAAGAATTCAACGCTCGGGGGGCAAGAACAGAAGAAGGGCGCCAGGTCTGCTCAGACCGGTCTGACCGGTCTGGAGACCGGTCTGACCGGTCGATTTGGAATTTCTGGAAAGAATTCCAGAAACAAGAAAGAAAAAGAAAGACCGAGTTTTAAAGAACTCTTGGCCAAATATGAGAAGAAAGGAGTCGTCCAGAGGCAGAGGGAACGGCAAGACAAAGTCAAGGATACAAATCCGTCATCGTCTCAAGAGCAATCGAGTTTGAGCCAAGGTAATTCATTTAATGGACCGATTGCTCCATGGTATTGCTGGTATCCTTGTTATATGCCTTTGGATTATAGTAGGATGCACATGCAGTCATATTATATTCATTATCCTCCTATATATCCAAGCTTTGCTTCACAAAGACCGATTAGCGATAATCTGGTAAAAAAGAATATTGATTGCAGCAAGGAGTGTGAGAAGAACATAAAACAAGATTCAAAATATCTACAGCCGAAGTGGTGTCCTTCAGGTTTGTCTCACACCCAAAAGAGAAGGCTGCAAAGGATGCGCAAGAAAGAGTCCATGGAACAGCAAGCAGAGGTTATACCAACAAGGTCGGCGACCATGAAGCAGGTATGGAAGCCCAAGCAAGTTGTTTCGTCATCAACTTGAGGAAGAAGCAAGATACGGCCGATAAATCGTTATCGTCCTTAGACAATTTTGGTTCAGAAGAGTGTTCTTTGGCACGCAAGCTTTGCCAAAGAACAGGGGGGCATATGTTGACAACCAAAATTGGCATTCGACAATACCAACCGGTCTGACCGGTACGCCCTAGCGGTCTGACCGGTCAGACGCTGTAGTCCGTCCGGTAGCAGCCGACCGGTCTGACCGGTAGGGTCGACCGGTCTGACCGGTCCAAGTGGAATCCGAGTACAACTAGGGATTTTAATAGATTTAGATCTTGTAATAGGATTTCTTGCGGGATAAGTCCACCCCACCCTATAAATATAAAGGGTCACGGCCGATTAGGTATCCAATCGATCAAATCAATATAACTTTTATCTTTTTACTTTTCTCTTGCCCTAGCTTTTCCAATCTATTATTTGTTGTTCCTCCGTCGTCTCTACGTCGATTGAGGGCGTTCTATGTGGCATGCCGATCCTAGAACAACCCTACGTGCGCCTGCCCCGACGGGTCCTTCCCGGGCGACATTCGTTGGTCTCACCGCCGGTCTGCTCGGCGACAACCGGTCTGACCGGTATACTCGACCGGTCTGACCGGTCTAAGCATCGGTGCTGCATTGTGCCGTCGCTCACTGCGCGTTCAAGCGTTTTCGTGTCGCTGCGCGTTCAAGCGTTTTCGTGTGTTGGCCCTAGTTCTGCGTCAACAAAATCATAAACCGACCATTATTACATTGAAAAAAAGGAGGCTGCATATTATCTACCAACATATTTAAGAAGTGTTTGAAAGACCGGATCGGGTGCTCTAGCCTAAGAGAGGGAGGGGGTGAATTAGGCAACTTAAGGACCTAGACCTATTGCTCCAACTAAATCGCACAATATTAAACTAAAACAAGCTATCTATATGTGCAACTACAGTTGTTCTAGTATGAAACCCCTATCCCAAAAGAGTTTAGCAACCTATAGCCTTTCCTATCAAGATTCTACTCTATGAAAGTAAAGACACACAAAGAATGCTATTAAGAAATGCGGAAGCTTAAAGAGTGGGATAGGAGGAAGAAAACTCTGGATGCGGGTGTTTATCCCATGGTTCGGTTAGCCACAAAGGCACACCTACATCCACGTTGTTGAAGCACTCACTAAGAGTATCGCTTCTCGGTAATCAAGTCTCTTCCGCGGACTCAACCACGGTCACCTTGATCCCGATTTCCACTAAGGAGCTTGTCCACAAAGGATGGGGGTCTCCACGCCCCCCGCACAAAGAATGTCGACGCCGCTCCACACCAAGTCGGAGGGTCGTTGACGTGCCGGCGAGTCACCAAGACTCCAAGGAGGCTGGCTCACCGAGATCTTCTTGTGGTTCACTCTAGAACCAGCTCACAAGGTACAACACCTTGCAATCTCACTCACTAAAGAGCTAACCTTTACACAACACTCTCAAAGTGTGCTAAGGACTAAAGATATGAACACTAAGCTCTTGGATGGCTTGGAGATGTTCTTGGGTGTGGGAGTGATGCTCCTGAACTCCAGCAACTCCAAAATGGCCGGGGAGAGCCGCTTATATAGGCCACCAACTCAGATTAGCTGTTGGGTAGCCGTTAGCCTTTTTCTGCGTAGGCGTCGGATCATCCGACGGTGTCTGACCAAGGGCGTCGGATCATCTGACCCCACTGCGTTCTCCACCATAGCCGTTGAGATTTAAACGTTCTGCTGACGTCATTTGTCCGACCACTTAGTCCGACGCTTTCTGAAGAGTACGTCGGATCATCCGGTGCCATGGTCACATTTGAATTCCAACCAACGGCACTTGATTATTGCTACTTCCCAATTGTCCGACGCTCTGAATTCACCACGTCGGATATCCGACCCTGAAGGTAATTTTCCAACCTTGAAAACAGGCTCTCTGAAGAATGATCCGAGCCTTTGTCCGACGCAACATTTATACCGTCGGATCATCCGGCTGCTTTGCTCGGATAGTCCGACTCTAGGGTCGTCGGTTTATTCGAGCCCACTGTGTTTTGCAGAACTCGTCCAATTTACCGTTTCTTTGAGTTCTTTCTTCGTGTTTTGCTTTGTTAGGGCTTTTTACTTCATTCTTGGGACCTGATGAGATACACTTGACAAACACGCTAGTCCCATTGATTGCGTTGTCACTCAATCACCAAAATCACTCGAAATGGCCTAATTTGGGGGCCATGTTTGTTACAGTGATCAATAGATTTCGCAAACTACATACGCATTATTGAAATCATAAAAAACTATATGTTTAAGAAATTGTATCGTGAAACTACAAATTTAACATGTGGGCATTGCATTGTATCATGCATCAAACAACATATTGAGGAAGCCGTATTACAAAGCAACATAATTTTGGTATGCAATGTATTATAAAACAATCTATTGCAACATATAATAAGAGTATAAGTTTATCTGAAGTAAACTTTACAATTTGTGATACATACACATCGATGTAATAAATGAGAGATTTTGATATATATATTTGTAATCCAATTCGTGAGTCTTTCATGATTTGACACTCCTATCATAATGATATGTAGGGTCAATCAGAGTCATTGACATGTGGGTTGGCATGTTAAATCTTGAAATGCTCATGATTTAGGTGTCAATTTTAGAAATTTCTAAACTGTTGTTTTGGGGTACAATGCGCGCATCTTTGGATGTACAGTTTTATCATATTATTTAAATTTGTAGTTCGCGTGTGACACTTGGACATGCTTAATATATAGAGTATATAATTTGGGATGCAACCTTTTGAATTTGTAGTTTTGCAATATTTTTGACGAACAAACTAAATTAGCAATCTACGAACTCCACTAATCCAACGATGTCGCTATTAATAACTATGGGACCAGAAGAGCCTGTCTTATCATTTAAGGCAAAAAAAAAAACCTATCCACTGTAGTTTGACTGGTCCAAGTCCAACATGGGCTAAACAATTGCACGAGGTAGCTCCACCAGTGGAGTACCCCGCCCCACAGATGTATCTCTACGCATTTTTAAGGAATCAACGCAGCATTATCATTGCGAGCCGGATTTGTTTAGCAGGATAAGATCTGCCGCCCGCTCTGACGAATCACGCGTTTTGGTTTTGGTTGGCCTTGCTTGGCTTGGCTAGGCTAGCCACCACCGCAGAACGTACGCACATCACATGCCTTTGGCAGGCCCAAGCTGATCGATGCATCATGTGGAGTGGAGATCACACCACACCTACTAAAAAAATAGTACAGCTAAATTCGCACGATAAAACAAACCCATGTGTCCAGAAGAGTCTTTCAAGAGCATCCGACGCTGCCGCTGGTGGCTTCCATGGATGACCTAGCTAATTATTGAATATTTTGCAGGCGCGTAGATCTACCTGATCGAGTTGAATACTTGAGTACCAGCTAGCTGTTCTTTTATATTCATTTGAAGTTTTTGGAGTTAGATATTCTCCTCATGGTCAGAACTGCTGGCCGTCACCGGACACCATCACCAAACTCAGCAACGCATTTTCAAATATACAAAGATGCTTTTCGTAGACATTGGGATACGGTCAAGTTCAACCCTTAGCTAGATCGATTTAAATAACATGAGATATAAATACGAACCAAGTTTGATTAGATCTCAAATAATTTGGTTTGGCATCCACACCGGGTACTAGTAGACTGTGGACAGTACGAGTGAGTACGACCCATCCAGGGATGCGGAGGCGTGGGCGGGGCCCACCACGGCTGGGCTTTGTCGCGGCCGTTGCGGCAGGCGCGCGCGCGCCATTTTTTGCGGTGACCACCGGATTGATCGGCGGGCTAGTCTCCACGTGGCGTCGCCTCCTCGAGCTCTATATACCCACCCCTCGTGTAGTTGTAGCCTCACCATCGTCTCCTCTTGCTTGTCTTCCCTGTCTCTCCATTGCTCTCGCTCTCCAGGAGAAGACTTGTGGCATGGCCGTGCAGGCGCGGTTCGGGGGCGGCCTCACCGGGTGCCTGCCGCTCTGCGGCGGCGGCGGCGGATTGGCCGAGGACCAGATGCTAGCGCTCAGGGACTACGGTGGCGCGCTCCTGCCACTGCCGCCAGCCGCCGCCGCGGGCAACAAGGCGTACCAGTACAACTGCGCCGCCGGCGTGGTCAGCGGCGCGCAGAGCGAGCTGACGTGCAACGGCGGCGGGGTGGCGGTGCCGTCGCGGAAGCGCGGGAGGGAGGATGCGCTCGACCAGTACGTGGCGTCCTCGTCGGCGGCGGCGCTGCTGCCGATCCCGGGGACGCAGAGGGCGGTCGTGGCGCGTCACTCTCCCTCGGCGGCGGCGGCGTTCGCGAGCCGGATGGCGGAGTCCGCGACGGCGTCGACGAGCAGGCGGCCGGCGCCGGCCGCCGTGGTGGCGGAAGCGCTGGCGGCGGAGCTGTGCCGGCAGGGCGCGGAGGTGGACGCGCTGGTGCGCGCCGAGTGCGAGCGGCTGCGCGCCGGGCTGGAGCAGGCGCGGGAGCGGCAGCGCCAGGCGCTGGCGCGCGCCGCCGAGGCGGGCGCGGCGCGCGCGCTGCGGGCGAGGGAGGCCGAGCTGGGCGCGGCGCGGCGGCGCGCGGCCGAGCTCGAGGAGCGGCTGCGGCAGGCGGCCGCCGAGGGCCAGGCGTGGTGCGGCCTGGCCCGCAGCAACGAGGCCGTCGCCGCGGGGCTCCGCGCCGCGCTCGACGCACTCCTCCTCCGTGGCGCCGGCGCCGGAGCCGCCCCGGCGCAGGCCGCCGAGGAGGGCTTCGGCGAGTCCTCCGGCGCCGCCCCTGCCGCGGCGGCGGACGACGCGCAGTCCCGATGCCTCGTCGAGGCCGAGGCCGAGGACGCCGCCGCCGCGGCCACGTCGGCCACCGCGGCGAGCAGGTGGACGTGCCGGGCGTGCGGCGGCGGCGAGGCGTCGGTGCTGCTGCTGCCGTGCCGGCACCTGTGCCTGTGCAAGGCGTGCGAGCCCCGGGCGGAGGCCTGCCCCGTCTGCCTGGCGCCCAAGAGCGCGTCCATCCACGTCGCCGCCATGTGACCGCGCCCGCCACGCCGAGGCCGGCGCCCACGGCGCGTAGCCCCCGGCTCCGGCGATCTCGCCAGCTAACTTCGTCATCAGCCTGAGTAATTTATACAGCCGGATACAGTAAAATACTAGTGGTTACTATTTATTAGGACAATTTTATCCCGTTCTGTTGTTTTGTAAAAAAAAGTTACCGCCGGGGTCAAAGTCCTGTTCTTTTTTTTTTTTGAAGGAGGTCAAAGTCCTGTTCTGGTTAACTTGTACTGGGAAAAAAAGATTAGAATCTTGGGGTGCTGCTTCATCCCTCCTCTGTTTCTTGGTCGAGTTGTTCTGTTTCGTGAGGTGACAATGTCCGGTGGCTGGCATCACGGGCGGCGCAGATGCAGATAAAGATACACGCACGAATGATACTGCCGCTGCCGGTTTACCCTCCCAGCATGGCTCAGGCTGCATGCCACCTTGTCTGCAAAAGGCCTCTCTCCAGCAGATCTCACCATCAATCTGCGTGGAGCTGCGCCCTGGCCCGGTCAGCACTGCACGCAGCAGCCACCGGCCGGGGTTGTTGCTGGCGACGCAATGCAATTGCAGCTGCAGCTGCAGATCGACGCATTTGCCATCCTGCCATGTTTCCTTTTTTTTTCTTTTTTCACGAATACGCAGAAAAATTGTGCATCATTATTATATTAAAAAGAAAAAATTTGCAACAACGCGAAGCTAAGAAGGTCACGCTGATAGACAAGAGCACCACAGTTGCAAATGAAAAGAGTATATACACCTAGACGGGTCAATTCTAATATGAACTACTCCCATCTAAACAACCAAGGCGTGTGGCGCCTGCACCGATCCAGAGCTTGATGTCAACCTTGATCTGCACTTGGACCTCATGCACACTAGAGGAGTGGCTATCAAAGTGACGGGCATTACGCTCTTTCCACAAAGCCCAGGTGATGCTCATAACAAGTGTGTCCAAACCTCGCCGTCTTTCCTTGACCTGCATCCGCCGGATGTGATTCCACCAAGGGTGAAGCTGCATAGGTTTCGGAAAAGAGCAAGAGCAGTCCATCCACTCATCCAGGACAGCACGCTCCACCAAAGTTCTTTAGCAAAGCAAGTGTTGACAAGCAAGTGGTTAGCCGTCTCGGCGTGTTCCTAGTCGAACAACCAACAATCATCTTGCGCATCAAGACCATGTCGTCGTCTCGTATCGGCTGTCTAGAGGCGCTCCTTCAATGCGAGCCAGGTGAAGAATTTCATCCGTTGGGGTGCCCAATACTTCCACACCCAACTAGAGCCCGGTAGGAAGGTGCTGCCTTGATGCATAATCCTGTAGCGCGGAGGCCGCAGTGTAAGTGCCATCTCCAAACGAAACGGTCCGAGTCTGACGAGAGATGTACATCAGCAACAACCTGCCAAAGCCGGATGTAATCTCTGAGGACTAGCACCGACAGATCGCCCCTGATGTTTTGAACCCACATTCGATGAGCTAAGGCTTCAGCTACAGCGAGCCTCTTGGTCACCCTCTTGGAAATTACTTGAAAAAGATACGGCGCGATACGGGAGACGGAGCTGCCATTGCCCATTGATCCGATTGTCAAGCCAGAAAAGTGTGCGCTAACCGTTCCCCTTCGCTGTCCGGTCCTCGTTTCTCAGTCATTATCCTTCTATTCATTAGTTTAAGAATATATTGTCCCTTTATTCATTAGTTTAAGAACATATTACGTACAGATACGAGTGAGAATTCTTTTTTTTTTAAAAAAAAGATATGAGTGAGAATTCCCCCATCGGGTATTCGCAAGTTTATTGCAGCGCACATTACAACTTTTTTCAGCGGGCACCATATTCTACGGAAACCAATCCTTTTTGTGCAAACTTTGAAAACTAAAATCAAGAATTCTCACGCACCTCGACCGGACTCCATGGCGGCTCGGGCGCACCTCGGCGGCCTCACGCAAGGACAGCGGGCGGCAGCCTCACGCAATGACGGAAGCGGCGGGCGAATGAAACCTGGGAGCGGCGAATGGGCACTACTAGAAAAAGTGGCATTCGTCCACTTCCAATTAGTACTGGTTGCTTTAAAGCCAGTACTAATGTCAATTTAGTACCGGTTATACAACACAGTGCCCCCCGGAGCCATTTAGTACCGGGTCATATCTCCACCCGGTACTAAATGCCATCATTTAGTACCGGTTGGTGTTATAGCCTGGTGTTTTTCTTGTTTCCTGGTTTTGTTTTCTTGGTGAATGCTTTCCGATCGAGAAACTGAGGCAGCTAGCGCGGTCCCTTTGGATGGTGCCACACGCACGTATACGTAGCAGTGGCGGCTTGACGAGGGCGACCAACGACGTAACCAATTATTGACGGTGACCCCCACCGCTGCTTCGTCGCGAGAACACGTACACTAGTGGGCTCATCATCACGACGCGCGCCTGCCATGGACGACCCGCGAGACCTCATCCTTTCCACTTGTGGAGTGCTGCAGCTGCTTTATTTAGCGTCGTACTAGTAATGTGTATAGCTAGCTAGCTGATCCACAAATTAAAGCTAGGTTTAGCTTAGCTTTTCCATCCTTGGGGACCATATCCTATCGTTATGGTCTCTCTGTTAGACCATATTAGTTGAATGCTCCTCTAGAAAAAGAATCAGCTAGCTTTATTAGCTCCTACTAGCAGTAGTAGCCTTATTTGCTGGCTTTACGACAAAAGTAGTAGTGCTGTTCAAATTAAACTGGCCTAAAGCATCTTCAATAGACTTATTATATATGTATAAATTGAGATTTTAGTTGAAAATTACCATCCAATAGCCTTTTAAATTGGATTGTAAATATAGACCTCCTCTATTTCGGATTTTTTACTAGCCAAAGACGGAGAACGAGGATTGTTCTCTAGAATACCCACAAGATATAGAAAAGCTATAGAAGAGTACAAAGATATAAAAAAACAATTATTACTCAAACAACTCTCTAAATGATGATAGTGTGTAGATTTTAGAAAGGTTCATGTAGATGCTATCATCATCATCATTATCATCGTCGTTGTCGTCTCAGCTGCAGGTTTCATGGAAGTATTGTTTGAGCCGCCCGGGCCCGGCCGGTCTTTACCACCTTATCTTCCTCTACTGCATGCATGCGCCTACCTAGTCAGCAAATCAAACTAGTCTATTGTATGTGGACACAAAATAAACAGAATGCCGTAGCTACCTTCCTTTTGCTTGCTTTTTCCGGCGCTACGCATTCATCTGCAGTTCCATCTGCACGCACTTTTCTCTTCGTCGGCGGCTCTGCGCGTTGGCCCACACGGATATGATGGCCCTGGCGGTGACGACGACCAAGGCAAAAGCGTGAAAAGAGGGTTGCTTGTTTTTGTCTAGCTTGCTTGGGCAGTTAGGCGTGGCAGGCCGCGTTGGACCTGACCTGAGGCGGCCCGGGAGGGAGAACCCCCACCACGCCGCAGTGCCCGCACGCACGCACCACACCCGGCCGGCCCGGCGTCTCTTGCTTGTTCCTGCATTGCAACTTGCACTGCACCTCATCGTGCTGCTAGCTGATCGATGACCAACGAGAGGACACCTTTTTCTTCCTTTCTTTCTTTCTAGTAACCCTGCTACTCACTCTGCACTCCTCGGCGCCGGAACAGTACGTGTGAAAAAAAAATCGATCGGCGGTGGCCATAGACGCCCGGGCGACAGGGATGTCCACGGCGCATGTGCGTACACGTAGAACTGCGGCCGGGATCGATCCATCAAGGTGCATGTTCGATCATGCGCGCGCCTAGTACACTAGTACTGGCGTAACTGCGTGCGTGCGCACGGTACCTACATACTCATACTCCTCACTACTAAAAGAACAATTTGTAGCAATGCCTCGGATTTTTTTAGGAACGGCTCAAAATTTCACCATTGCTACAAATGGTGCGTAATGTTGCAATCGACCCACCTCAAAAAATGCATTTTTAGGGTGGATCACCCCCTCACCCGCCCTAAAAATGGACTCCATTTGTAGGGGCGGGTGAGGGGTGACCACCCCTAAAAATACTATTTGTAGGGGCAGGTCACAATAGGTCACAATAGGCTTATGCTAAAAATTTCACATTTTATGTGTTTTTTGTTATTTTTTGAATTAAACAAAAATTATAGAATAAAATTGAAAATCATTTGTAGGGGTGGGTGGGGGCATCATCCGCCCCTACAAATTAATTTTAATTTTAATATAAAAGAATAACATACTCCATGGAGACACAAGTGGCTGCGTAGTGTGGTGGTAAGGAGAGTTTGTGTGAGATTTGAGATAGGCAGTTCGAATCATGGTTTATGCAAATGTGCAGATATCGTCAAAAAATGGTGGTGGCTGGTTTAGCAGGGATTTGTTTTATTTTGCCCCTACAAAATAAAACAAATCGATCGGCGGTGGCCCTAAACGGCTAAAACGCCCGGGGGTGGCTGGTTTAGCAGGGATTTGTTTTATTTTGCCCCTACAAAATAAAACAAATCGATCGGCGGTGGCCCTAAACGGCTAAAACGCCCGGGCGACAGGGACGAGGTAGGCAGCCGGCCGGCCGGCCATGTGTGCTGTGTGTGTCTACGATTGTGTGTACACGTAGAACTGCAGCCGGGAACGATCATCGCGGTGCATGTTCGATCATGCACGCCTAGTAGTACGGCAGAACTGCTTGCGTGCGTGCGTGTGCGCGCGCCACGTACGTACTCCTACTGAGCCTGTGTGATTGGGGGTGGATCTAGTGTGGGGTACGGGAGTTTCCATGAGCCTGTGAAACCCCCTAATGCCTCCTCAATAATTTTCAAACCAGAGGAAGAAGCAAAGGAGAGGAAGAATAAGAAAAGGAGAGGAGCTAGGGATCAGGAAAGAGGAAAATAAGCTATCCCTAATTCGATTATACTAGTCTATCAATCCGTGCTCCCGCTAATTAGAAGTAATATAAGAATGAAGTCAATAATTATAATTATCTATCTCACACCCTTTTTATTTATTAAATATTCTAACACATACTCTAAAAAGTATATATATCATTATCTAGTCACAATATATTTTATTTTGCATCACACCTCCATATGCATTCAATATATGTTTAGTTGAACTATTTGTTTGTGAATTGGTATTCTTATCTCTTTCATCATACATGAATATATGGTGACATATATCGTGGGTAGTATTTTTATATAAATAATAAAAATAATATATTAATAATGATAGAAATATATAAATAGTAATTTAGAATTTTATATTGATGCACTTTAATATTATTATAATTATATAATTTAGATTCAGATTAATGATTAATTTAACTTGTAATAATAATGATATAATTGGATAATTTATATACAAATTTAAGGAGATATTTGTATTATTTTTATAGTGGCATATGTGGATAATTTACACAAATATTAGAGGGTTACTTTGAATTGTTTTTATAATGGCAGAGGTGGGTAATGTAGATACATATTTAGGGGGTTATTTTAGTCTATTTTCATAATGGCAGAGGTGGGTAATTTATTAGGAAAGATAACAGATCCGATAGTTATTATAATTAGAGTTTTTGGATTGATGGCTGGATGTTTTTTATTTTTGTGAGAATCTAAAAGATTTCTCTATTTTTTCAGAGTGTCCACCTATGATTCTAGGTGGCTTCATGTGAAAGTTCAAGAGCAGCCTCCAATTAGTAATGGTAAGATCCGTATCTGCTACTGCAAATTGTGTGAACATACGGGGCTTCTAGATCCGATCCCCCGGTGCCGTGCTATACCTTGCGTGTGCTCAACTCCAAATGCCGTTACGTACGTGCGTGCGTTGCCTGCGCTTGCTCTCCTCGATCTTGTCATGTCTTCATGTACGTCGCCCGCCCCGGCACGTACGTAACGGACAGAAGCGGGTGGCAAGACGACGACGAGGGAGCGTACGTGATGGATGTCGGACGATACATAGATAGATGCGTGTACATGTCTCTAGCTAGCTGTATACAGCGGAGGTACACGGACGTACGCCTACGTCGTGCATGCGTACAAATTGATTAATGTAATGACTTTTTTTTACAGCCGGTTGTATTCTTATCGATTGGGAATGGCCGGCTCAGTCTGTCCAGCGTCAAGGAATCATTTAATTGGAACGCTCCCCGTTCCCCACCTCCCCACCCATGCCCCTTGCCCTCTTCCATTCCCCTGCCCACTTCCTCGGCCGATCCGCCGCCCCCGCCGCCCCAGGGCCCGTACGCCCTCCACGCCCGCGCTGCCGCACGGCCCCGCCCGTGCCCTTCGCCGGCCCTCGCTGTGATGACACTGCAGTGTTAGCATCCAAGATATCTGGAGAGGAGATTTGGAGGGGAAAGGCTAGAATCAGAGGGTTTGCGGAAGAACAGAGTCGAGACAGGGAGGTAGACGATGGAGGTTTGTCTTCTCTGTTCACGCATAACCGTCACGCTCCTCAGAGCCTGCAATATATGGTGCTCGGTCACAGGCCGACCGGCTGGCCCAAATAGCATGGGCCTAGAGGTGGCCAGCCCACTAGAAGATCCACTAAGCAATACAAGATTGATTACTCCTTGGCGCCATTAGGATACGGGGTCCTGACATCCCCTCCCCCTTTGCCACCGGCATGACCCCAGGCCGGCGATGATGGAAAACGGCGACACAAATCGGCTTCATCTTCCCAAGTTGCAAGGGATGGTGGCATCCCAGACCATTGAATCTTGACGCGCAGAGCAGCAGCGCCAGCATGAGCGATCAACTTGCGGTCCAACATAGCCAAGGGAGTGACAGCATCAGATATATCTGAACCGAAGGAACTCAGATCAGAACTGACCTGAGCAGAAGGTGGCACATGCTTCTTGAGCTGTGAGACGTGAATAACTGGGTGGATCTTGCTGTGAGGAGGCAGTTCCAACTTGTAAGCCACAGAACCAATGCGAGCCAAGATCTTGAATGGGCCGAAGAACCGGTATGCAAGTTTCTGATTTCCACGGGGTGCCATAGAAGACTGGATGTACGGTTGCAGCTTTAAATAGACCAAATCACCTACTGCAAACTCACGTTCGGTGCGGTTCTTGTCAGCCTGATTCTTCATACGTTGCTGGGCACGAAGCAATTGCTGTTGAATCAACTTAGATAGTGTCTCCCATTCAGTCAACAAGTCTTCCAATTCAGTAGTTTGACAGGAGGAGATATCAGAAATGCCCAGGTGACGAGGGGAGTTGCCATACAATACCTCAATGGGTGTCTTCCCCAATGCTGAATGATACGTCGTGTTGTACCAGTATTCTGCCAACGGTAGCCAATCCAGCCACTTCCTTGGACAAGCATTGACGAAACATCGTAAGAATGTCTCTAAACACTGGTTTAATCGCTCGGTTTGCCCATCAGTTTGGGGGTGATACGAGGAGCTCATTAGCAGCTTAGTTTCTGAAAGACGAAACAGTTCTTGCCATACTACACTAGTAAAGACTCGATCCCTGTCAGAGATAATAGCTTTGGGAAGACCATGTAATTTGTACACCTGACTGAGGTATAGCTGAGCCACTTGTAGGGCAGTGAATGGGTGAGCCATGAGAATAAAATGGCCATACTTGGAGAACTTGTCTACCACCACGAGAATTACTGTTTTGTTGTGGGAATTAGGTAACCCTTCAATGAAATCCAAACACACCACTGACCAGGCTTCAGTTGGAATAGGCAGTGGTTGTAACAGACCTGATGGCTTAATATGTTCAAGCTTAGCTTGTTGACAGACTTCACAAGACTGCACATACTGCTTAATGTAATCCTTCATCTTTGGCCATGCAAACAATTGCTTAACTCGATGATAAGTTGCAGTAAATCCAGAGTGGCCTCCAATTCCACTGTCATGTAAGCCCTGGAAAATATGCTGTTGAGCCAAGGGATTGGTGCCCACCCAAATTCTGCCCTTGTACCGAATAACACCATTCAGTAGTTGATAACCCCTGTCATTAGGAGAAGACAGACTGAGTTCAGCCAACAATTGTGTGGAATAAGCATCTTCTGCATACCCTTCTTGTAATTTCTCCACCCAAGTGGGTGTACACATAGAGACAGCCATCAAAGTAGACATGGGTTTCCTGGATAATGAATCAGCTGCTGCATTATTTATCCCTTTCTTGTACTGAATTACATAATCCAAATCCATAAGCTTGAGGAGGGCCTTCTGTTGGATCTTTGTGTGGATCTTTTGGTCAGTTAAATGTAGGAGATTTTTGTAGTCAGTTCTGATAACAAATGGTTTGGCTTGCAGGTAAAATCTCCATTTATCAATAGCCAAGAGAATAGCCAAACACTCCTTTTCATAAGTGGATAGAGCTGCATTTCGAGTGCACAAGGCTTGGCTCAGAAAAGCAATGGGGTGCCCTTCCTGCATCAATACTGCTCCCAAGATAGCATCACTGGCATTAGTTTCCAGAATGAATGATTTGTCAAATTGTGGCAGGGCTAGGACAGGAGTAGTGACCAAAGCATTCTTCAGAGTGTCAAATGCTGATTGAGTAAGAGAGGTCCAGAGAAATGGTGTCCCCTTTTTTAACAGTAAAGTCAAAGGTTTACTCAGAAGGCCATAGTGTTTGATGAATCTCCTATAGTACCCAGTGAGTCCCAAAAAACCTCTGACTTCCTTGACACAACTTGGTGTGGGCCAATGCTGCACAGTCTGAATCTTCTGTGGGTCAGTGGCCACACCTTGCTGAGAAATAACATGTCCCAGATATTCAATAGTGCTCTGAGCAAATGAACACTTCGATGGATTGGCAAACAGCTTATTGTCACTCAGAATCTGGAGAACTTCTGCTAAAAGGGAGGCATGTGCAGCCAAGGTTCGAGTATAATTCAGAATATCATCCATAAACACAAGGACTCCTTTCCTGAGTAATGGTGCAAAAATTTCATTCATCAACCCTTGGAAGGTGGCTGGAACGTTGGTGAGACCAAAAGGCATAACTACAAACTCATAAAGACCTTGATGAGTTCGAAAGGCTGTCTTATGGATATCAGCAGAGAACACTCTGATTTGGAAGATCCAACCAACTCATCCAGTAATTCTTCCACGACTGGCATGGGATGTTTGTTCCTGATGGTCAGAGCATTAAGCTTCCTATAGTCAATGCAAAAGCGCCACGATCCATCTTTCTGACAGGACCGGGGAGGCAAAAGGGCTAGAACTCATACGAATGAAACCTTTCTGCAGCATCTCCTTGAGTTGTTTCTCTATTTCATCTTTCTGATCCGGAGGCAGCCGATAAGCACGGGCATTAACTGGAGGGCCCCCTGGCAATAGATCAATCCTATGATCGCAAGGACGCGTAGGAGGTAAATCAGTTGGCTCCGTGAACACCTGGGGGAACTGATCCAAAACAGCCTGAATTTCAGGAGGATGCTGGGAAACCTCTGAATGTGTAACTGCAGCCACAATAGACTCTGAATGTGCAGATGATACTTTCTTTTGGAACTGGACCATATGAGTAACAGATTTCCTTCTGATTAACCCTTGAAGTTTTCGAGCACTAACATGTCTGCAGCTCACTGTATCTGGTTTAGTGCCACGAAGCAAAATTCTAGAGCCCTTGTGAGTGAACTTCATCTTCTTGTGTTTCCAGTGAATCCACATAGGACTGTTGTCCTCCAACCAATCTGCACCCAATATAATATCAAAGCATCCTAGAGTTAAAACTCTCATGTCCTGGGAGAAAGAGTGACCCTGTGTCAACCATTGGAGACCCTGCACCATGCCACCACACTGTACTGAGCCACCATCTGCTACAGAATAAGTTTCCTGAGAGATAGGGGTTATTGGAAGCTGTTGTTGCTGAACCACAGAGGAACTAACAAAGGAAGCCACACTCCCGAAGTCTACCAAGATAAGAACCTCTTGTTTGCCAATAAGGCCTTTAAATTGCATGGTATGACGTTTCTTGAGTACAGGCTGAGTGGGGGCAACTGCCATCAGAGAAGAGTCAACAGGAGAAGTTAGCAATTCATCATCAGAAGTCCTGTCATCAGAACAATCGAGCACTTCCAGTAATTCTTCAATGATGTGTAGGGGAACTTGCTGGGGACATGTGTGCTGTCTACTCCATTTCTCTCCACATTTGAAACACAGCCCTTTTTCCTGCCGATATGCCTTCAAGAAATCCAGCTTGTCATTCTATTTGGGCTCTTCCAACTGCTTAAACTCAGACTTGGATTTGTGCTTGTCATGAGAATACCCAGATTTCACGGTAGACTTGGAAGAGCTAGACAGCTCAATTTTCGTCAGAGACTTTTTCTTCCCGAATCCAACTCCGCTTCCTGTAACAAAGCAAGAGCGACAGCAGTCTCGACATCTTTGGGACGGTGTAAAGTAATGACTGAATGAATATCATCTTTCAGTTCATTCAGAAAACGAGTCACAAAAAAGCCATGATTATACAGAAGGATGTGATGCGCTAGATCGACAAAAGTGTTGTAATAGTCCTCTACAGAGCCGGTTTGGTGAAGGGAATCCAACTGTTTCATATAGGTTTGGTATTGGTTGCGATCAAAACTGTCACACACTCTCGTGCAAAACTGATCCTAGTCTGAAATACGGCCTTGGCTTTCAACAGAATGGAGCCAAGCCGCGGCAGGACCCGAGAAAATTAGGGCAGCAAAACGGGTTTTCAAGGAGTCGCTCACTGAGAAGATCTCAAAGTACCTCTCGCACTTATCTCGCCACAGTCTTCGATTATCCCCATCGAATTTTGGGAAATCCATCTTGGGTAAGGGACTCGACTTCTGGTGGGTGGGAGGGGGAGCAAGAGCGAAATCAACGCGACTGGAGTTGGGATCAGGAGGCATACCCGTGACCGGGTGTGGCGGGTGGGATCCAAGGATCCCGTCGCCAGCATCCCGGAGGTGGTGGTCGACGCGGTGCCCGTTGGGCTGCTCCCAGGCCGATGCAGATGGACGCATCTCCTGCTATGGAGCCACGCTGAGGTCGAAGGGGTTGGTCCAGCACGACGGGGGCTGTGGAGGAGCCGTCGACGGGCGCGGAGGATAGCGAGGTTGCGGCGGTGGCGGCGGCGGAGGCGGTGGCTGGGCCGAAGGCGCCACCTCGAACTGCAGGGTGCGGTCCGCGGTGGTGGTCGCATGGACGAGGAGCTTGTCCATGGAAGCGTCCGCTGTCGCACGCCAAGCCTCGAGTCCCGCTAGCTTGTCCAGCATCGGCTTCATCATGGACTCGAATCCCTCAAGCTTCGATGAGAAGTCCTCCATGGAAGTCATCACCGCGGATTCAAACTTGGTCGGCTTCTTCTGCGGCGCCAGAGCGAGCACTGGTGGAAGCAGGAAAAAATTCGGGTGGGTGTGGTGGGGAATTGAGGCTCTGGATACCAATTGTTAGCATCCAAGATATCTGGAGAGGAGATTTGGAGGGGAAAGGCTAGAATCAGAGGGTTTGGGGAAGAACA
Source organism: Panicum virgatum (assembly GCF_016808335.1). Classification (NCBI taxonomy): domain Eukaryota; kingdom Viridiplantae; phylum Streptophyta; class Magnoliopsida; order Poales; family Poaceae; genus Panicum; species Panicum virgatum. The sequence goes on from NC_053152.1 coordinate 37,733,166, forward strand.
GAGTCGAGACAGGAGGTAGACGATGGAGGTTTGTCTTCTCTGTTCACGCATAACTGTCACGCTCCTCAGAGCCGGCAATATATGATGCTCGGTCACAGGCCGACCGGCTGGCCCAAATAGCATGGGCCGAAAGGTGGCCAGCCCACTAGAAGATCCACTAAGCAATACAAGATTGATTACTCCTTGGCGCCATTAGGATACGGGGTCCTGACACGCAGATCCTCGCCTCCGTCGCCGAGGCCATCGGCGGGGAGGACCGCACCGCCGACCTCCCCAAGGAGCTCATCGCCACGTCTTCGGCTTGCTTGGCTCCAGCGACCGCAAGCGCTGCTCCCTCGCCTGCCTCCGCGCCTCGCGTTCGAAGCCCAGGCGCTGCTGCTTTGACGACGAAGCCTCCACCTCTCCCTGCCTCCTTCCTCTGCGGCGGCACAAGCTTGCGCGCGGGGATGCGGCGGCATAGCGCGGACCCTCCTCTCCCACACTACTACAATTCTGGATTTTGCGAGGCACTTAAAAAAGGTCTAAGAGGCGTTCACAAAAAATGAACGCCTCTGTTAATGCCCAGCATTAACAGAGGCGGTCACTTCTTATTAACTGAGGTGGTTACGAAAACCGCCTCAGAAAATCGATTAACAGAGGCGGTCAAATGTAACATGAATGCCTCTGTTAATCGTTGTATTTTTAGAGGCAGCCACATTATAAAGGTCCACCTCGGTTAAAAAGCCCAGTCCATCTCGGCCCAATAGATGCTCCAAGTATATATACATGAAGCTAACCCTAATCCACCACTCCTCCCTCACTCCGCCCCATCGTACGCCACCTCCCTGAGCGCTCTCTCTCTATAGCCCCTCCCTCTCCCCTCCCTCTCCTCTCCGCCCCTCCCTCTCCACTTCTCCCTTGCACCGGCAATGGCAGGCGGCGGCGCGCGGCCGGGACGGTCGGGATCCGGTGGCCGCGTGCGGGATCTGGCGGGATCCGGCGGCGGCGGCCACCCCCTCTCTCCCTTCATGATCCGGAGCCGCGGAGGGCCAGGCCGGCGGCGGGCGGCGCGCGGTGGGCAGGGGCCCAGGTCGGCGGCGGGCGACGCGTGTATCCGTGATGGGCTCGGCGGGCCTATAGCTTGTTTTTCTTTTTTTTCTTTTTTTATTTGATTAACTGAGGTGTGCACCAAAACGCCTCAGAAAATACTCTGTGACTTTAGGTATGAGGTGTTTCTTATGCACGCCTCAGAAAATCAGAATTGTAGTAGTGCCAAGGTCACCTCCTCGGCAAGGCGCACCTTTATCTTCCAAGGGGAGAATCAAGCAACCGCAGAGGTGATGTGGTTACTTTGTTCCCTCCTCAAGAGATGCAGCCGATGTATGCTACCATGGCATGGGCTACACCGGCATCGAAATCTCAATTTTCTGCATGGGAGCATGGAGGATTTTGGATGCAATGCTACCCGACGCCGTATCCGCCACACTTCCAGGGGAGGGAAGCTTCAGAGGACCTATATTTGACAGGTTGAAGCAGCCAGTTCATGACCGATTGGGACAACACCAATCTGGTCAGGGGCAAAACCCCGGATACTTACTAGAAAGAGAGTCATATCCGTCGAGGTACAAGCAGAGGGAAGCCGGCAACTCCGGCCCTCCTCCCGAACTTCTCCTCGCACACTCCCTAGCCTAATCTTACAACTGGAGCCCCTCTACATCTCTCCTCTAGTGGTGTATGGGAGTGGAATGGATGAGAGAATGGTGAATGGTGGAATGCCCTTTGGAGGGGTGAGGGGGGCTCCTTTTATAGCCCAAGGAGGTCGGTTCCCGCGGGAATCAAATATGGGAACACTAGGAACCGCCTTTGGGAGGATAAGAGCGACCTTCCCGCCAAAGCTCGGGCCAATTGGCGCCAATGTGGGGTCGAGCGACCCCGGTGTTCGGCGGGCCCCCGAGTCCCACCTCTTGCGCCGCCTTTCGTCTTGGACACTGCTAGGTGGGCCCCCATCTTATGTATGTCGGTGCCGGGGCTTTGTAGGTCGGTTTTCTCTATCAAACGGGCCCATCTTGTGAGTGTGACGCATGATGAAGTCTTTTGTGTGTTTCTTTTGCGTCTTGTGCTTGTTTTCTCCTTATTCCGCGTATGGGTGCCTGCAAACTAAGAATCACCAAAACTTGTGAAAATTGTTAGCAATAAGCCCTATAACTACTTTTGGTGTTTAAATGTTTTGAAAAGCTGCAGGAGTTGACGGCTTTATTTCTGACTTAAGGGCCATCAACACGCCCAGACCGGTCTGACCGGTCCAAAGACCGGTCTGACCAGTTAGACTGCTGAGAACAGCGAGTCGGCCGTTGCTTCCAATTCTAAAGGGAAGGCCAAGGTTGCTGATTCAAGGGTGCCTATTGTGACGTATTTAAAGGACCCAGGTCATGGTGCAGAGAGGAATATTCGGCATTTGGCATTTAAATATATTGTTATTGATGATGAGCTTTATCGTCAGACTGCAGGTCATGGTGCTGAGATGTACTCCTCAAGTGTTTGGATTCTGATCAGGCATGTGTGGCTATGGGGGAAGTTCATGAAGGCATCTGTGGTACACACCAATCGGCTTCTTAAATGAAGTGGTTGCTTAGGAGAGCCGATTTTTATTGGCCAACTATGATGGTGGATTGTTTCAGATATTATAAGGGGTGTGAAGATTGTCAGCGGTTTGGTAATGCTCAGTTGGTGCCTGCTGCGTTATTACATCCTATCATCAAGCCATGGCCATTCAGAGGTTGGGGGTTGGGTTTCATTGGTCAAATTAATCCCCCTTCTTCAAAGGGACATCGCTTCGTGTTGGTTGCTACGGATTACTTCACTAAATAGACCGAAGCATTTTCTTTGAAGAATATGACACATCGGGAGATAATTGAGTTTATTACAGAGCACATTATTCATAGATTCGGTATTCCTCAAACTTTTACAATGGATCAAGGTTTATCATTTATTTCAAAGGAGGTACGTGATTTTGCCGAGTCTTATAAGATCAAGATACTCAATTCATCTCCATACAATGCTCAGGCCAATGGTCAGGCCGAGTCTAGTAATAAGATCTTGATAAAGCTTATCAAAAAAAGATAGAAGAGAATCCCAGGAGGTGGCATGAGGTATTATCTGAAGCATTGTGGGCTCATCCTATATCTAGACATGGTGCTACTAAAGTTACTCCTTTTGAGCTTGTATATTGTCAAGAGGCCATTTTGCCCGTTGAGGTGAATCTGGACGCTTTTAGATTGGCTAAACAAAATGACCTTACCGCTATTGATTACTATGACTTGATGATGGGCAATATTGATGAAGTAAGCGGCAAGCAGTTGTAAGTTTTGAAGGAAATTGAGAAGGACAAACTTCGGGTGGCTAGAGCTTACAACAAGAAGGTATGAGCAAAATCTTTGCAGGTTGGTGAGCTGGTTTGGAAGACAATATTGCCTCCTGGGTGGAAGAGTAACATGTTCAGCAAGTGGTCGCCAAGTTGGGAAGGACCGTACAAGATCGTCAAGTTTATCTTTGGCAATTCTTATATGGTGGAGACGATGCAAGGAGAGCGTCTTCCAAGGGCTCTTAATGAAAGATACTTGAAGAAATATTATCCCAGCGTGTGGCAGACACTTGAAGACGAAGATGGCCGGTATAGAGTATCGCCCTTAGCATTATTTTTAGCCTTGTGTTTTCTGTGTAAATCATGTATCTAGGCTAGTTTTTGGTACTTGCTTTTTGGCTTGCAAAGGTCACCAAAAAGGTAGGGGCATATGTTGGCAGCCAAAATTGGCAAATACCGAGGGCCGACCGGTCAGACCGATCTGGGCCTGTACAGTCCGAGTCGAGTTAGATCTGTAATTTGGAGTCCGTTTGTAACCCGATTTGGAAGTGGTACGCCCTCCCCGGCCTATAAATATAAAGGCCACGGTTGATTGAGGTTCTTTCTACCCAGGACAATCGAATCAATCAATCTACTTTTTCCTATTTTCCTCAAACCCTAGCTTTTCCAACCTTATGCTGTTCTTTGCTCGTCTCTATGGCGTTCAAGGGCGTCATGGGTGGCCTGCCGACCTCAAGACAACCCTAGATCTGCGAGCTCCGACGGGATCCCTCCTGAGCTCGTGGTTTTAGGTCTTCGCGAAGCTCTCTGCGCCCAACCGGTCTGACCGGTCGCCGGAGTACTTCGTCGGTGTTCTGATCATTGCGATCTTGCATGTTCTACCACTTGTGTGTTGACCAGATTTGCGTCAATAGAAGAGGCAATGCGCTAGTCTCGCTATCCCTTGTTCTCAACCCCATATGTTGCTACAAAGAAACATCTCATTATCTTTCCTGCTTTATTTTTCTCCATCCCAACCTCTCATATCTTTCAAAAATTGTTCTAAAAGAGCACTTGAAACCTCGAAAGTAAGCTACCACAGTCATTAAATGTTGCTTTCTCATTTATTCGATCCACGTGGATGGAGTCTCGATTTGCATTATCAAATGCATCCATGAATATATATGTGCATGGCCATAAATTAATTATGGCCTGCAGGTGAGGTCAGTCACCTCTCATGTTGCTGCCAATGAGCAATATCATTTGGTAGTGCATAATTTAATTAGGTTGTAGTCACTAAGTCTCAAACAGTAGTGCCAACAACTAATCCAACCAATTGCAAAATATCATATTTTGTAGAACTAAGAAACAATACTTTCAGCTCTATGCCGGTATGCACATGCACTTACATAGGTCATTTTAGGGTCTATTTGGTGTTATATTGTGATCCAAATTCTGATGGGAGAGTGTTGGAATTTGGGCTTGGCCCATTAAGGCCCATGTGGTGCAAACTTTTAATCCCACATTGCTAGTAGAAGTTGAGGAGACCACGTGACTCTCCTATATATCTAACCCATAGGCTTCACCGGAGAATATCAATCCTATTATTCCTCTTGTAAGCCGCCGCTAGGCGTTGTACACAAACACCCGATATAGTGAAGTTCTTGCTGGCTGGCGCCCGTGGTTTTTACCCTTCGCATTGGAGGGGTTTTCCACGTTAAATCTTCGTGTCTTTCTGCGGTTTGATCTTTCTATTTTTCATCGTTTTGTTCGCCGTCGCTTCTAACAAGTGGTACCAGAGCCGTGGTTTCAAGTTTGGGTTTCGTGATGGCGTCGATGAAGTATGATCTACCGATGTTGGACTACAAGACAAGGTTCTCGCTATGGCAAGTCAAGATGAGAGCTATTCTGGCGCAAACCAATGATCTTGATGAGGCGCTGGAAAAATTCGGGAAGAAAAAGAAGGATGAGTGGACCGATGAGGAGAAGCGCAAGGACCGTAAGGCTCTTTCTCTTATTCAGCTTCATCTATCTAATGATATTCTACAAGAAGTGCTGCAGGAAAAGACTGCTGCAGAATTGTGGCTAAAACTGGAATCGATCTGTATGTCGAAGGATCTTACCAGTAAATTGCATATGAAGTTGAAGCTGTACACGCTTAAGATGCAGGAGGGTGATTCGGTGATGGGTCACCTATCTGTCTTCAAGGAGATCGTTGCTGACCTAGGGTCGATGGAGGTTAAGTATGAAGATGAGGACTTAGGTCTTCTTTTATTATGCTCTTTGCCAAGTTCTTATGCAAGTTTCCGTGACACCATACTATTAAGCCGTGATGAACTAACCCTTGCGGAAGTTTGTGAGGCACTCCAGTCTAAGGAGAAGATGAAAGGCATGGTGCAGACAGATGGCTCGTCCTCTAGGGGCGACGCTTTGCATGTCAGAGGCAGATCAGAGCAAAGATCCTCAAGTGATAACAACGATCGTGGCAAGAGCAATGACGGTAGAGGCCGCTCCCAGTCCAAAGGTCCCAAGAAGAAATTCTGTAAGTATTGCAAGAAGAAATCTCATATGATTGAGGATTGCTGGAAATTACAGAATAAGGAGAAGAAGAAAAATAAATCTGATGGTAAGGCTAGTGTTGCTTCTGCTGGTGAAAACTCTGAGTCAGATTGTTTGGTTGTCTTTGCTGGTTGTGTTGCTGGTCATGATGAGTGGATTCTTGATTCTGCATGTTCTTTTCATATCTGCACTAATAGAGATTGGTTCAGTTCCTATGAGTCTTTGCAGAACGGTGATTTTGTGCGCATGGGAGATGATAACCCGTGTGAGATTATTGGCATTGGCTCTGTTCAGATCAAGACCCATGATGGCATGATTCGCATACTGAAGAATGTAAGGCACATACCAGGGATGAAAAGAAATCTGATCTCGTTGAGCACACTTGATAAAGAAGGACTCAAATACACCGGTTCAGGTGGAGTTGTGAAGGTATCTAAAGGTTCTCTTGTATGTTTGCTGGGTGATCTCAATCCTTCAAATTTATATGTTCTCAGAGGTTGTACTTTGCATGGTTCTGTTTCTGCTGCTAATGTTGCTAATGCTGAACCTAGTAAGACTGACCTTTGGCATATGCGTCTTGGACACATGAGTGAACTCGGTATGGCAGAATTGATGAAGAGAAACCTGCTGGATGGCTGCATTCTGAGTGGCAAGAAGTTCTGTGAGCATTGTGTATTTGGTAAGCATAAGAGGGTCAAATTCAATACCTCTGTTCATACCACAAAAGGTACACTTGATTATGTTCATGCTGATTTGTGGGGTCCTTCACGTAAGCCTTCATATGGTGGTGCTCGTTATATGCTTACCATTATTGATGATTACTCTAGAAGAGTCTGGCCTTATTTTCTGAAAAGCAAAGATGATACTTTTGCTGCTTTTATAGAATGGAAAGTTATGATAGAAAGGCAAACTGAGAAGAAGGTCAAGGTGCTTCGAACTGATAATGGTGGAGAGTTCTGTTCGGATGCTTTTGATGATTATTGCAGAAAAGAAGGCATTGTTAGGCATCACACCATACCATACACTCCTCAGCAGAATGGTGTGGCCGAGCGTATGAACAGGACTATCATCTCGAAGGCTCGTTGCATGCTGTCCAATGCCCATATGAACAAGCGTTTTTGGGTTGAGGCTGCTAATACAGCATGTTATTTGATCAACAGATCGCCTTCTATTCCACTCAACAAGAAGACTCCTATTGAGGTATGGTCTGGTACACCTGCAGATTATTCACACTTGAGAGTTTTTGGCTGCACTGCTTATGCTCATGTTGATAATGGAAAATTAGAGCCTAGAGCTATTAAATGTCTGTTTCTTGGTTATGATTCGGGAGTCAAAGGATATAAATTGTGGAATCCTGAAACTAGAAAGACTTTTATGAGCAGAAGTGTTGTTTTCAATGAATCTGTGATGTTTACTGACAGTTTGTCCACAGATGATGCTTTAGTTGAGAAATTGCAGTCACAAGTTAGTGTGCAGGTGGAGCTTATGGATGACCAGGAAAATGAAGTTGTTGGTAATGATGTTTCAGATAGTGTTCCTGATACTGTTCAGCACTCACCTCCAGTTTCACAGTCTGATTTGCAGCATGAGGAGGATGTAGATTTACCTATTGCTCTTCGCAGATCAAAGAGGAGTTGTGGACCTCCAAACCGTTTAATTGAGGAGTGTAATCTGACTTATTATGCTTTGAGTTGTGCTGAACAGGTGGAGGATGCTAGTGAGCCAGCAACATATTCTGAAGCCATTGATTCAGTTGATAAGGAGAAGTGGATCTCAGCTATGCATGAGGAGATGCAGTCTCTTGAGAAGAATGGCACATGGGAGATTGTAAGCTTGCCTGAGAAAAAGAAGACTGTTCGCTGCAAATGGGTCTTCAAGAGAAAGGAGGGTTTGTCTTCTAGTGAGCCTCCAAGATTTAAGGCAAGGTTAGTTGCAAAAGGTTTCAGTCAGATTCCTGGTGTTGACTATAATGATGTGTTCTCTCCAGTTGTGAAGCATAGCTCAATTCGGACTTTCTTTAGTATTGTTGCTATGCATGATCTTGAGCTTGAGCAGTTAGATGTGAAGACTGCATTTTTACATGGAGAGCTTGAGGAGGAAATTTACATGGATCAGCCAGAAGGATTCATAGTGCCAAGCAAAGAGAATTATGTTTGCAAATTAAAGAAATCCTTGTATGGTTTGAAACAGTCTCCTCGTCAGTGGTATAAGAGGTTTGATTCATTTATGTTGTTACATGGTTTTAAAAGATCTGAATATGATAGCTTTGTTTACATTAAGATTGTTGAGGAATCACCTATATACTTGCTGTTATATGTTGATGACATGCTTATTGCTGCCAAGAGCAAAAAAGAAATCACTACAGTAAAGAAATTGTTGAGTAGTGAATTTGATATGAAGGATCTTGGTATTGCTAAGAAAATTCTAGGTATGGAGATTACTAGAGACAGAAAATCTGGTTTATTATTTCTTAGTCAGCATAATTACATTAACAAGGTTCTTCAGCGTTTCAATATGCATGATTCAAAGCCAGTTAGTACTCCTATTGCACCTCACTTTAAATTGTCAGCTGCTCAGTGCCCTAGTTCTGAGAAGGATGTTGAATACATGTCAAAAGTCCCATATTCTAGTGCTGTTGGTTCTTTGATGTATGCCATGGTTTGCTCTCGCCCAGATTTATCATATGCTATGAGTTTGGTTAGCAGATACATGTCTAATCCTGGTAAAGAACACTGGAAGGCAGTTCAGTGGATTTTCAGGTACCTCAGAGGAACAGCAGATTCTTGTTTGAAGTTTGGGAGAACTGATCAGGGACTCATTGGTTATGTGGATTCAGATTATGCTGCTGATTTGGATAGGCGCAGGTCACTCACAGGTTATGTGTTCACTGTTAGCAGTTGTGCTGTGAGTTGGAAGGCTACTTTGCAGCCTGTTGTTGCTATGTCTACCACAGAAGCAGAATATATGGCTATTGCTGAAGCGTGCAAGGAGGCAGTTTGGCTAAAAGGTTTGTTTACTGAGCTGTGTGGAGTTGGTTCTTGCATTGATCTATTCTGTGACAGTCAAAGTGCTATTTGCCTTACTAAAGATCAGATGTTTCATGAAAGGACAAAGCATATTGATGTCAAGTACCATTATGTTCGTGATGTTATTTCACAAGGTAAATTGAAGGTATGCAAGATCAGTACTCATGATAATCCAGCTGATATGATGACTAAACCAGTTCCTGTAGCTAAGTTTGAGCTTTGCTCAAGCTTAGTTGGTTTGACAGTTTAGCCCAAGAGGCTATTTGGCGCCAGAAGTTCTGTTCTTTGTTGTGTTCAGGTGATGATTTTGATATGCTACAAGAAGGAATTTGTCTCAAGGTGGAGTATGTTATATTGTGATCCAAATTCTGATGGGAGAGTGTTGGAATTTGGGCTTGGCCCATTAAGGCCCATGTGGTGCAAACTTTTAATCCCACATTGCTAGTAGAAGTTGAGGAGACCACGTGACTCTCCTATATATCTAACCCATAGGCTTCACCGGAGAATATCAATCCTATTATTCCTCTTGTAAGCCGCCGCTAGGCGTTGTACACAAACACCCGATATAGTGAAGTTCTTGCTGGCTGGCGCCTGTGGTTTTTACCCTTCGCATTGGAGGGGTTTTCCACGTTAAATCTTCGTGTCTTTCTGCGGTTTGATCTTTCTATTTTTCATCGTTTTGTTCGCCGTCGCTTCTAACATTTGGTAGAGCTCCATCTGATTTTGATTCTCTATTGGAGCTGATTCTCTGAGAGTTGAGAGTAGTGATTTTGTGGCTGAAAGTGATTCTCTAGCATATATTAAAATCTTAAATCAGGATGGAGAATCACTTCACGTAATCAGGAGAAGCTATTTTTTTCGGCTCCTAGCTTCTTAGTTCATTTCACAGAATTACTTCATAGAATCAGGCAGAGAATCACTTCTGTCTAAAAATTGTTTGCCAGAGCTCCTGCTAGATTCAGCAAAGAAGCAGCTCTGAGAGAATTGCAAAATGCACCCTTAGTGGATAACGTGCGACACTTTGCTATTTGGTTAGTACATGAATGAACTATTTCGCATATTTCACAGTTGTCACTGCCAATTTTTTCCGTACGATCATGATGCATGGGGAGCTTTCTTGTCAAATTTACAAGTTTTTTAATCAGAAATATATGATGAGTTGTTATTAAGTTTTTATAAATTAAAGGTATTTCAACAGAGCGACATTTTGAATTTTTCATTTGTTGGTGGTTGAACAGGAGGAATTCATTGCATTTGAAGCAGTAGAAAAACTAACCCGGTGGCATTTTTAGATCTTTTGATCTGACTAGTTAACTCAATATATGGATTGTATATGATGTGGAAATTTTGTCGGCCTACTTTTGTGCAAAAAAGGCATAACGGTCTATATATGTTCTATGGGCTATGTCAATGATGTGCTCCCTTATCTTTTGATGAGTTTGTGGATTCCAAATATCTTTCCCATCTGCGTTTGGTCCTAACAATAGCATGATTGTGTCTAGTGTATGATGAGACTTAGATTTGATATACTGTTGTCCAATTCATAAATATTGCAGGCTATATATATAGAGATGTATAGCATGACTGGTCCACCATGCATGGCATAAATAATTGCACATGATAGCTCCAGAGTACTACACATTTAAGGAAACAGCAGCGTCTGATTGCTGCATTTCTTTAGCCACATAAGATTTGTCGGTTGCTCTGACAAATCATTTTGGTTTGGTTGGTTGGCTAGCCAGGACACATGCACATGTCCTGCTGCCAACATGCACTTACTACCTAATAACTAAAAAAAATCTTATAAGTCCACATGTCCATAAGAGACAACACCAAACCTGTTGTTTACTTATTGATTCAATGCGTTGAATTATCACATAGATAGATTATTAGGGAAACTGTTGGGAATTAGATAATCTCCTCATCGTGGGTACTGCTAGCTGTAATCATGCACCATGCAGTTCATTGCCATATTTTCTAACTTGAAGATGCTCTGGAAATATTGTGATATGGCTAAATTCAACTCTTGACAAGCTAGATTTAATGCCTGACAAATAATGTCATTGCTGTAAGAAACTCAGTTCACTCCCCACCACAGAATAGTTAGCATATGCATATGCAATCACAAAAGAAAGAGAAATAGTAAAAATAAACAGTAGGGTACTGTAATGAGTGAAAACATGCTAGCGAAAAGATATTGTCTATTAAATTAGTGATGATCTAGACGAAACAAGCAGAGCTTAAACGGCCCAGCCCAGCTTCCCGTGCAAACAAGTCCTAGTAGGAGACAAGAAAGCCCAGCCTTGCCTTGTTCCCTACCCGGCCTACGAAGCCCATTGCTTTGGTATGGCCCAAAAGAACCGGCACAGAAACAAGGAATAATCAGTCCCTCTTTCATGAAGGAAAAAAAAAAGGGTCCGTCTATTCCTTACTCGAGTGATTTCAACCTTTAGCTCACACGTGTGTTTCAGCCAGCCAAATCACACAAAAAATACAACAGCACAAAATTGAGTGAAACAAAGGCTGCCATCACCCAAAAAATTGTATACATCCAATCAATACCAAACAAACCAGATAAAATAAAAAAAATAAAGGAGAATATAAACAAATTTCATGACAAAATAATAATCCAAAAAATAAATTTCATGACAAACTAATAACCCAGAAAACAAATTTCATGACAGACTAATAACCCAAAAAATTTTTTGGGATGCATTTGAAACAAATAGAGCATAATAACAGAAAATAAATAATAGAAAAAAACTTTCATAAAACAATTTTATAATAACAAATTTTGATAAATTTTTTTCTTTATAATGAATTTTCATAATACCAAAACTTCATAATAAAATTTTTTCAAAAAAACAAATTTTCATAATAACAAAATTCAAAAAACAAAAAAATTCTTCGTAATGAATTTTCATAATACCAAAACTTCATAACAAAAATTTTCAAAAAACAAATTTTCATAATAACAAAATTCAGAAAACAAATTTTCATAATACCAAAACTTCATAATAAAAAATTTTCAAAAAACAAATTTTCATAATAACAAAATTCAAAAAACAAATATTCATAATACAAAAATTTCATAATAACAAATATTCATAATAACAAAATTCAGAAAACAAATTTTCATAATAACAAAATTTAGAAAACAAATATTCATAATACCAAAATTTCATAATAACAAATATTCATAAAACAAAATTTCATAATAACGAATTTACAGAAAACAAAATTTGATAAAACAAATTAAAGAAGCCCAAATAGCCCAGAAAACAGATTTCATGACAAAGTAATAACCCAGGAAACAAAAAAAAGATCAAATGCCCAATCAAAAAGATGCATCACAGCCCAATCCAACCAAGATTAAGAGATAAAGCCCAAAAAGAGGAAAAGCCCATATATAGTAACCCAGTCCAACTCGATAAGGGCAAAACAGAAAAAGTGAAAAAAGGAAAAAGCAATGGCAGACTAGTAAATAAGAAGTAAAGTTCATCTAGGATTCTTGCAAGACAAGTAGATGAGAACCCGTAGCTTACCTTTTCACGTGGGGTTGTTGGGGTTGTTGCCACACGCAGACTGCTTGTGAGGAAAAGATCCAAAACAGATCCAAGTGCCCACCAAATGAAAACAAAGGCACCAGTAACCAAATCATCAGATTGAACATGGAGAAGGAATCGAGGGAGGGCAGGAGTCACAGTACAAGCAGATCAAACAAAAGAGAGGATGATCATCAATTAAAAAGATATCAGGTCAGTTTAATTCTAAAAGTTAGTGTACAGCAGCTACAATTAGATGAAAATTTGAGAGTTGTAGTATTTCCTGATTGATGTAATGAATTTGGTTTGCACGCACAACCTGACTACAAAGAACACAGAAAAAGAACAATATCTTCTGTTGCATATTGCAGAAAAGAACTAGCAAAACAAAATTTGTCAAAATCTTACATGACATTGCAATTATCAAATGTGATATTTGAATTTCAGGAACCTACAGGGGCATATGAACTAGATGTTATAAATGCAGAGAAACAGAGTATGAAGTTAACTGAAGAAGGCATTATTTTGAACGTGGCTGATAAGGTAACTCATACTGAAATTACTCCCTAGAAATGGATATATGAACAATGAACAACTACTGAAAAGGTAAATTGACTAGACTATTAAATGTTCTAGCAGATTGGAAACAATGAAACTTCAAATTTGGAATCTTCTGAAATGCAAATAGCAAGCCAATTTTGGTCAAAGGAAATGTTTAATGGAGATGGAGCCAGCAATCTAGATGATAGCAAGACACAGACAAAGGTACAAAAAATAAAAAAGGCTGCCTGATTAAAAAGGGGATCAAATGAAGCTATTTGAGAAAATGCATTTGAACTAACACATTAGTGGTATTTGTGCAGGGATTTTATACATATTTGCTATGGGAACAAATCAGAAATTCACAGGAACAGGACAACAATTCAGAGATCTATCTGGTATAACTAAACAGCTATATGAAGTTAAAAGTTATATTTCAAGTCCTACAAAATTACAGTGAGTCCATAGCTACAAACTATTGTGATTTGTGCATGTATGTTGGCAGAACCAAGGAGAATCATTGATGGGCCTTCTAAATGCAAATTTGGGATATGAGGTAAAAAACATTGAAAAGGATAATGTCGTTGCTCCAGCTAATTTGAAGTTAATTTCTTGATGATATTTTTAGTCTAAGAAAATTGCATTAGTTTACATACTAATGAAACATAGACAGCTAACAAAAATATTTGAAGTTGCAGGACTTGACAGTGGGGAATATTCAAATACCAGCACTTAGTGAAACAATCTATACTGCTGATACCAATCCAGAGGAGATGGCAAGAAATGCACAAAAGCAGGTAAAAAAAGACAAATCATTTGGTGAAAATAAATTTGTGCAATGAAAAACAAAAGTACTAACCAAGTAGTTACTTTTGGCATGAAGATGAATCCTGTAAGCAGGTTCTTGACTGATGAAACAAGAAATCAGAACAATGACACAATGTCAAATAGTGAGGTAAGAAAAATGTCTTCAGATAAAATTAAAAAAAATTAGTGAACAAGATATTGATCATTTGCAAAATCAAATAAAAAATAACTATATGTATACTTCTGCAGATTGAGGAAACAACGTTTGATGCAAATGGAGAAAGGGAATTCAACACACAGGATGAAATCTGCAGGAATGATATTTTCAATACACTACAGTTAGAGGAGGTGAGTAACAAAATGAAAACTAAGTTGTTGTGCATATATGAATGTATATCTATACAATATAATAACAAAAAACAAGTTTTCATTGACAGGTTGAATCAAGAGAAAACTGTGACTCAGAAGCAATCATTCAGCCAGTAAATGAAGCCACAGAAGACATCTTAAATGGAGAGGAGATAAATGGCAGCCAAGTATTGACAGAAGAGCAACTCGATGAATTCATTAGAAGGGAGGAGTTAGCAGCCTCAGAAGGGAATAATGCAGCAATTGAAAGCAAGTACACACCCCAAATAGGAATGGAATTTAAGGATAGGGATGATGCTCACCACTTCTTTTCTTTCTATGGATTCCTTGCTGGTTTTGAAGTTGTCATTGCTCATGTAACTAGAACTACAGCCAAGAAAAGGAACAATGAGATTTATAAACAGGAGATGAAATGTCATCGCTATGGAAAAGAAGGAACTAAGAAATGTGAGATCAATGAAGAAGAAACACTGATAGAAGATGGGCCAGCAGAAGAACAGAAAAAAAGAAGAACAAATGTCCAGGTCAGAACAGATTGCAAGTGTGTGATGGTTGTAAAGGAAGACAAAGGGATTTGGAAGGTTGTAAGACTTGACTTAGAACATAACCATGAACTTAGTCCAAAAGATAGGAATCAATTATTCAGTGGCAAAAAAATATGACAGACAATGAGAAGGGAATTATAAGGACCTTGAATGATAACAACATACCAACTAGAAAAATGATTGCCATTCTGTCATACTTGAGAGGAGGCCTGACTGCACTTCCCTACAAGACAAAAGATGTGCAAAACTTGAGAACAAAAATCAACAGAGAGGTTACTGGAAGTGACATGACAAAGACATTTGAATATTTCAGAAAAAGAAAAACAGAAGATCCGACATTTTATTACAGATTTCAAGTGGATGAGAACTTGAAAGTCAAGAATATATTCTGGAGGGAAGGTATATCACTGAATTGGTATTCAGAATTTGGAGATTGTGTAAGCTTTGACATCACTTACATGACAAACAAGTATAATCTTCCTTTCGCACCGTTTGTTGGCATAACTGGTCACGGGCATACATGCCTTTTTGGGTGTGCTTTCCTATCAGATGAAACAACTGAAACCTTCAAATGGGTATTTGAGACATTTCTTGATTCAATGGGAGGAAAGCATCCTAGATCAATAATAACTGACCAAGACAAGGCGATGAAAGCAGCAATTGAGAAAGTGTTTCCAAACAGCAAGCATAGAAATTGTTTTTTTCATATAAAATCAAAGTGCTACAACAAAAATTTGAAGTGCTTTGCAGTTAACAAAGGACTGCCAGAAATGTTTGAGGACATTGTCAACTATTCAGTTACTGAAGAAGAATTTGAAACACTATGGCAGAAAATGATCTATGATTTCAAATTGGAGAACAACAAATACTTTACAAAAATGTGGAACATGAGGAAGAGATTCATACCAGTTTATTTCAAGAATGAGTTCTTTCCTTTCATCCAAAGCACCGGTAGAAGTGAGGGGGCAAATGCAAGATTCAAAGATAATGTAGGTCCTACATACAGCATTGTCAGTTTCTTGCGGGAATATCAAAGAATAGTTGATGGAATCAGAAACAAGGAAGAAATAGAGGATAATCAAACCAAACAAAAGCAACCAAAAGAATTGTACTACGGGTACACAATTGAACAGCAAGCAATGGAGTTGTACAATAGAAATATATTTTTGAAATTCATGAATCAGTTGAAGCTGGCAGAAAAATATAAATACAAGGAAATAGAAGAGGGCAAGTACTTTGAGGTATGGTACAAGTCCAATCAAATTCAGAAGCGGGAAAGAATCAGGAGATATATAGTTCTAACAGACCTTACTCAAGGGAAAGAGGAATTCAGTTGCATCTGTGGGAAGTTCAGTAAAGGTGGAATATTGTGTGTTCACATACTAAAGGTGATTGTTGAAGAAGAAATAAGAGAAATACCTAGAAAATATTTCATAGACAGATGGAGGAAGAAAGAAAAAAATGCATAATCCTATCAGATCTGAAACAAGTGATACGCATGAATTGCTAAGATTCAATATGCTATCAAGAAAAGGTGCAATATTGACAAATAAAGGTGCAAAGAAACAGGAAGCAATGGATTACCTCAACCAGCAGTTTGACAAGATCAATGAACACCTTGACTTGCTGCTGTTACAAAACGATACTGGAGAATCATCAATAGCAGAAAATCTAGTACAACAGCAAGGAAACAGGGAAGGAACTGAAAATCTTGAATGTTGTGCAGAGATAGTAGTACTAACGGATCCTGATAAAATACAACAGAATGGAAGACCAAAAAATCCAAAGAGACTGATGTCGCTGGTGGAACAAGAAAGGATAAAGATGGCAAAAGCAGAAGCAAAAAAGAAAAAAAAACAAAACCCAAACACCTCAAGTAAGATTTGCATTGGAACTAGTTAATAATTGCATAGTATAAAAGAAACATTTTGTCGAGTAGGCATATAACATACAAACTACTCTGAAATATAATTTTGTAGGTCCCCAGGGGAAAAGCAAGAAGAAATTGGAGAAAGGAAATCAGAAAGAGTGATGCTGGGAGTTGAAAAAAATGGGCAGCAACAAGAGGAGAACTTATAAAGCACAATTATGTATTGAGTACTAGGATCACAAATGTACTTATGAGTCTATGATTCAGGGGTTTTGGGCATAATATGTGCTAAACATGTTTATCTATCATATTACAGAGATTGTACTGCTCAAAACAAATGAGCACATTTAAATCTGAAATCTAAACTCAGCACTGAGAATGATGTGTAAACAAAGCCTTCATGATTCATGGTGGTGATGCTATCTTAGTCTCCCTGCATTAAAAATTCAGAATATGTATGAAAATAAATAAATGAACAATAAAAGAATGATAACATAAAATATAACCATGGGCAAATAAAAAGTGAAACTAACCTTCACATTGAAATAGACAACTCGATGCTTCATTCCTAAATTCTTCGGTTGGAAAACCAAATCATTTGCAATCTTAATGCGAATATGTGGTATATCGGTGTGCGAGAAAATAGTTGTTAGAGAAGTTCTTGTTGACATCCAGTGTTCAAGAAACATCATACAGTAAATTCCAGAATCAGTGCTGCCAAAAAAATGAAAATAGTGATAAGTAATGATAACTTGAAAAACTTGTAGAGAAGTCATAGAAAAAAGGGTAAAAACAGTGAACTTACGTATTTTCCGGTGGCTGTTCAGGTACTGCTGGGTAAACAAACTCATAATTTTCAAAGCCCATATCCAGACCCACATATTTATCCCAGTGGATTTCAAAAGAATTTCTCTGCAAACAAAAATAGATAACCAGCCTATACATTAAAAACTGACATGCCATAATATGCTGTAATCACAAATATGATGTAACTCTAAATAACAATTTGGGTAGGCAGAGTGTTTGCAAAATCATGAAAAAGGGTAAAAAGAAACACTAACCAGCCTTCCACGGACAAAAACTTGATACTCATCATCTTTCTTAAAGACTGAATCAAGGATAACGTACATACGATCCTTTATGTCTACAACAAATACAAACCAATGGTCCTGGAAGAAAGTAGGATAAAACAACTGCAATAAAAGAAAGATGTTAAAAAAATGGAAAATGATTAGCTAATAAAAGAGATTACATGGTCAAAAAATATTTGAAAGAAAAGACACAACAATTGACTGACCATATTGGATTGATTTAGAGGACTAGCCTTTGATGATCTTCTAAAAGCTCGAGCCAACACATCTTGATCAGCTTCATCTACATCCTTGAGCAATTGATCCTAGAAAATGGGAAATATATTTAAATGATAGTGATAGGAGCAAAATGTACTGAGAACAAAAATAAGCCATTAGATAACCAAAAACAAATAGGAAATTTAGCTAGGAGAGAGAGAATCTTACAGAAATATTTGAGAAAAAATAATGTCGTCTTGAATTTACAGGATGACCACTGGGTTTTGAGAACAGACTGTAGGCAAAAACAGAAACCACAAAAGACTTCACAACTCCACCCGGTTTAAGAGAGTCTCCTAATGCCCAAAAGGTGCAACGGACTCCTGAAAGATTGACTGCATCCTCACTGCATGAAAAATAGAATAAAGCTAATAAACAAAACCGTAGAATGAAAAGCAAAAAAGAAACTGAACAACTCAAAACTAGGTAGAGTAGAGAGGAAAATAACACTAACCCTTGAAATTCAGATAAAGCCAACTTGACAATACTATTGTAATTATCAATCTCAGATTTAGAAACATGAAACTTATTGGAATTGGAACCAGTAACACAGCCACCTTTGAACAAAGGTCCAGGTTTAACAACACGTCTAGGGCCATGGACAGGAAGTTTACCACCAGTTGTAGAATCCCTAGCTCTAAAAGAAAATGATTGTGAATCATTTACATCAGAGCGGGCATTGGGGGCTGGGCACAAAGCCTGAGGGGCAGAACCCTTGAAAGCAGATTTCTGAAGTTTTGAGTTGTACATGATATCAGATTTTTTACTCATAGCTCGAACACTATCATCTAGAGATCTTTCACCAACAATCTTAACTTCAGGAGAATCCTAGAAAAATATAAAAACAAGAATACGATAAAAGATTGTAAAAAAATTGAAATTGAAAGTGGAAAATAGAAAATGAGAAAGAATGAACACATACACTGTGATTTTCAGTCAATCGAGAATTAAATCTTGAGCTGGAATTCCTAAGACGCTGAGACACGGCAGAAGATTTCCTTTGTGTACTGTGAGGAGTGCAGCCTATAGTTTGCATCACAATTGGAGTCTGATAAAACAAAATGGAAGTGTTCTAAGATTGGAGAAGTGAATAATATTACAAAGGACAAACTAAGAAATAAAAATACTAGACAAAAAGAAATAAGGTAAAGAAAAGGATATAATATACCCTTTGAGATAATGGAGGTGATTCATTATCTTTATCAGAAGCAGCCTATAAAATGGATTGAACAAAAAAAAGTATAATTTAGACACAAAGGAAATCAGATTAGCATATGAAAAAGAGTATATACAAGAAAAATATGAAAGGCATAAAGGAAACAACAAAAAATAAATAAAAAAGAAAACATAATACCTGCTTAGAAAAAAATCTGGTCATGCCTGGCTTAGGAGATGGAGAAATTGAATCAGGAGCATAATAGTTCTCCTTGTCAAGCATAATCACGTCGCTCTGAGTGTGATGATTAGCATTAAAAATAGCAGAATGCTTCAATTTCTTAGGTGCAGAAACAGCAGGCTCTTTTGCATGAACAACTGGTGATGAATTCTTTGCCTTATCAAGTTTGATTTTAGATGGACCAGCATCTGATTTTTTTATTTCATTATGACAAAAGTGTGCTGCAAAAAAATAAATAGAAACCCAATAATATTGAGTAAAAGATAAATTAAAAAAATTGAAAAAAGAAAAAAATTGAGGTACTGATTGAAATTAAAGACATAGGTAAGAAGATGTAACTGTTCTTTGTCAAATTTTGCATCACCCTAGCAATGACATCGTTATCAACCTAAAAAAATGAGAAAATAAAAAGAGTAGACTAAGAAACCAGTAAAAGAAATTAGGACACCGGAAATGAAGAAAAAAATCAGAGTCAAAATGAGAGAATTAAACATGAATATTACATTTGAAGGTGTAGAATTGGCAGGAGAACAGTGCAATTTGGGGATAGGCAAGGGGGCAGAGGGTTTGCAAGCGTTATTAGCAGCATCAGAAGCTCCAGAAGGTGAAGAACAAAACTACATTTATAAGAAATTTGACAAAAAAGGATATTAGGCCAAAAAGAATAAGATGACAAAATAAAAAGAGAAAAAACAAACAAAAACAAACCTGAGCAAGATTTGCACAGGGAATATGGCTAGATAGATTTGTAGCTTTCTCAGCTTCATATTGAGAACAAGGGACATCATCCTGGGCATCTATACATATGTAACAAAATGATATAAAGGTTAGAAAATAGTGAATATAAACAAGCTAACAGAAAATAAAAAAAATAGAAGAATACCCGAATTGCCAAGATTCTGTCTCCTACTTGATCCAGAAGAATTCATTTCTTCGTCAACTCATGAACATTGGGATGCTGAGTAGAAGTGGCATTATCATGATTTGACCCACGGTCATTATTTTCGTAGGCATTAGCAATGAGCTTAAGAAGATCCAGGACTAAATTTTCAATGCGAGAATCAATGGAATACACATGATTCAACAGTTTACATAACACAGATTTCAGCGAATCTGGCATGGCACTAACATGATTGACATCCAGCTTAACAAACACTCCAGAGTTGAAGAGGTAGTTCTGAATAAGCTTGCAAATGCTTGCCTTCAAAGAATCAGGAAGCTTGCGACCAGAAAATTGGTCCAAATTCTCAGCAAAATGAGAATCTATATTGACACACATTGGATTGTAAAGAAACCTTAAATCCTACAAAAAATAGAAATATTAAAGAAAGTCAAAAAAAGATAAACCAAAATTGAAGCAAAAGAAACTCAATGCTGAGCAAGTGAGAGATCAAATATGTTAGGCCAAAAAAAGATAATATAATAAGAGAATGGTGGTACTGTAAATAATATACATACATAGAAATAGCATAAAAAAGCATTAAAAAGTGATATGTACAAATGCACATGTTAAAAATTTAAAAAATGAGAAATACCTTTGAATAGCAGGTATGAGAAACATCAAGTAAGGGGTGATATCCATAAGAACTAGGAGACTTCATGTCAAGCTGAGCATAGGTCTGTATCATTGAATCCTTCCAAACAGTAATGCGTGGAATAGAATCTGAGACTTGGCGAACTCCAAAATCAACATAATCTAGGTACAGTACCTAACAGTTTAAGTAAAAACACACACAAAAAGGAGAGATATGTTAATGTTTGAATTGAATATGTAAGAAACAAATTATAATAATAACAGTAAAGTAAATTTATAGTCAAGAAAAAGGAAATACTTACAGCAAGGTAGTACAAGCAACCACCAAGACTACCACCAAAGCCTGAACTTATACTTTTGCCACGATTAAAGGATTTAACACAATCAAGCAACCAGTCCAGAATATAACCGCACCAATCATATTGATTCAGATTGTTAATATCCTCAAAATTACCAAAATATCGATAGCTACGGACACTTGAAGTATTAGGACATAGAAAACTGTTCATTGCAACAAGAATAAAACAAATGATCAAATCTTCATCAGACTAAGTTTGATGCTTTAGAATTTTGTTGGCAAAAAACTTCACTGAAGGCAAGGACTGTTTCTCAAACATTGACAGCACAATTGCTTTACCCCCAGAAGGATCGGAAGGGAAATGTTTATCACCCATTGGAAGGCCAAGAACTAAATGCACAGATTCTTTTGTAAGAGAGATAACCTTGCCATCAACAACTATATCAGCTGATCTATAATTCACTAGCTCAGCTACCCACTTCACAAACTTATTAGGCACATAGCACTTTTGGAAAAGCAAAAGAGATCCCAGCCCAGAATTTTCAATGACTTCACGATTTTCAGGTGTAAGAGCATCCAAAATAGATGAAAAGCTTGAAACTGAAAATCTGGTAAAAACTTCTTTGGGCCTTTTAGCAGATTTTTGCTTCTTTGCCTCCTAACAGAGAAGAAAAAGTTGTTATAAACATAACATTGAATCGAAATAAGAAAAGTGAAAACAAGAAAGAAAGTAAATCATAAATTATGACTGAAAAGATAAGAACCTCAAGAGATATAGTTTTCGCGAGCTGCCTCTTCAAAACCTTCAATTCATGGTACTGAAAACACAAAAGGAACATGGAAAATTAGTCTAAGTGTAATTAAAATTGAAAATCTAAAAAGGAATAAGAGGGAAAATAAAGTAAATTACATTTTTCAAAACTTGTTGATAAGCAACAAATTGGATGCTTTCAATGCCCCCAGAGCTGTGAACTTGATAGAAAACAAGAATAAAAACAGGAAACACAATTAGAAAAACAGGATATAGGGGTATAGGCAAATTTAAAAAAGAACACAAAGAGGAAAAACTTACTTCTGAATCTTCGAAGTCATTACTCTCACTGTCAGATAGATAAGCAGACAAATCTTCACTGTCCAAACCATAAGAATCCTGACTGTTGTCAAGGTCGATAAATTCCTTAGGCCTCTTCCTTGCCATCTACAAAAAGAATAATTACAACTAATACCAAAATACGAGTCAAACTGGAATACTCTGGACGTTTTTGATGCAACAAAGCTAATATTAAGAACCAACAGAAATTATTAAAGAAAAAATCCTACGAAAAGGCATCAAAACCATGTAACATACATTTCAAAATGACCAGTGATGCGAATCAGCAAGGTATGCATCGATATCCTACAACAGATAATGCCATTCATCAAAAGTAATGAACAAACATGTTCAGATAATGTCATTCATCAAAAGTAATGAAATCTCCGTACTATTTCCAAAAAAAATTGCTAGTGTACAGGTCTGCTCCTATATGAACAACAAACTGAGGTGACAGTAAAAGGGAAAACTAATAGGAAAAGGTAGCAAAAGCACCACACATTTAAAGAAGGGAACAGAGCATGAATCTCACTGAACATTGTCACTTGATTACATCTAACGGATAGCAGAAGCAACAAACAGACAGACAGCAAGAATAGCAGTATCTACAACAGCATTATACCTAGCATAGGATCCAAATTTTCAATCACATTAGGCCCCAACCATTTTGAAACAAATAGTACCTAACAAATTCAGAAAATGCTATTCATCCACCAATGCTTCATTGATTTAAATCTTAAAAACTATATTGCAGTACTGAAACCAAACAAACAGCATAGGCTGTCAAAACAAATGGCACAATGCATCTACAAAGGATGGGATGCAGTGCAAATCCCACTAGATACAATACCAATTCCTATTCATTAGAGATGTAACTGTGTATACAAATCAGAAGAGGTAAGTAAAAGGCCTAACTACACTAGAAGCTAAAAACAGAGAAGAAAAAAATCAGCAAAACAACAAAGCATACATTCCATGGGGAAATGCAATATATTGGATAAAACACTCGAGTGAGAAAATTTATTAACTATTAAAACAAGAAAATAAATAAAATAAAGTCGTAACAAATAAATTTGGCTACAGATAAAAATGAGTGGCATACAAGTCAGCGGCTATTGATTAATCTATTTTGTGCAATTTTTAGGTACAAAACTACTCGGAAATAAGTTAGATAAAAAGGAACTAGCCGAAATGGGTACAGATCTAACTACAACAGCTATGAAGTATGAATCAGGGGAAAAAAATAGAAACTACAATGAAACAGGGGAATGACTGAAATCTGAAAGCAAATCAGATGGAAGGGGGAGGCAGAATCAAATAAGCCAAATCCACAAGCAAAAACAAAGCTCATATGGGAGATCAGGCAGGCAGTAGCCGCGACGTGGATGCTCCAGCAGCACCTCCCGTCACCGAGGCCTCCTCAGTGCCGCCTCACCCTCGGCCTCCAACGCGCGCCGCCTGTGATCGCTGCCGTCGTGCATGTTCTAGCGAGAGAGAGAGAGAGAGAGAGAGAGAGAGAGAGAGAGAGAGAGAGAGAGAGAGAGAGAGAGCAGATGGGGTCTCCCGCCGGGCTGCCCCCATCATCTCCAAAAGTCAGGGGGGGGGGGAGAGATCAGATGGGGTCTCCCCCGCCGGCTGCCCCCCATCATCTCCAGAAGTCACGGAGAGAGAGGAAAATCACGGCAAGGCCAAAATCACCATAAAGGCCAAATCACCGCGAGCCTGATTCGAATCAGGAAACAACCAAATGCGCCGCGAGATTACTGCAAAAATTAACGGAGAAAACGAGACCAAAATAGGAAATAAAATGGAATTAAATACAGAAGCACAAACAGATCGGGGTGGAGAGTGCAAGCAACCAAACAAATTGGTGGAAATCAAAAAGTGAAGGAAGAAATCATGATGAACCCTAGAATCGCCTCACCTGTGCAAGAGGAAAGGGAAAAGCAACACGAGCTGAGAGAGACAGAAAAGAGAGAGCTCTGTATAAGAAAGTCGTAGAAAGCGCGGCGGGCGCGGAAGCCGTAGAAAAGCGGCGGGCGCGGACAAAATTAAAAAAAAAATGACCCCATGGGTCAGACAAAGCGGAGTGCGGAGAGGAACAAAGACATCACAGCGAAGACGGAAAGAGATCGGACGGACAGAAATTCGAGTGAGAGACAGACCAGAAATGCTCGGGTGAGCCATAGCTTTTCCGAAAAAAAAGGTGGCGCTGGGTGTCAGCAAAGGTAATGGAAATGGTTTTAATCACATGAAGACTATGGCCCATGAACTTCCCTTCCTCGCACCCACGCTGCCAATCATCCTCGTCTCCAGCATGGCGTATCCGCCGCCAAATCTGCTATCATCAAACTTCACCACTAGCTTCACCATCGGCGAAGCCTGCCATACTCCCCTACCATCTACATCCACCCACTGGATGTCCTTCACCATCCGTGGCCAGTGGCGTCCACACCGCCTTGCTGCCACTACTACAAAAATGACTTGTAGCAACGTCCCGAATTTTTTAGAGGCAGCTCAAAATTTGACCCGTTGCTACAAATAGAACGAAATTACTGCAGCAATCTATCCGCTCCTAAAAATATATTTTTAGGGACTGGTCATCCCCTCACCCGCCTCTAAAAATACTATTTAGGGGCGGGTCACCCCTTTCCCACCCCTAAAAATGGACCCTATTTTAAGGGCAGGTGCGGGAATGATCCGCCCTAGGGGTGGGTCACTCCCTCACCCTCCCCTACAAATGATTTTCAATTTTATTCTAGAAATTTGTTTAATTAAATTATAGCAAAACACATTAAAAAAGGTGAAAATTTAGCATAAACCTATTGTGATCTATAGAACAAGGAAAACATAATAAAAACATATTTCAGCGTATAAAGTGATAATGGATGTGGAAACCATTAAATTAGACTTGAGTTGTATGAGATAGTAGAATGATTGAGTTGTAAATTATGATTTTACACTCTTAGCTATTTTTCCGTGTACGGGCCCTCGGGCACTCGGCAAAGATCATGTATGTCGAGTGCCTACCCTTTGAGGAGAGCCGGCACCTGGTAAAGACCATGTGTGTTGTGTGCCATGACTTCGCCGAGTGCCTAGGGGTCCGTACCCAGCAAACGCCCTTTTTGCCGAGTGCCCGAGTTTTGGCACTCGGCAAGGCACACGGCATATACGGGGTTTCCAGTAGGGAACCATTGTATTTCAGTCAAATGGTTATAGAAGAAAAGTGATAGACTTTATTTTGGAGAGTAGTTACAGACGGATGATTATTCAAATGACCGGAATAGTGTCCTGGATGCACGACTCCGGTGCAAAGGAAACCTTGTTCTCCTTCAGGTCATACACGAACCGCGTATCCACCTGCTGCAACGCGCCGATGATGGTCCGGCGTCCCGGCACCATGGCGAGGCACGCAACCTGCCCTGCTCGTTTGTCATCCACCATCAAGAACAGGTGCTTCGGCGAGACTACGAGCGTCGCTTCCTCTTCCTCCCCGGCGAAGTGAAGCGACAGGGACTGGAGGTGCCCCTTGATCGCCTCCGTCGCCCGGACGCAGAGGCCGTAACCGGCCCGCTCGACCCTCGCCGCGCCATGGCGCTCGAGGCCCGACCACACAGCCTCCTCGACGGCGCGGTACGCCTCCCGGGCCATGATCGTCAGCGGCGTGCCGATGTCGATGATGCACCCACCTTGCCCACGGCCGTCCTTCCGGTGGGCGAACATCTCCGGGCGCACCCCGGCGAGCCTGCGCCCGCCGAGGCTCACGCCGACGAGGCTCACGTGGTACGCCGACTCGTGCGCGCCGTCGTCATTCGGTGGTGGCAGGATCCTGGTGGTCTGGTAGTGCGGGTGGCGCGGGATGTCGGCGTCGGCTCCGAACCGGAGGAAGCCCTGGCGGTTCGGCTCCCGGAAGAGGCAGTAGGAGGCGCGCGCCAGCCCGTGCGCCGCCGCCTGCGCCGCGAACTCCCTGTAGGCGAGGATGCCGGCGTACGTGTTGATGTTGTCGAAGTGCCAGGTCTCGTGGGCGCACCCGAAGAAGTACCTCGTTAAGACATGGCCGTCTTCCCTGGTGTACTCGTCGACGGAGACGAGGCCTTTGACCAATGAGACCCTCGGGCTAGATAGCTCGAAGCGACACCGATGAATGATGGGATCGGGGACGAACGGCGGCGTACAGACTCGGAAGTCGACATGCTGGAAGGTCGGCGAGAGCTCCCCGTCGAACAGGGGGCCGGTTTGGGTGGCCACCGGATGGCACGGCCGGCACTGGATCCATGTGATCGGGGCCGTGCCGTCAACCTCGAGGAGGAGCTTCCGTCTCCCATCATCGGTGCCGAAATGGACTTCCGTCGCGTGTGGAACGTTGGCCTCCGGGCCAATGCTGGTGATGTTGAGGCTGTGCTCCAAGTAGAGAAAGCCGTCGGTGCCGCGACGAACGGTGTGGCCAGGGCCCTGCTTAGCGAAAAGCGGGAGGCTAAAAGCGGCGGCCGAGCTGTTGGAGAAGGCTCTTGTGTGGTCAGCAATGGCGAGAGGGAGGTGGTGCGTGAATAATAGTGCAGTGAAGATAGCAAGAGCAGCCATGAGCTTCATCTCCATGGTTACGATGATATGGGGCAATGCAAAGCTGATACGGTTATAGAAAGTATTTATAGAGAGAGTGAGACAATCTTGGCGATGCCTATCTTAGAGATGGTATGTTGGCAAAAGACTAGAGATATGGTACGAATTCTATCTTAGAGATGAATTTGTGAGTATCCAAACAATATATCCCAGGTAGCTAGATATCCCATAAATCCAGTGTCCCGGCCGTATCTTCTTATTACACACACGTCAATATATGTCTCAGTATCACGATCAATGCTCTCTGAATAAACATGTGTCTCATATATCCAAAGGAGCTAGTGTTTTTATATCCTCTGACGTGGAGTATCCAAATGGCAATGTCCTATCAGGATTTATGTCTCTACATCGTGAGCACCTTTTTTGATATCTCAAGACTTGGTTTGATATCACATTGCACTCGAATGAATACGCGAGCATCTATCACTACTAATGAAACACTGAAGAAATCCCATTACTTGTTTTTTTTTTGCGAATAAAAAGAGATTTCATTAATTGCTCAAAGGGTCGGGAACCCCCGGTTTGTATCGGTTTCCCAACCGGTACCGCTCCTCCGGTACTAAGTGCACGCGCACTTAGTACCGGTCAGCTGGCCCGGTACTAAACGGCCCGTTTAGTACCGGTTGGTAACACCAATCGGTACTAAACTGCTGGCCACGCCAGCAGCTAGGCCGAGCAGGCGGTACTAAACGATTTTTTTTCTTTTTGATGCTTTATATTTGTTCTCTTTTTCTTTCAATTTCAATTAATTAGTATTAGTAGTCGTACTCACAGCGGTTTATGTATTCGTACTCGTACTCGTATCTAAAATTCGTATTTGTATATGGAGCAAAGCAAATAAAAAAATTATATACATACATGGATAAAAGAAATGTTAGAAATTATATACATACATGGATAAAAGACAATAATATTTACAAGTATGAATTCTCACAAGTTTTTTCCTACAAATTCTTCAATAATTCTAATCATCTGCATCGTCATCGGCACCGGCATCCTTCTTGCGGCGTTTGTTGAGTTTATCAGCTCGAGCCACACTTATCCTTGGATCGGAATGAAATTCACCTTTTGGATTTATCACCTCATCCAACAGGAATCCACAGAGTGCTTCTTGAATTGCCCTGATTCTTTCCGGTTCAATGAGGTTCTTTTTCAGTCTCCAAATCTGTCAACAACAAATAAACACCAATAGTTTAATTTAGTACCTTCATGGAATTAGATATAAGAAATTGTGACTAATGTTATACGTACTTCGAAGTTTTCTTGTGTCACCCTCTTGGTATCTCTGCAAAAAAGTGCATGTGCTCACATACGTAGTATCCGCAGAGGTTGGTTCCTTTTTTCTGTCTCAAACACTATATACATATATACATGTTATGAAATATTCATGCTGTTTGAATAAATGAAAGTAGATGTGCGATATTCGTACCGGCTTGTTATAGTTGAATTCAAGCTCAGTCGGTGTTGACGCGACTCCTAATTGTGTTTTGAGGAACCGAGACCATGCCCTTTGCATGATGTCTACGAGATTTTGATATAATTCTGGTGGCTTATTCAAGGAGTCTCACATAGTAACTCGGGACCGATCGATTTTGATCACAAGTAGGATCCAGTGGAAACTGTTGATATATACATATGAATACAAGAAATGTTAGATATATACACTTATTGGCTAGTTGAAGTGACTCAAAAAGTGAAAGGACTCACTTCAAGTTGTACGGCAATAGAATGAATGTGTGATCATACTGCCCTTCCAAGGACATGACTAAATTATTCTCGGTCCGATTAGGATATTGGCGTACACACTCCTCATGTATAACATTCGGATCTAAGAAGCCAACGTTGTAAATCCCGCTCTTCCGGCATTCTTGCATTTTCATCCTGCACGATTACAAATAAAAGGAGGGAATGAGAAATCTAAACGACTTTGTAGAGCTAGAGTATACAATTGACAGAAAACACTTACATAGACCATACACTGATGAGGGACTTACAAGCAAAAATCAATCCAAATGTCATCCATTCCCCGATAGAAATGGGTATGTTTAATTCGAGCAGCTAGCATTATATACCCATCTGCACATGCTTTCAAGTACCACTGTTGTAACTCACGCATTCTTGTTGGTAGGGTGTCAATCAACTCTGGCCACATCAGAGGTTCCCCCAGTACAAATGGCTCTCTTCCTGCCCCTTGGTGAACCGGGATTTTTTCCTGACCTAGGAGTTGAGCTTTTGTGAGATTCGTTTCCTTGACAAACTCAGCAGTAGCTTCATCCTCTTTTTGAAAGCACTACTAGAGGGGTACGCTTTGTTTGTGTTGTTTGACGAGATGGGGGACTTGGTTGTACCTCCGATTACTCTTCTTCTCCCATGATTTTGTAATCGAGCGGTCGTAGCCCGACATCAGTGGAAGCTTTGGTTGGCACATCATGGATAGATAGAATTTCTTCGCTGCCGAATCCACTGGTTCCTTTGGCGGAGGCTTCTTTGGCTTCAATTGCTTGCGCATGTCTTCTTGCACCCAAGCCTCCAATTCCTCTGGAGTCATTTCGTAACCTGACTTCTCTGGCGCGGGCTTCTCTTTCTTCTTTCATTCTTGGGTCTTCTTATATCTTGGAGG
Source organism: Panicum virgatum (assembly GCF_016808335.1). Classification (NCBI taxonomy): domain Eukaryota; kingdom Viridiplantae; phylum Streptophyta; class Magnoliopsida; order Poales; family Poaceae; genus Panicum; species Panicum virgatum. Next base: position 37,762,653 of record NC_053152.1, read on the forward strand.
TGGCGGTGGCGGCACCCAAGCAGATTTCTTCTTCTTTGCGGGGCGAGGAGATGGCGGAGGCGGACTAACACTAGGCTCCCCGGAAGCGGCTGATGACGGCAATGGACTAACGCTGGGGTCCTGGGCTGCGGGCGGTGACGGTGGATCCACACTGGGCCTCGGAGACCCTTGAACAGCTGGCAGTGACCTCGGAGACGGGCTAGGATCCCTTCCTACAATTTTTATGTATTGTTTTTCCCAACTGATCCAAGTGTGGAAGGTCTGTCTTAGTTCCTCTTCTCAATCGCCTCTAGGGATCTCGAGGTCGAGGTCTTCCCATCCTTTCTCGACACGGTCAACCATGACTCTAGCATATCCTTCTGGAATCGTCATGCCATGGATTGTCCCGCCTTGAACAGGGAATTCAGTAACCCCATGAGTGACTACTTTCAGTATCTTCCTTAGCGGAAATAGAAGCTCACAGGGGGTCCTCACGGCGATGTCGTCCATGGGGTAATGTTCCGCAACCGTTTCCTCTCGATCTGCGGCTGGGTGTTCCATTGAAACGACGCTGCTACGACGCTGCGAGCCGACGGGGCTAGTCTCTAGCTGAGCTGTTGATCTGGCTTTTGGTGGCTACTGTTGGCTAGCTGTAAGTGCACCTTCGATTGAAGCAACCCGTTCTTCTAGGGCGCGCACCTTCTCTGCTACTTCAGCCTTTCTTCTCTGTCGGCTTTGATACGTCTCTATGTCGCCACTGAAGCCATGCTTCCATGGAACTACGCCCATGCCTCGCACAGGTCCTATGTGTTCCGGTGTGCCAAGAGCTTACGTCAGCTCGTCTTTCTCTCTGTCTGACTTGAAGCTGCCTTCGGACGCGGCCTTTAGTGCCACATCGAGCCTATCGGCTGCTTCCCTTATGGCATCGCTATTGACGAACGACCCATCTTCCATATTCAATGAGCCTCCATAAGCATAGAAGTAATGTTTTGCTCACAACGGCCAGTTGAAAGTCGCCGGTACGATTCCTTTGGCAACTAGATCATCTTCCATCTTCTGCCATTTCGGAATCGCCGACGCATATCCTCCTTGCCCAAGATGATGGAAGTGCTTCTTTTTGCTCGCATTCTCCTTGGCTTGGGCTGTCTTCTTCTCGCTATCCTCGGACGACTTGTACTGCACGAATGTCTCCCAATAAGGATGTTGATTCTTGAAGTTTTTCTCGAAGTCCGGCGTGAGTCCCTTCTTAACATAATCTCTGTTCAAATTTTTCTTGAACGTCTGAAAAGCAATAGCCATCTTCTTCTTGACCCAATCCTTAAACAACTGTTCTTTGTCCTTCGGAAAGGTGAAGTGCCGTTTGACATCTGCCCATAACATTTCTTTCTCGGTCTCGGGAACGACGTCAGCATCGATATCTGTGGCTTTACTTTTCTTCCATAGCTTGAAGCTAATGGGAATGTGGTCCCTGACATAACATCCACATTGATTCACCACCGTCGTCTTCACACCCTTCGGAGACTTTGGTTCACCGTCAGGATGCAATGAAGTGATAATAGTGTGCCCCTCCATGATTTTCTTCGATCCTCGTTTCCGTTTTGGTTTCCTAGTCGATCCAGATGCCTAAAAATATGTATTTAGTATGCATTATACTTACATACAGAATTAATGCATATGTTTATATATATAAGCACGAATTGTATATACCTCTGCGCTATCATCTTGCACAGTCGTTTGTTCTGTCTAGTTATCATCGCCATCGCCAGTATCTTTAAGGTATTGGCTGCCATCGTCCTCGGCAGCATCCTCTTCGTTGTGGTGCGTGCACGTACCAATTATGCCCGCAAGAAAGGCCTTGTCGTCATCATGGCGAAAGGGTTCCATTTCGTTTCCTATGTGAAACAACATATGTTTGATATGCAATTTTGTACTAATTAATAATGTATAAAAAAATTACAAGTGCACCTTCGATAAAGCCGCACAACGCATACATGGACAAAATTTCTAAAATTTACATCATATACATCTTATATACAATGTGCCCTAGAATTTTATAAAATGTGTCCTGAATTTTCTAAGATTTTCTACTAATTACACCTGTTTATAGTATAGCAAACTAAAATTTACAAAGAAAATTAGAAGTTCAATAGATAAAGCTGTACAAGACAAAATTTACATCATATACATTTCATAACATACACAATTCAAAAATACCAAATAAAACAATAAATGTGAAGCTCGTAAAGACATGAAGTTTTCTACAATATATAATATTTTTGTACAATATCCATAATTACTCCAAGATATAAAGACATACTTCTATACAATATACCTAAGCAATAATTTTCCATACATTTTCCTTAATTTCTCTACATTTTCCATAATTTTCCATACATTTTTCATAATTTTACATACATTTTCCATATTTTTTCTACATTTTCCATAATTTTTCATAATTCCTCTACATTTTCCATAATTTTCCATACATTTTCTACAAATTTCAACAAATTTACTACATTTTGAACAAATATCTATAATTTTCTACAAATTTCAACAAATTTCTACAATTTTCACTAGTGCGTATCGATTCCTAACATTTTCCAACTATTTTCAGTATTTCTACGTATATATCTACCAATTTCTTACAAACTTTCAACAAATTTACTATAATTTGAAAAAATAAATATAATTTCTACAAATTTTCTAAAATTTCTACAACTTTTCTTCAATTTTTTACAAAATAGAATACTACTTTAAACTAATTAAAAAAATGGCTCACGTCAGCACATAGTAGTGCTGACGTCAGCCTGAGGCCTCACGTCGGGGAGGCGCGAGGCAGCGGCGCCGGTTCGGAGCGGCGGCGGGGATGAGGCAGGACGGAGGGCGGCGGCGCGGTGGAGGCACGGGTGGCGGTGCAGCGCGGAGGAGGCCGGCGCCGGAGGGGACGACGCGACTACGAGCGGCGGCGGCGCGCGCGAGGGCTCCGGAGGGGGCGGCGCGGGGCCGACGCGAGCAGTGCAGTGCGGTGTGGAGGACCTCAGGCGCCACACAGGGGGCCCGACGGCGGTGGCGGCGGCGGTTTGGTCTCTCGCGTCGGGGGGGGATGGCGACGAACGTCAAGTCCCCCCAGTTATATAGAAGAGGCAGTTTTGTACCGGGCCATGGATGCGCCCGGTACTAAACTGTCTACTGCGACGTTTAGCACCGGCTGGTGGCACCAGCCGGTACTAAATTTTCCCGTTTAGTACCGGGCCGTGGCACCAGCCGGTACTAAACGTCCCCAACAGGCGGGAAAATTTTGGGCGGCAGTTTAGTACCGGCTACAACCATGGCCCGGTACTAAACTCCCAAAATAATTCTGTCTTTTTCACTTTTGTAATTGTTTTGTAATTATTTTGTAATTCTTCATAATAGGTTTTATGTGCAATAAAATTTAATAAACGATTAAAAAATAGATATATGTACTATTTTCACCATGCAAAATTATATTATTATTGTTAAACATACGTTAATCCTAATAGTATTAGTCTTTGCACTAAATTCAAAGTATTGACACTAAATTTCAAATTTCAATTCGTTTAAATATGTTTTATGTGCAATAAATTCAATAAATAATTAAAAATTTAGTACCGGTCAAGGGCATCGCCCGGTACTAACCTGTCCCATCTGGCTTGAAAATTTTCACGTAGCTCTTTAGTACCGGGCTAAGATTCAGCCCGGTACTAAACAGCTAATTAGATAGCTCTTCTGTTTTCTTTTTGAGTGTTTTACATGTTGTTTATTCATAATAAATTAATTATAAATACAAATATATGTTGTTTTCACCATGCAAAATTATAAATCTGTATTATAGGTCACTATGTTGGATATATTTAATGTGTATGCACTTAATTTATCATATTGAGTCCAAATTTTTTTTATATCTGTTTAAATTGTGTTTTCTGTGCAAACTATTATATAAATGCATAAAAAATTTAAATCTCAGTTATTTCATACATGTTAATTAAACAGTTAATTAAATAGATTTTATGTTTTTGGGTGTTTTATCATATATGTGCATGCACTTAATTAAATAGATTTTCTGTTTTAATTATGTTTATCACATTGAGTATGCACTTAATTAATTTATCATATTGAGTCTAAATTTTTTTATATCTATTTCAATTGTGTTTTCTGTGCAAACTATTATATAAATGCATAAAAATTAAAATATAAGTTATTTCATACACCATATATTGCATCAATCACTTGGTTACATGAACATGAAAGTATAACATAATGATTACACATCATTATTTAATGGAACGTTGACAACCTTTCTTTTTACGAATGTCCCTTGATCATGATCGAGGCGTAAGTAAGGAGCGTCCTCTTTAGACAACAGGATGCTAGGGTCAACATCGACAGAGAATGGAGGACGGTCGTAAAACTGATCAAAGTCTTCTGACTTGTCTGAAATGTCTTCAACTCCAACGATTTTTCTTTTTCCTGGAAGAACTATGTGGCATTTTCGCTCGTCGTCGGACTTGCCTTGATTTTTCTTAGGTTTGCTTGCCATGTCCTTCACATAGAAAACATGCGTAACATACTTAGCGAGGACGAATGGTTCGTCTTTATATCCAATCTTTTTGAAGTCCACAATTGTCATTCCATACCGGTCTATCGTTACACCGCCACCTGCTCGGTTCACCCATTGGCATCAAAACAAAGGAATCTTCAAGGGGCCATAGTCAAGCTCCCATATTTCCTCTATGTCACCAAAGTAGCTGTCCTTATTTCCATCATGGCCTATTGCATCAATACGCACACCACTATTTTGGTTCGTGCTCTTTTCATCTTGGGCTCTTGTGTAAAACATATATCCATTGATCTCGTGTCCTTGGTATTGCATGATTGTGGCTGATGGTCCCCTAGCAAGCCATTGTAGTTGTAAATCAATCGTGCTGTCACCTATGAGTTTTCTTCTTAGCCAAACCGCAAAGCTATCTATGTGATGACGTGTAATCCATGCCTCAGACTTCCCTATGTTTTCATATCGGACAATATTGTTGTGCTCATCCATATATGGGGCCACGAGGGATGAATTCTGTAGAACGGTGAAATTTGCTTTGCGGATTTCACTTTCAGGGATGTGCATATTAGATTTCTTACCTAGTGTGCCCTTTCCTTTCAATCGCCCATCATAGCGTGACATGGGGACCCCAATTGGACTAAGTTCATCAATGAAATCAACACAAAACTCAATGACCTCCTTTGTTCCATAGCCCTTGGTGATACATGCTTCTGGCCGAGAATGATTCTGAACGTACTTCTTTAAGACTGCCATGTATCTCTCGAAAGAGAATATATTGTGTAGGAATATAGGACCTAAAATGTTTATCTCTTTCACAATATGAACCAGGAGGTGGGTCATAATATTAAAGAACGAAGGTGGAAAGACCATCTCAAAACTGACAAGACATTGGTCCACATCATTCTATAGCCTTGTGAGCTTATTTGGATCGATTGCCTTCTGCGAAATTTCATTAAGAAAGGCACATAGCTTCACCACTGCTAATCTTACATTTTCTGGTAGAATACCCCTCAACGCGACTGGAAGCAATTGGGTCATCAAAACGTGGAAATCATGAGACTTTAGGTTTGTGAACTTTTTCTCTTTCATATTAATTCTTCCCTGAATATTCGAGGAGTAACCGGACGGTACCTTCATATTGTTCAAGCAATCAAACATGCTTTCCTTCTCTTTGTTGAGAGTGTAGCTAGCAGGACGTAAGTAGTGCTGTCCATTTTCTCTCTTCTCAGGACGTAGGTCTTCTCGTTGTTTTGTTTCTTTCAAATCATGTCTTGCTTCTAGTGTATCTTTTGACTGCCCATACGTACCAAGGAATCCTAGCAGGTTCACACAAAGATTCTTTGTCAAGTGCATCACATCGATTGCGTTGCGGACCTCCAAAACATCCCAATATGGGAGCTCCCATAGTATGGACTTCTTCTTCGACATTGGGGCATGGCCGTTTTCATCATTCGGAACTTGTTTGCTTCCACTGCCCTTTCCAAACACGACATGGACATCCTTCACCCTCGAGAAAACACGCTTCCCGTTTCGGAATATAGGCTTAGCACGAGTTTCTGGTTCCCCTTTGAAATGTTTTCCTTTTCTTCTTAAGGGGTGGTTGAGGGGAAGGAATCGACGATGACCCATGTACACGACCTTCCTACAATTTTTTAGATACAAGTTGTCGGTTTCTTCTAGACAATGAGTGCATGCCTGGTATCCCTTATTCGACTATCCAGACAGATTGCTAAGTGCAGGCCAATCATTGATGGTAACAAAAAGCAATGCTCGCAGGTCAAAATTCTCCTGTTTGTACTCGTCCCAAACACGTACACCTTCCTCCTTCCACAGCAGCAAAAGTTCATCAACCAACGGTCTTAGGTACACGTCAATATCAATGCCCGGTTGTTTTGGGCCTTGGATAAGCACCGGCATCATCATGTACTTCTGCTTCATGCATAGCCAAGAAGGGAGATTGAACATATAGAGGGTCACAGGCCATGTACTGTGACTGCTGCCCCACTCGCCGAATGGATTCATTCCGTCCGTACTTAAACCGAACCTTATGTTCCTTGGGTCGTTATCAAAATCTGGGAAATCTCTATCCATGTTTCTCCACTGGGACCCATCCGCAGGGTGTCTCAGCATCTGATCTTGCTTACGCTCTTCTTTTTGCCACCGCATCAATTTAGCATTGGATATATTTCTGAAAAAGCGCTTCAAACGTGGTATTACTGGGAAATACCACATCACCTTAGAGGGAACTTTTTTCTTGACGGGCTCCCCGTCGACCTCACTAGGATCATTTTGCCTGATCTTGTACCATTTTGCATCATAGACAGGATAAGCATCCAGTTTCTCATATTCTTCGCCTCGATAGAGAATACAATCGTTAGGACATGCGTGAATTTTATGTACCTCCTATCCAAGAGGGCAAACAACCTTCTTTGCTTCGTATGTTGTAGAGGGCAGTTCATTTCCCTCTGGAGGCATGTTCTTTACGATTCCAAGTAGCTCCTCAAATCCCTTATCGGTGACACCATTTTCTGCCTTCCACTGCAGCATTTCAAGTGTGGTACCTGACTTTTTAAGCCCTTGCTTGCAATATGGATACAATAATTTTTTGTGATCCTCCAACATCTTCTCAAACTTCTTTGACTCCTTTAAAGTTTCACAGTCTCTTTGTGAATCCACTAGAACCTGACCTAATTCATCAGGTGGTTGGTCTTCTGCTGCATTTTCACCAGCCTCGTCCATTTCTTCAGCATCATCCATGGGTTCATCTTCAAAGGCTCCCGCTTCATATAGATGAGCCCAGTCTGCAATATTATTATCATCATCTTCTTCACCATCTTGCATCACAACTCCAGGTTCACCGTGCTTGGTCCAAAGAGTATAGTTATCCAAGAAACCCTTTTCATAAATGTGGGCGTGTAGAGTGCTCCTCTTAGAGTATTCCTTTTTATTTTGGCAAACGCGGCACGGACAACACATAAAACCTTTCGATGACTTGTGGGCCTCCGCCGCATCGAGAAAAGACTTTAGACCATTAATCCACGCCATGGTGCACCAGTCACCGTACATCCATTGTCGGTCAATCAATCTACAATTTTGAATTAAGTAACAACATTATTTTACTTGTATTCATATCATTTAAATTGGCACATAACATAATGAAATACAAAAGCCATTTTTGCGAATTTAACATTGAAATACAAAATTAATAGAAGTCCAAATTAATAGATACATTACACTACATGCTTAAATTATAGAACATGATAAATAGAAGTCCAAATTAATATATACATTACACTACATGCTGGCTACCTAATACAAACTACTCATCATGAGATATTTGGACCAATGCCTCGTGGATTGCCTCGCGAAGTCTTGACACGGAACGGTCATATTCTACCAGCCCCAACTCTTCACGTCTTGCATTATATAGAGCCATCAACTCACGATCATCATCAGTACCATGCAACTCGACATTAAATTCACGACAAAATTTACAGCTTTCTTTGCCAAGGGAGAATATATAAAAAGCTTTCTTAATCAAACGACGAATACGACTGCTAACAAGACCAACACGCTCTGCAGGGTGGAACTCAAACGAATGACCAGTGCGCTCCAATTGATTGCGTACCGCCGCTTGAGCCGCAGCTCGGTGCTCAAAGGCATCATGTTGCAAAGGCATTTCTAATAAGTAATATTAATAACATGTCAATTATATGTCTCATTAAGAAACAAAACTAATTTTAGTAAACTAATCAAATAAATATAAAAATCTTAACAAATTATTAGAATTAAAATGAAAACATAAATTGTAAACCATAATTATTTTGACACTCTTCAGTTCAATGCGATCACGTCGTTCCACGCCATAAGGGATGCGCAATCAATGTTCGCGGCTTTCTTTCAGGCTCACTTTCTCTAAAACCATCGAGAAGAAAAAATGTTTGTTTCGAAACATGTCTATGTCGTTAACCTTGACTCTGCGGTGATGACACAGACATTCGGGGCTAGTATTGACATCCACGACACAGTGCGGTACAATAGGACCCGATGAAGGATTTCATTATTGGGACCAAGACCGTACTCCTTCATCGCGTCCTCATATATACCGCACCGCATTGTGGATATCGATGCTAGCCCCAAATAGCAGAGTTTTCACCGAAGTATTAAGGTTAACGATATATTCATGATCCGAAACATACATTTTTTAAACTTCTCGGTGTTTTCAATATGAGCCCCAATAAATACATCATTAGAGTGACAAAATAATGCAACTAAATGCATAACAAATACCAAACTAATTAACCATGCCACTTGAAAAAAATTGAAAAAAATCCGAACAAATTATTAGAATTAAAATGAAAACATAAATTAAAAACTATAATTATTTTGACACTCTTCAGTTCAACGCGAACATGTCGTTCCACGCCATAAGGGATGCACAATCAATGTTCGCGGCTTTGTTTCAGGCTCACTTTCTCTAAAACCATCGAGAAGAAAAAATATTTGTTTCGAAACATGTCTATGTCGTCAACCTTGACCCTGCAGTGATAACACTGACATTCGGGGCTACTATTGACATCCACGACACAGTGCGGTACAATAGGACTAGATGAAGGAGTACGGCCTTGGTCCGGATGATTTCATTCTTAACTGGCTCAAAAGGAGTGGATTTCATAATTGAGACCAAGACCATACTCCTTCATCGCGTCCTCATATATACCGCACCGTATCATTGATATCGATGCTAGCCCCGAATAGCAGTGTTTTCACTGCAGGATCAAAGGTTAACGACATATTCATGATCCGAAACATATATTTTTTAAACTTCTCGATGGTTTCCATATGAGCCCGAATAAATACATCATTAGAGTGCTAAAATAATGCAACTAAATACATAACAAATACCAAACTAATTAACCATGCCACTTGAAAAAAATTAAAAAAAATCCCTATAAATTATCCACATTGAAACTATCCAATACACCTTCTCCAAATTCAAGTAATGGATTCTATACATCTCAAATCCATGCATAAATCAAAGAAATCGTGCTCATTCTATATATTTCTAAAAATCACAAATATTTCAAACTACAGAGCATGAAACAAATAATAAATACCATCAAACAAGAGAGGATGATGACTCCTAATTATTTTGACACCCTTCAGTTCCAGGAGAACAATCTTTTCAATATCCAGAAACCATCTAGAAGAAAAAAACTTTATTTCGGAAAATGTATATCTTGGTAACCTCGACCCTGCGGTAATGACAATGTCTTTCGGGGGGACACGGTGCTGTACAAGGATGTCACCAATCGGCCAGTCGCAGCACCAACTTTTCCGGTTAATAGGAACACAGCACTAGGCACAGGCAGCGTGCTCGTTGATATGCTCTCAGTGCAACAACGGCCACGCTGACTGCGTCAAATGCTTTCTTCGTATCAATCGGAAGTGCTGGTGATGCGACCAACCGATTCGCGACGTCCATATAGCGCATAGTGTTTCCCCGAAAGGTAGTGTCATCACTATTGGATGGAGATTAATGATGTATACTTGTTTCGAAATAAAGATTTTTTTAGCTTATAGATAGTTTCAATGTGAGCCTGAATAAATACATCACTAGAGTGTCAAAATAATCAATTCATAATAAAAAAATCTATTATAATTCTTTCATTAGTTCATTATAAAAAAATTAACTATCCACATTATGGTTATATCTACTACAATCACATGTTTTATCTACACTCATTCTAAAAATTTCTACTATCCACATGCTCATCTGAATCTAAAAATAAAAAATGTGCTACGGCCATTTGTAATATTTAGAAAATGATTGAAAAATAAATTTTTCATATTCAACCTAGCCAATAAACCTACTCCCACATTCAAGTCATCGGTTCTATATATCTCAAATCATTGCATAAATCAAAGAAATCATACTCATCCTCACTATTTCTAGAAGTCACAAATTTCTCTAACTATAGAGCATAAAACGAAGAATAAAGACTATCAATGAAGAGAGGATGAAGTTGCAAACCTTTGGCGTACTTGGATAACTAGAACACTCACTAAAACTAGAACAAATGGCGGCAACTCTCTAAGGGAAGAACAACCCCGAGCTCGAGATTCTCTGGTGAAATGGCACTGGCTCGGGCTCAGGGAGGAAGAAGGGTGCCAATTTATAGTGGGCGCATTAGTACCAGCTGGTGGCTCCAACCGGTACTAACGCGCCACATTTAGTACCAGCTGGAGCCACCAGCCGGTACTAAATTTCCTCGCGGCAGTTTAGTACCGGCTGGTGGTTCCAGCCGGTACTAAACTATCACTAGCTGTCGGTGGCGGCCTATCAGCGGCGGACTTTAGTACTGGCTGGAGCCACCAGCCGGTACTAATAGGCTCCCAGGGTCACTGTTCCTTTGGCCCGGTACTAAATTTGCATGATAGTACCGGGCAAAGCCGTGACCGGTACTAACGGCCGCGGATGAATGTGCGTTTTTCCAGTAGTACTCGATACAAACAGGGAAACAATTATGGCACACTGCACTATGATTCAATCGCTTCTCCATCTGCGCGAGATCATGGGCCGCACCATTCCTATCTCTCTTTATGTGAACCAACTTGAACTGAGATAGTGTTATATTGTGATCCAAATTCATTGCACAAGAAAAATCCGACTTCCGACGGAGCGAAGCGAAGGCCCGTCGCCGGGAGGCTTATGCGTATGGGAGATGATAACCTGTGTGAGATTGTGGGTATCGGATCTATTCAGATCAAGACCCATGATGGCATGATTCGCAGACTGAAGAATGTTAGACACATACCAGAGATGAAAAGAAATCTTATTTCGTTGAGCACACTTGATAAAAAAGGACTCAAATATACCGGTTCAGGTAGAGTTGTAAACATATCAAAAAGTTCTCTTGTATGTTTGCTGGGTGATCTCAATATTTCAAATTTATATGTTCTCAGAGGTAGTACTTTACATGGTTCTGTTTTTGCTGCTGCTGTTACTAGTGCTGAACCTAGTAAGACTGACCTTTGGCATATGCGTTGAAAGTTCGGATAGGGTTCTCTAGCCTAAGAGGGGGAGGGGGTGAATTAGGCAAGTTAAAAGCTTAACCTATGGCTTCAACTAAATTGCACAATATTAAACTAAAACAAGCTATCTATATGTGCAACTACGGTTTTTCTAGTGTGAAACCCCAATCCCAAAAGAGTTTAGCAATCTATAACCTTTCCTATCAAAATACTACTCTACGAGAGTAAAGACACACAAGAAAGCTAGTATAAAATGCGGAAACGTAAAGAGCGGGATAGGAGGAAGCAAACTCTCGACGTGGGTGTTTATCCCGTGGTTCGGTTAGCCACAAAGGCACACGTACATCCACGTTGTTGAAGTACTCACTAAGAGTATCGCTTCCCGGCAATCAAGTCTCTTCCGTGGACAAAATCACGGTTGTTGACATTTCCTAGCGTCGCCACTAGAAGGGGTTATTTCCTAGCAACGCCGTCAAGAGAATGCCGTGTCGGTATGTCTTAACGTTTGCAGAAAGATCCGCAAGCGCATGGATATACCGTTATAGCATTTCACCCGGAAGTATTCAGGGTATCGTTATTTATATTTTCCCAAGGGATGGCTAGGTTGTGTAAATTTTATTTACTAGTTTCATAACCATGACACGTATGAAGTAAGATGAGGACCACTGACTACACAGGGGTAAGTGATAAATGATAGATAATCAGGGGTAATGTGACACTTAGAGAACAGCCAACTCTCATGAATAAAGAATAAACAAGCAATCCTAAGGTTAGTGGGAGCATAGGCAAAGATCCTAGTATACTATTCATGCTAGCAGATAAGTTACGTTAGTCACATGCTTATAACTATAGGTGCCGGGAAATTAGGGAGATCGGGGAGAATGACCCGTACTGAAGAACATCCAGTCCTGTTTCATCTTTGCATGATCTGACATGATACCCGAACGTCGGGGAGTACGCTAACCGAGAAGCAGCTTCTCGGCGGACCGACAGGACTGTCACCACCTGCGGTCTACCTGTCAGACCCGGGGCAGCGGGACTGCTTATAGGCATAGAATGTTCTAGAGTAAGGAATAGCTTATGGATGTACCTTACCTCTTTTGTAACTACCCGAATAGGCGTAGAATTAGCTGCAGTACAAAGTAAACTACCCGATTGTGTTGTAGTAGAATTCCAACTGTACTCGGCTAGGACTTTCCATGTAACCCTGTCCCCCCGAATATGTAAGGGCGGGCAGGGACCCCCTCCAAACAATCATCAACACCTAAGGCAATACAAACCACACAGGACATAGGGTATTACGCCAACTCGCGGCCCGAACCTGTCTAAATCTTTGTGCTCCTTGCACCATCGAGTTCCAGAGCAGTCGATCCCTACCTACAAACCCTACTGCTAAGGGTATCCCTGAGCAGGCTTGGCGGTAAACACCGACAGCTGGCGCGCCAGGTAGGGGATTCGGCGAGTTCATCAGCGAATTCGATGGTCGAATCAAGCGATGCCAACAACGTGCCAGAAGGCACAACCCTCATTTTCTGTTCCTGGGCATGCACGGCTGACGGAACGGGAGGCTTCTCCAGCCACCTTATCACGCCTAATTCGCCCAAACCGAAAATCAGCTCCCAAGTCGCCGACATCCGCGAGTCTGCGGATCTCGACGAAAGAAGAGTTCCAACCGAACTCGACTCGGACAACCCAGAAAACATGTCAACTCCAAACCAGACTCTTGGCTTGGTCGAGTTCGACACGAACTCTGACTCCGAAAAAACCCACTTTTCCAAAACCCTTGGAAAATACTTGACTCATCTTAAGACGATCAAACACCCCAAGATCAAAAACTCAGAACTACTCGCCGGAGTAGATCAAGTTTCACGATCAATCGAGGACTGCATCAAACTTGCAGAAACCGCTCTTGGCTCATCTACGTCATGACAGAACCCTAAAGCGTTAAACCCACCACAGAAAAGGTCGGATGATATGCTCTCAGGGATCGATTAGGTGAATTCAAAGCATACCGACTGCATCAAGATAGCTGAAAGCACTGTGCAAAACGAGGGGAAGAAAACGGGAGGAGGAATCTGCCGGGGATCTGGTGAGACAAACCCCCGGCTTGTTCGGATGGGATCGTCTGTCTCCAGGATACCTCAGAGCCCTTCACCGAAACCTGCTCACATTCGGACTCCGTAACCAGCCGAGTCCTCTTTCAATCAGGACTTTGATCGCTTCATGAACTGTCTCGAGAGCCTTGAACCATTCGATGATCTCGAGGATTTGTCTGACAACATCGAGTTGTTCATGGACGCTATGGCCAATCCACCCGAACACGCTGACACCCTTTGGGAACTAGCCAAGCTTAAAAAGGGAAAAGTCAAAGTTTCAGAACAATCCAGTGATTCAATTTATAATAAACCATGGATTAAGGAGCCTGAAGGGTTGACTCCCACTCAATCATGGATACACTGGATGAACGAGAACGCCCTCCATGTAGAGATGGGCATCCCGCTTCTCGCTCACCCAAACACACATATTCTAAAATCGGTGGACTAACCGATTACGAATCCGAGTACAACTCCAATTCGGAGGACGAGCTGGATAACCTATTCCAGTACAGCAAGCAAGTCGAATCTAACTCGGCTAAAAACACCAAGTCCGATCAGGACTCCCTCCCTAACTTGGTCATATATACAACACCGCAAGGGCGGACAGTGCGCCTAAGGAAGACACAAGCTCCCACCACCTTCGGCTTACAGCCTGCGGATCTGCCTTACTAACCGAGCACCCCTCTAGACCCGTCCTCAAGCAAACAAGACCAAGAAGTTTAGGACCTTTACCATGAAATCCTCATGGTTCATATCTCCGAAGAACCTAAGGGTGATCCCACGGAGCGTCTCAACCTCGACGACTACAACTCTAATGATTTCGACGAGTACCTTTCTGACAACATGGAAACTACTCCTCCCACAATCACAGAAGCCCATGCTACTACCAAGCAAGATCCGCCTGCACCTCCTCCAGCGGTGACGGTCACCGTGCAACTGGAAGAGCAGCTTCCAGCAGAAGATCTCTACGAGCGTCATCGCCTGCTTAACCAAAAACGGGCGTTCAGCCGCCAGCGCCTAGCCAGCAGTCAGCAGGAACAGCAGGGCGACAACTACGACTACTCCACTACGACCTCCGCAATGTGATCAACGTTGGTCATGATGCGCGCAACATCATCATCTCAAGGAGAAAGGAACGCGAGGAAGTCGAAGCTTACATCCCTTCCTCTAACTATCGTATCCCACCAAAGGCTTCCGCATCCTTCAAGAAGCACAAGCCAGCGACTATCAGTACTCGTCCTCAGGGTAAACCACGCACCCCACACCAAGAAGAATCGTCTCAAGGTGCAAATAGGATCAACAAAGTACTGCTACGCAAGTGCTTCATCCACCCAAAGAGCTCTCATACGATCTTTCAGTGCGACTCGCTCCGGAAGGCCCTTGGGGCACCACTCCTGAAGGAGACCATACCACAAATCTAGTCGACCCCCGTATCGACTAGTTTCATCTTCAAATAAGTCTCATTCAGTCATGTAAACCATTGCTCACATTTAACGGGCAAGGGGTAGGTCTTAGGAGTCAGAGTCTGTCACTTTACCACTATTGTTATTTCGACAAATCCAAATAAAAAGTTGATTTCTTCAATGAATCGACTACTTGGCTTTCGCTCATCAGACGAAAACCCAATCTCGAAAGTCCTGCTCAGCTTCAGAGGAGCTATCGAGTAGTTTTTATGGTTTACACTCGAGTGGTTTTCTGACATTTACGTCTTGGGCAACCCGACGGGGTTCGTACCTAACAGTTCTGTCTTAAAAGACACTCCAGTCCATGTTAGGGACACCTTACTCGCCCTGCTCGAGTAAGTTTTGGATATCTTTCTGACATTTACGTCTTGGATAACCCGACGGGGTTCATACCTAACAGTTCTGTCTTAAGGATTACTCCAGTCCTTGGTTAAAAGGACACCTTACTCGCCCTGCTCGAGTAAGTTTTGGATATCTTTCTGACATTTACATCTTGGATAACCCGACGGGGTTCATACCTAACAGTTATGTCTTAAGGATTACTCCAGACCTTGGTTAAAAGGACAGCTTACTCGCCTTGCTCGAGTAGGTTTTGGATATCTTTCTGACATTTACGTCTTGGATAACCCAACGGGGTTCATACCTAACAGTTCTGTCTTAAGGATTACTCCAGTCCTTGGTTAAAAGGACACCCTACTCGCCCTGCTCGAGTAGGTTTTGGATATCTTTCTGACATGTACATCTTGGGCAACCCGACGGGGTTCGTACCTAACAGTTCTGTCTAAAGGATTACTCTAGTCCTTGGTTAAAAGGACACACTACTCGCTTGCTCGAGTAGGTCTTGGATACTCTTTCGGCACCTTCGTCTTGGACAACTCGATGGGGTTAGTACCTAACGGACTTGCCATAGAGTTACTCCAGTCCATAGCTAGGACACCTTACTCGCCTTGCTCGAGTAAGTTCCAGATATTTCTAGAATATTTATGTCTTGGTTAACTCAACGGAGTTCAATCCTAACAGTCCTATTCTAGGAATCAATCCAATCCATGTATAGGACATACTACTCGATAAGATCAAGTAGTTCGGGATATTTTAACAAACAGTTGCATGCTATCTGGGTGACCAAGTAAGGTCTATCCTAACTGGTCAACTACAAAAATCCCTCAAGGATCACGAATAAGTTCTTGATACTCTAAAATAGGTTAACAAGAATCTCTTGTTCACCTATCTATCAAGGAACATCTCCAACTCCAAATACTCAACAAGAGTTTTTTCCCCCGTGGATAACCCGACGGGGTTCGTATGAGCCTTGCTCAGACAAAGTTTTCCTTACAAAAGGAAATCTACACTAAGCTACGGCTTTTTACACTCTTTTAGTGCTTTTCCCACTTGGTTAATCCTGCGGGATTCAATCCTAACCGGTCAGCACTACGGTTCTGACTCAGAGCCATACAAACTCGATCCTATTTGAGAATACTTTGCCCTCTAAAGGCATCCATGGATACAATTCCTTGTATTTACTAATATAACTGAGTGGGTGCGATGCTGCCTGCACTCAGGACTCTCAAGTACAACTACTCGTCAAAACAAAAGGATTTCATAATCCTAGAACAAGTACTTAACATTACACAAATATTCAATATTTGTTCGAAAGTTCTCCTGGCCCACATGCCAATTACAAGCGAAGATCAAGGAGATTCGGGCTTGCTCAGGCATTCCACAATCTGATCGGCCACTACGAAAGTTTCCTCCTTATAATGACGAAATTGTTCATCGGTGCAGTCTGCCTTGGCTGCTTTTCCCAATGTGTCAAGACGAGTAGATGGCCAATAAGACTTCACCAGACCAAGTATGTGACCCACGTACTGACGGGTGATTGTGGAAACATACCTCTCGAAGGCCTCGGGTACTTTACGGAGTCTCCCCGCTAACGAAGGCGGTTCATCTCCGCCTCTTTCTGGAATCTCCATGGCCTCGGTTACTTCACGGGCAGCATGCCTGACATCTCTCAACTCCACGAGCTCCCGTTGCATCGAGTCTCGGGACTCTAACAAGGTTTTGAGTTGTTGTAGAGTCGATGCTGCCTCCCGATCGGAGTCCTCCTTGATCTTCTTCAGCTTTTCAATCTCATCTGCATTTCGGTACATAAGAATCTTTAGATCCAGTACCAAGCTTTCCTGAATCTTTAAAGATTCTGCACAAGCAGTGTACTCGATAGAAAGAAAATCTTATAAACATCAAGAAGACCTACTAGTCGAATGCATAGCACATGCTAAATACTAACCTTTTTTGGACTGGGAGAGCTTCTTAAGCTTCCCCTCGAGAGCAGTCTTCTCGGACGAGAGAGTCTTCATCCTCTCTTTCAGAGCATTCAGCTCTGCGTCATCCGGGGACCGGCCGCCCTCCCATCCCAGTGCCTCCTGCAAAATAAAAGATCAGTACAGTACTCGATCTAAGATAAAGTACTCGAAGTATTCGACTACTTCCAGCAGCGTGAAAGCAAGCTCCACTTTCTTTCGCGGCAATCCACTTCCCGATGTGGTCTGGGAAGTACTCGCCAGTACCTCAGATACAGCCCTTTTGGGCACATCTGCAATCTTCCCTACAGTATTCCCTGTATTTTGGGAATCTAGAGAAAAAATATGCTTCCCTACACCCCTTTCTTACAAGGTGGTACAAGCTTACCTACAGGGGTCTCCTCGGGCTAATCCTTGCCACCTCCCTCAGGAAGCTTCACGCCTTCTCCCTCCTCCGGAAGCTTATCACTTCCGCCATCCTCTGGGACCTTCTCATTGCCCCTCTCGGAATCCGGCAATGGAGAATCCCGAAGCATGGAGTCAACCATAGCCTCCGCATCATGAGCACTCATATCAGGGGTGTTCGGAGGTTTCTCCACTCTCAATTGGGAGGCTGAGTTATCCTCAGTCTCCACACTCGCCTCTAGGACTGCATCTCTGAAAAGACAAAGTAGTTAAAAACTACTAGACACAAAAGCAGATCCTATAGCTACAAGTTCTAAGGAACTTACGAAGGAGCTCTTCTCAGAGCAAGACCCTTGATGCCAAACTTATGGGTAGGTTTCACAATGGCCTGTTTCCCCGCATCAATGACTTTATTTACATCGGAACTACTCACCGAAGGAGTAGCCCCGGTCCCACTTGACGGGTCCACTATGGTGGAAGAGATAGTCTACTCCACCACAGTATCATCCCCAGATGACGATATCCGTGGCATTTTAGCTGCCAGACTTGAAAAAGCAAAACACAAATCAGCAAATCAAAAACAAAAAGTACTCGATGCCAAAATAACTAGCTAGTTACTTGTCGCTACCAGTTTGGGAGGAGCTGCGACGCTTCCTCGCCGTGGATCGAGTACCCCTGGGATGCCCAGTTTGAGTATCGGTACTCGGTGTAGGGATGAGGTCCCTATCACTCCTCTCCCCAGCTTCCTCCTCATCTGTACAACCAAGACTATATATAAGTACTATTTGTATGAAACTTCGTATGAACATACTTGAACTTGGTTAACAGATCGAAAAGTTCGAAAGAACAAAAGGGCAAATAAATGCCTGGCAGTGAAGGACTACTTTTAAAGTGCTCCATGTCCTCCTACAGAAAGTAAAATCCTATCAGATTTATACCTTGGTATAGTACTCGATTTCTACGCATCGACTACTCTTATCAAGTACCTGCTTAGGTGGATTCGCAGTAGAAAAAGTATCAGGAACAATTGGAACTTTCTTTACGTTCCTCAGGAGTCGTTGTACTCAACTAAATGCTACATCATCCGAGATCTCTTCCTTCGAGTATCGTCATGAATCAGTTATTCCTTGATACTGGAATCCAAGCGTTTCCCGAGCCTGTAATGGCTGGATCCTTCTCTTCATCCAGTCGAATACGACTGCTTCCCCAGTCAACATATTTTGCCTCAGAACGGCAATTTGCTCGAGAAGTCCAGGGATCTGACTCTCGTCGACTGGTTTTTTATTCCACTCAGGCCATTGGATTGGAGGGCCTGGAGTAATTGGTGGAAAGCGTCCTAACTGGTTCTCAACATAGAACCACTTGGGCTTCCACTCGATTACTTTATTGCTAAGACTATAAGAAATGTACTCTCTATCCTTTCTTTGCCTAAGATGGAGACCCGTACCTGCTACTACATCTAAAACGAAGGAGTCGGGCTATGGTTTCAAATGGAAAAGAAATCAGAAGAGTTCGAAATGGGGCTCGATGCCCAGAAAAGCTTCGCACAAATGCACGAAGATAGAGATATGAACAAAGGAATTGGGGGTTAGATGATGCAGCTGGATCCTGTAGTAGCGCAGGAACCCAGAAAAGAAAGAAGATCAAGGAAACCCCAATCCTCGTTCTAAGTATGAGGTGAAAGCAACGATTTCCCCTGTATTTTCATACGGATGATCTCTTCCTAAGGCAGGACGCCATTGGTTAACAGATCTGGGAACCAAAAGACCGTACGACACCAGAGCTTCAAGGTCAGATTGGGAAGACTTACTTGTGTTCCAGCCTTCATCACGGGTTGGCTCTGCAGCCACACCCTTCCCCTTAGTCGCCTTCTTGGGAGCCATCCGGAAATCGACAGATCGCTTCACGCACATACAATGGTGGAAACCCTAGGGTGAAAGTGGGGAGCAAAGGACAGCAAGAACATTGGATCTGAAGGCTTGAGAGCAAAGATAGATCTAAAATAGTAAAGCAAATGGTGGCCGGTGGGGTAAAACCTAAGTCACTGTTTCATTTTATAAAAGCTGTGGCAGCATGGTAAAAACATCCAACAGACCAACAGTCCGTTGAAAATCACAGAAAAAATGGGATTTTAAAGAGACATTCCTTTTTCTAAGATTACATTCTGGAAAAAGAAAACACTCACATCCCTAGTCAACTACTCGATTCTTCTTTTCTTAACTGGGATTACATTCCAGAACAAGGAAAAGTACTCGATACAATACAACTACTCGATATTACAACTCGAGTACTTTTTCCTGCATAACTTTACAAACGACTCGGGTCTGCATGCACACTTCTTGGCTTCCTGGGACGCTTGCTGCAGCTAGATCGGCCCGAGCCCGTGACAAAGTACAAACTTGTTATTCCCATCAAGGGAATAATGATACATGTACTCTGGGAGAAATTTTCAAGAGTATGGAGGCAGATTACAGTAATCACCTCGCAAGTCCTCTTGTAGCATCTTCTGGAGAAACTTCTCCTTCTCCTAGAATACATTGTGACAAGATTAAGCCTTCCTGCCAGAGATGTCAGTTCTTGGGCACCCAGAAACAGGTAACCCCAAGGATGTGGCACAACAAGACTCAACCAGTCCACAGCGAACTTGCCTCATTGGAAGATGCAAGGACATGATGTCTAAAATGGATCCAATGAGAGCAAGGGAGTGGCAGGATGAGGTAGCAGGGACTTTTCTTGTTACTCGCAAGTTCTCTTCTAGCATCTTTTGTTGGGACGAACTACACAAAACTCAGGAGGGCGAGAGCAAGAACACCAAGGATAAGCCATGGCTCCTACACTTTGGTGCTTCTGGCAATGGCCTCTCCCCTGCCTTTTATAGCCACAAGGGAGCTTGCTGAAGGAGAACCCGTGACTCAACAGTGCATGTTTCACAGATGCATTCATTGCAGTGTTCATGGCAGCATTCACGGACGCAGTCAAAAATACAATAATGCAGATTCTCTAAATAGTAACGCCCCACGTGAGCACTGAATAAAGAGCCGTACATCCCGAGTTTTATTCTTGAAATTATTTCGGGTGCAATCGGTGTAGCGTATCCAATTGCATCATTTTTCTGGGATTTTGCCCGAAAAAGAGGTCTTTTCGGATATCGGATTTGATGAATCATGCAAATAATCTGAAGGATAAAATTTGATGCCACGTCTTAAATCCTTAATTCCAAATTTACGCTCGGGGGCTACTCGCAGCAAAAGGGATTTCGATTTAAGGCTCGGGGGCTGCGGGATATGTGCATCAAAGATTTATTTTTCAATTTTTTTGGAAAATAAACAAGAAAAAGACTGAAGTGACCCTCAGCCTGATTCTTCGATTCAACCTAAGGCTCGGGGGCTACTCCATATGGAGCGCGAGTACTTCACGCACCATATATGATAATGATTTCAGGGCTTGAGCACCTCACAGCCTCGAAGCAAGCAGAAATACTTGGAGGACTACTCGACGTATCTGAAGGAAGGCTCAAAAGCAACAATAAGGATGATCTGACTACCCGAAGTACTCGAAGACGCCCAGCCAAGTACCCGACGACTGTAGGACTCGGCTACAAAGAGCATGGGGGCTTGTCAGACCCGGGGCAACGGGACTACTTATAGGCATGGAATGTTCTAGAGTAGAGGATAGCTTATGGATGTACCTTACCTCTTTTGTAACTACCAGAATAGGCGTAGAATTAGCTGCAGTGCAAACGAAACTATCCGATTGTGTTGTAGTAGAATTCCAACTGTACTCGGCTATGACTTTCCATGTAACCCTGACCCCCCGGATATATAATGGCGGGTAGGGACCCCCTCCAAACAATCATCAACATCTAAGGCAATACAAACCACACAGGATGTAGGCTATTACGCCAACTCGCGGCCCGAACCTGTCTAAATCTTTGTGTTCCTTGCACCATCGAGTTCCAGAGCAGTCGATCCCTACATACAAACCCAACTACTAAGAGTATCCCTGAGCAGGCTTGGCAGTAAACACCGACACTACCCCAGTCACACCGTGGAGCACCGACATATCCGAAGGATCCCGCATACCCGGGCACCATGCCCGCATATGAAGTCACTACCCTAGCACCCCCGGGTCCCCCACCCTTCGGATGGACAGGTAAGATGCTAAGGCAATCCCGAAAGCACAACGAACCGATATCCTTACCCTAATCATCTGGTCTAAGCAAGCAACTAGTATAACTTGATGAAGCACAGATCAAGGCTAAGCATGCTAAGAACATAGCAAGATAACCAAGAATGAACTCAGTATGAATAGCATAATGATATTCGGAATACAAAGCCATACCAGAGGTCTAGGATTGCTCACCGACCCCGAGGATGACTGGATTCGCTAAAGAGATGAAGTACTAGCCTAGCTCCACTACCCTAAGGAGTACAAGTCACAAGAGAGTGTGAGAGAGAGGCCTTCAAGTGATGTGTGTGGTGAGAGTGGTGGGAGGCCCCTATATAGTGCTTGTGGTCGATTCCCGCCAACTCTTTACATGGAAACATCCCTAACCAACCTCTAGAGGATAAGATCAGGCTTCCCGCCAAAAATCAGCAGGGAATCCTGACATGTGGGGTCGGCCGATCCCTTGTTGCCGCCTCTGGCCACCGCCCTTCTCTGGTACACTGCCTGGTGGGTCCTTATGTCAGATGGTCAGTGCCGGGGTTTGGTTGGTCGGCTTGGTCTGGTTTGTGGGCCTTCTTTGCATGTGTTATGCAGGACGCGATTGTTTGCGACTTTGTCTGCGTATTCATCGTGTTTTATTCTTATTCTGGACTTGTGCTCCTGAAATCATAAATCTTCAAAAACAACTGTGCAGCTAGGTTAGTGATACAAATATGTGGGTAAGAGGTATAGTTTTCCTTCTTTTATGAGTATAGTTGACGGTCATATTTTGCACTTAACGACCGTCAACAACACCCCCAAGCTAGCCTTTTGCTCGTCCCTGAGCAAAACAAGGCCCTCGTTGTTGATCAGGAGTTGCTACAATGTTGAATTTCCAACTTATATTTAGGCACAACCGAATGCTTCGTACCTTGATTTTAAATAAGTTGGCCTTTGTTCTTAGCTCTTACCTTAATCCTGTGGAGCTTATAGCTTCACCTTATCTTTGGCGGTTGAGAGTCAGAATGGTATCATAGAGTGCTCATATTTCTTTGTCTTTAGTTCAACCGTCAATCCGGAGGTTTTGTAAGGTTTTTCAAAAGAAATTTATAAAGTTCCTCGGATGATCTCTCAGATCGCTCAATGTGTATAATTCCTCACCAAGGCTTTTATTGTGCCTTACTTCCTCAACCTATCTCTAATGGCTGTTTTTGTGGAGCTGTAGGTATGGATGATTTAAGGCATACCTGCTTCTCATATTTTTGCTAAGTAAAAGACCCGATCCAAAGGAGAAACAAGTCATAATCCTTTGTATGCACTCCTTTGTATGCACCATCTCTCTTTTTCTTTCTTTTTGGATCAGGGGCTATCTTTTTTTTGACATGCCTAAGCATATGGCATACCTTCTTTGGGTATGCATCTTTTATTTCTCTCTCTTTTTTGACATGCCGAAGCATGTGGCATACCTTCTTTGGGTATGCATCTTTTATTTTCTTAGCCCCATATCCTTGACAAATTTTTGAGAGGGAGGTGTCATACATGGACTTGGAGTTTTATTTTGTGGATGGATGAAATTTTGCTCACTTCTAGTGTAGAAGCATAGCATGTGGAGGAAACGTGTACGTGATCTTGATTATGGGAGTATGAAATGAATCTCACTAAGGGTCACAACAATTTGACAAAGCTCAATGAAATAAAAAGTTGCATATGTGGAAGGTTTTGTAATGAAAAACAACATATGGCTTTGGATAGGAATTTTCATATCATCGATGAACTTTATTATATTTTTGTGTTTTCAAAATTAAATACTCCGCATGTCAAGTATCAGATAAGAGAAAATCATAGCAACTCTACTTAACCATATCATAGGTCACAACAACTTAGATTTGGTTCATGCTTTTTGCTACCCACAAGTTTCAAGTTTAAGGTTTGAACATTTTAAGCCAACAAACCCAAAACTAGGTAGAGCATAAAGTTGTAACTTAGCATTTAAAGGAAATTAATAGAGCAACTATTCATCATCTCAACAAGGAAAAATTACACCATGCTTACTACACATATTAAAAGAAATATTTTTGGTGTTTTCTAAGTTTTGTAAATTTTTATTTATTTTTAGTTATGCAAATTTTTATGGATTTTCTGATTTTGTAAATTTTTATGGGTTTCATGCAAGGTTATGAAAGCAGTAAAGATAAATGATACAAGTTACCTCTCGTGGGGGTCCTCCCCCAAGCTCGCTTCAGGCTTACTATGGCTGATCGGGGTTGAAGCCCGTCCAGCGGCAGTATGCCCTCCACTCCTCTTGTCGCTGCAACTGCAACTGCTCCATGTCGTGGATTCTCTCGCCAGTGTGACACTGCCATGCTTGGGTAGTATCGATGTGTTGGTTCAGCGTCTCTTGTAAGTTGTCGCCTTACACCCGTAGCTCACCTATCTGCTGGGTGATGGCATCGAAATCTCGGGACGAGGATGTCCGTCTGATGAGGTTCGGGGCTCCACCTGAGCTGGAACTGGAAGACCGGCGGCCTGGTGCCTGCCGTGTCCACTCCTCAGTGCTAGCACTATGCCATGACGAACCACCGGCCTCATGCTGATGTGAGTGATGTGGATGCTGAGGCGGTGGTGTCGGATCTGCCTCCCTTCTAGTCCTGCTTCTTGTCATCCTGCCAGGCAAACCAGAAGATCTATGCCTACGACCTCCTTCTCGTGGAACGAGAGGGATAGTTAGCGGATGGCAATTATACAAATGGAACTCCGCATTGGGATGCGGAATCTCATTTGTATAGCCCAAATAAAAGAAGATCAAAGAGTCATTCGGGCCTTTCTTGAGTGTGTGACCTTGGATCAAATAAGCCTTGTCGATATACGTACGGTCGCCCTCAATGAAAGGAATAGAATTCCCCTCTAAGGCACCGATACGCGTAGTGATACGAGTAATCAAAGAAGTGCACTCAATAGGACCCGTCATCTTGAAACTCAAAAGCCATTGCTTAACCAAAGCTTGTGCGGGGGAGATTTTGATCTTGTTGACCATGGCATAAAGTATGAGCAACTCGTCGTTGCGCATGGGTCGGACATCATCTCTTGAAAAGAGAGTGATGGTTAACCACTTGTGCATCAACTAAAGAGTAGGATTATGAATATTGCCGCACCGAGGTACGAACTAGCCATGGACAACTTGACCAGAAATCTGGCCCCAAAATTCATGACGATTAAAACCGCGGCAAGCTTGATCGAGAGAAATCGGCCAGTGTTTGTTGAAATCAAGGTGGCCAGCAAAAGTTTTCCAAGAAAGCAAATATTCCTTCCCGAAAAGTCGAAAATAAACCCCGTTTTCTACCTCCCAAAGAGTGCAAAGAAATTGGATGGTGAGGAGTCGAGAACCATACTCCTCAGCAGGAACGAAGTTATCCCATCCAATTGAATGTCAAACGTTAGAGAAGTCTTCGTACATACCTGTTTTGATGAGGAGGTTCGGCTCGGGTGTGGACGAAGCTTCAGTTCTTGAGGATGGCGTAGCCTTGGCGTTCACGATCATCTCGCAAGTCGAGGTACGGTGCATCTTCCGCATCAATCTCTATGACCTCGGCTTGCGGTTCGGCTTGCATCTCTTCGTATTCTCCTTCTTCCTCATAGTCCATCGTGCTTGGTGTAGGCGTAGGTTCAGGTGTGTACGAGCTTGAGCCACCCCGAGAACGGGATGAACTTCCACCCGTCATCTTCTTGAGTGCACCAGAGACCTTCCGCCCTAAGCCTTTCATGATGGAACAAAAACACGTGCTACTCGAAATGAGTTACGTTAGTGAAACCGAAATGAATGTTCTTACCCGTGAGTTGCTCCTTCTTTCTTGCAGCAAGGAAATGAGAAAGATAGGTCTCTTGAATTCAAATCTTGAGCAAAAATCCAATGAAAACCCGAGAACAAAGTTTGAGAGAGTTTGAGAGGGAGTGAGTGAATGAGAGTAGAGTGTGAGAGCTCAAAACTCACCCCTCGGCCTTTATTTAAAGAGAGAATGCCCGGGCACAACGGCTAGGAGCTGAACACAATGATCACTAGCTGTTAGAAAAAGATGGCAGGGAGCCGTTGCCAGGTGGGGTCGGCTATCGGTGTTTACCGCCACGCCTGCTCATGGATACCCTTAGCAGTAGGGTTTGCTGGTAGGGATCGACGGCTCTGGAACTCGATGGTGGAAGGAACACAAAGATTTAGACAGATTTGGGCCGCGAGTTGCGTAATACCCTACGTCCTGTGTGGTGGTTTGTATTGCCTTAGATGTTGACGTGTTTTGAGGGGATACCTGCCCGTCCTTATATATCCGAGGGGACAGGTTTACATGGAAAGTCCTAGCTGAGTACAGTTGGAGTCCTACTACAGCACGATCGGGTAGTTTCCTTTGTTCTGCAGCTAGTCCTACGCCTATTTGCGTAGTGTAACATTACGTATTTTTACGGAATGTTATATAGTGCAAAAATGTGAAATTTCAAAAACTTTTTTTTGTGCATGTGAAAATAGCTAGAATAATATAAGGTTGTTCTCTTTATCTTTATCAAGTTCGTAGTAAATTAAAACCAGAACAAATATAAGGATATTAATGTTAGTGTGCTACATTTGGAGTTGGAGTTTATTCGTATCTACCTTGTTTAAGTTTGGCTTTGAATATTTTTGTTTGAATTTGGGTGGCATTTGATTTGAATGGAGCCATTCAAATCAAATGCAAATACTAACTAAAACCCCTAACCTGCCTTGGGCTGAAACCCTGCTAACAAACCCACTTGACCAACCTGCAATGTCTGACCAGTCTTGCCTTATATGTTACAGGACGTTGCCAATCAGTCTTTCCTGAAGTCTCAAGCTTTGTATAATACTGTGGATAGCCGAAAAACCTTGGAGCACCAGAACGCCATGATTGGCAAATGACTGGGTGAATCTCTTACTGCTCGGAACAAGCTGTATGAAGCAAACCGAAAGCATCATCTACAAGTTTGTGACATGAAGCGGCAGATCAAGAGCCTCGAGGAAGAGAAATCAAAGCTCCAAGAAGGAAACTCAAGGCTTCAAGAGCAGTTGTAGACTGCTTAGGCTTGTAAGTATTCGATCTTTTGTCTTGATATTGCTTTGTCAATAATAATTATTGAAATATCCTTCCATCAGGTTCTCCAGATGATCATTGTCGACTAGTAGCAGCAGCTCGAGTCCTTGTGGATATGGTTGATTCTGAAGAGGGGTCGTCGAATAGCAAATACCTGGTATAGCGTTTAGAAGAAACTCCCAAGAAGATCTTTGATGTCATGACGAATACCTCCAAGAATTATTTGACCCACATGAAAAAATCCGGGACTATTGTAAAGAATTGGAGGTTATTGCTGAGGAAATTCTGAAGAACTTAGCAGAGTAAATTGTTTGTAACAACTCTTGTAATCTTCAGTGGAATTTTGTCGTTGTTCATAGCTTGTATCCTGTTGGTGTGTCTTCAGAAGCATGATCTCATACCATAGGATATGTGCAAACTACACGATCAATCAAGTAGAATGCTTATATGGAGTAATCTTTGAAGTTGATCAGTTAGGGTGAGTCCCGTCGGACTACCCAAGTAGAAAAAGCTGTAAAGATATCCATAAACTACTCGAGCAAGCTAGTAGAGTGTCTTGACCAGGGTCTGGAGTAATTTTTAAGATAGATCTGTTAGGATGAACTCCGTCGAGTTATCCAAGATGAAACCATCTTAAAGATATCCAATACCTATTCGGGCTTGCGAATAGGGTGTCTAACTTGTAGACTGGAGTAACTACTAAGATTGACCTGTTAGGATGAACCCCGTCGGGTTACCCAAGATGGACTAAATATAGTAGTATCCATAACATACTCGAGCGAGCGAGGAGTTTTGCCTTTAAGGCAAGGTTGGAGTTCCTTATAGTTGACCTGTTAGGATGAACTCCGTCGAGTTACCCAAGATGGACAAGTAGTGCAGGTATCCATACACCTTCTCGAGCTAGGCGAGTAGGTTGTGCCCTTATATTAGGGACAAGGATGTGGCTTGTGTAGTTATCTTGATGGAAAACTGTGTAAGCTATCCTGAACAGGTGATGCTGTCAGATTTAAAAACTGCCTTTAATATAGTCATTGAGGTGATAAAAAACCCTTGCTTTATTAAAGAAATCAACTGATATCACCATGTTACTTGGATCAAGGATAGAACTTGCGCAAGTGCTCAATATTCTAGAAATTCGGTACCTCATTGCCATCTGCATCTGTGATTCTGTATGATCCTAGTCTTGTAACCTTGGTTACGATAAAAGGACCTTCCCATCTTGAATTTAACTTGTGCAATCCCGTCTCATCTTGGATCCTTCGTAGTACTAGATCTCCAATGTTGAAAGATCTTTGCTGAACATTGCGATCATGATAGCGTCTGACTCCTTGAAGATATCTAGCCGATTGAGTTAAAGCAATGACTCTGGCCTCTTCGACTGAATCTAACTCAAGTTGTCAAGCTTGATCTGCTTCTCCTTCTTGATAGGCTTCTACTCTTGGAGATCTCCACATGATATCTGTGGGTAGTATAGCCTCTGACCCGTAAGTGAGGAAGAAAGGAGATTGTCCAGTTGCTTTGCTAGGCTGCGTTCGCAGCCCCCAGACCACATGGGGTAATTATTGAATCCACTTGCCACCTTTCTTGGTGTTGGCGTCATAGAGTCTTTTCTTCAAGCCGTCGAGTACTAAACCATTGACGTGCTCTACTTGACCGTTTGCCCGAGGACGAGCTACCGAAGCATATTTGACCTCGATGCAGGAGTTATCACAGAAATCCCAAAAAGATTGTGACGTGAAGTTAGAGCCAAGATCCGTGATGATGGTGTGAGGAAATCCAAACCGGTGAATAATGTCAGAGATGAAGTCCACTGCTCTATCAGATGAGATCTTGACAATGGACTTGTACTCGATCCACTTGGTGAACTTGTCGACTGCTACCAGCATATGATTGAATCCTCCTGGAGCTACGGTTAATGGTCCGATCATGTCCAGACTCCAACTTGCAAACATCCATGATGGAGGGATTGTTATCAAATTGTGTGCTAGGACGTGAGTCTTTTTGCCGAAGAATTGGCAGCCAGGGCATCGTCTGACAAGGTCTTCTACGTCTGACACGGCTGTTGGCCAGAAAAATCTTGACCTATAAGCCTTGCCAACTAGTGTCCTTGACGCGGCGTGATTGCCGCAAACTCTGTCGTGTATCTCTCTGAGGATGTCTTTGCCTTCTTCAAGGGTAACGCACTTCATGAGGATGCCAGAAGTAGAGCGCTTGTATAGGTTGTCGCTGACTATGACAAAACCCTTGCTACGCCTGATGATGCGGGCAGCTTCAGCGCTTTTAGGATCAACATGTGGTGGAAGCTTGAACTCCTTGATGAAGTTGATAAACTGAGTCCACCAATCTTCTTCAATCATCAGTACTTCTCTGACTGTGGCCGGGGCCTCCGTGTCAGTGGCTTGTTGGATTTGTACCTTGACTGATGGGTGATGAAGTTCATGGACGAAAACTCCTGGTGGAACAGCGGCTTGAGTAGATCCAAGTTTGGAGAGGACTCGGCTCCCACATTGTTGTCACGGCCTATGTGGTGGATTTCCAGCCCTGAGAACTTGTTTTTGAGCTTTTTGATTTCTTTAACGTATGCATCCATTGTATCCTTGTTGATGTCCCATTCTTTATTGACTTGCTGGACGACGAGTAGAGAATCGCCGTAAACAAGTAATCGCTTGATGCCGAGAGAAACTGCTAGTCGAAGGCTGTGTAGCAGTGCCTCATATTCAGCTTCATTGTTGGAGACCTTGAACAAGATTTGGAACACATACTTCAATTGCTCTCCCTTGGGGGAGATGAACAAAACTCCCGCACCGCCTCCGTCGAGCTAGAGTGAGCCATCAAAGTACATTACCCAATGCTCTGGAATGTTAAGAGGTGCTGGAATTTGATTTTTCGGCCATTCAGCCAAGAAGTCGACTAGTGCCTGTGACTTAATTGCTGTTCTTGGCTTGAAGTTCAACTGCCCACTTTGAGATTCGTCTAGTGGCATCCCGATTGTGGAGTATATCCCCCAATGGGAAGTCAGTTATTACTGAGATCTTGTACTCGTCAAAGTAATGTCAAAGCATTCTAGAAGTGATTAGAATTTCGTACAGAAGTTTCTGAATTGATGGATATCTAACCTTTGATTCAGAGAGTACTTCACTGATGAAGTAGACTGGTCTCTGAATGCCGTAAGCGTGGCCTTCCTCTGAGCGTTCGACTACTCGCTGTGCTGACTACATGAGTAGTCGCCGCGATGTAGAGGAGTAGATCCTTGCCAGGTAGTGGGGCTGTTAGAATTGGCGGTGACTGGAGATGATGCTTGAGATTCTCGAGTGCTTCTGCGGCTTCTATAGTCCACTCACCAAGCCTGGACAAGAATCGATTCAGAGCTGCCATGCAGCCTGTAAGCTTCTGGACGTCCTTGATAGTGGCTGGAGCATCCATAGCCATGATGGTGTTGATCTTCTCTAGGTTGGCCTCGATTCCTCGGTTGCTGACGATGAATCTGAGTAGTTTACCGGAGGGTACGCCAAAGACGCATTTGGTTGGGTTGAGTTTCCAGCAAAATTTTCGGAGGCTGTTGAAGGTCTCTTCTAGGTCAGTAATGAATTGATCCTGGGTCTTGATTTTGACAACGACGTCGTCAACATAGGCTTCAATATTGCGACGTAGCTGGTTAGTGAAGCACAGCTGTATCGCACGCTGGTAGGTAGCGCCAGTGTTCTTCAACCCGAAGGACATGGTCTTGTAGGCGTATGCCCCATAAGGGGTAATGAAGGTCGTCTTGATTTGGTCTTCTTCTTTTAGGGCAATCTGATGATGCCCTGAGTAGCAGTCGAGGAAGGATAACAGGACACATCCTACTGTAGAGTCGATTACTTGATCAATACGTGGTAGCCCGAAAGGATCCTTTGGGCAATGCTTGTTCAGATCGGTGTAGTCGACGCACATCCTCCACTCATTGTTATTTTTCTTCTGGATGAGTACAAGGTTAGCAAACCATTCAGGATGGTAGACTTCCTTGATGAACCCTGCTGTGAGTAGTTTCGCCAGCTCTTTCTTGATGGCTTCTCGCTTGTCCGGTGAAAAATGCCGCAACCGTTGTTTTTTTGGTGTAGCTTTAGGGTCGACCTTCAAGGCATGCTCAATCAACTCCTTGGGCACCCCTGGCATATCCGCTGGTTTCCATGTGAATTCGTCTCGGTTGGCCCTAAGGAAGTTGACGAGCTCAAGTTCCTATTTGTCACCCAGTCCTGCTCCAATGATGGCGGTTTTGGAGTCGTCACCTTCTTGTAGCTGGATTGTCTTGGTGCCCACGTCCCCAGTAGGTTTAACCGATGACTGGCTTGGTTTCTTGAAAGGCATTGACTCCTTGAGGGAGAGTTCCTTGGCAGCAGCAAGTATCTTGCTGCTAGAACTAGGGACCCGGATTGTGGCAGCATGATCTATTGCTTCCTTGTTGCACTCAAAGGACTTGAGGAGGTCACCACGTAATGAGAGTACTCCTGTGTTGCCTGGCAACTTCAAGAGCAGGTACACATAATGTGGTACTGCCATGAACTTGGCTAGCGTTGGTCTTCCCAAGATAGCATGGTAGGAAGACTCGAAGTCGGCTACTTCGAATTTGATGTACTCTGTCCGGAAGTTCTTTTCTGTACCAAATGTGACTGGGAGAGTAACCAAGCCAATTGGTGTAGAGGAGTTCCCGGGGACAATGCCGTAGAATGGGGCCTTGCTTGGGGTGAGCAAACTCATGTAGTTGAGGCCCATTATTGCCAATGTGCTTGCGAAAATCAAGTTGAGCCCGCTTCCGCCGTCAATGAGCACTCGAGTAAGCTTGGAGCCTTGGACGACTGGATCAAGTACCAACGGGAACTTTCCAGGTTCAGAGAAGCTGGTCCATTAGTCTTCCCTGGAGAAGGTAATGGGGACCTCACTGTATTTCAGTGGCCTTTGAATTGCTGGCTCGACTGAGAGGATCTCTCTGAGTAGGAGCTTCTGGGCTCGCTTAGAGAAGCTGGGATCTCCTCCAAATATGACGTTGACGACATTTTGTTACTGTTGGAAACCATCATGGTCTTTCTTGTCGTCTTCATCGTCTTTGTCCTCTTCTTTCTTAGGAGCGACTGCAGGTGCCGACTGGAAGGATTTGCGCAGGATCATGCACTCCCACATTGAGTGGTTGCTCTTGGGGTGGATTGGACATCTCTTGTTATGAAGAATCTTGTCGAACTGGTCCTGCGGCTTGTCGCCCTTTTTACCACACAGGGTGCGTTCCATAGTGCCGACAGTGTCATCAGGCTTGCGTTTACACACAGGATCCCACTGGTTGCTGGGCTCTCCACGGTCGTTGTGGCGCTTCCCGTTGTTGTCGTTGTTACGGCGTCTTGCTCTTCTTCGTCCGCCCAGCGCTTCGTCATGTCTCATAGCTCCACTACCGTTTTGGGGCGATTACACCCAAAGTCACAGTATAGAGACTGAACGGTGATGCCGCTCTGGAAGTAGTCGATGACGTCGTCGTCGGCGACGTTGGGGATGGTGGCTCTTATGTCGAAAAATCCCTTGACGTAGGATCTGATCGATTCACCTTGCACCTGCTTGCACATGGACAGGGCGTGTCGAGTGGCTACTCGATGTAGCGACCCCTGTAAGTTGTCGATGAAGTCCTTCTTGAGGTCATCCCACGAGTGTATGGACTCGCGCGCCAAGCTTTCGAGCCACGTGAGGGGTACAGGCTCCAGGGCCATCGGGAAGTAGAGGACCTTGGTGTTGGTGTCTCCCCCTGCAACACTAACAGCGGTCGAATATAAATGTAACCATTGAGCATGGTCTTACTTACCATAGTACTTTTGGATGTTCGTGGGTTCGAAATCCTTCGGGTAGTCGGCGTTGTCGAAGACTCTGCTAAGGAATTGGAAGCGGTCGGAGTTGTCTGCAAGCTGCGATCTGCGTCTTGCGTTGATGATGTCCCATGCTTCCACTATGGAATCGGCTGCTTCCTCCTTGTTGCGCCCGCGGTTGTTGTTGTTGCGATTTGACTGAGGTCCAGGGGCTTGGTTTGCCCTGGGTCGATGGTTACTTGTAACTTCTCGATCCTCCTGGTTTCTTTGATTTTGCTCCTCCAACTGTTGTTGTCGATGATGGCCTCCAGGAGTGTGACTTGCTTGTAACTTCTTGATCCTCCTGGTATGACTGTTGCAGTGGCCCTCGACCGGGTACCATGGAGTGAGGACAACGAGTTTTGTCTCTCGAGTTATTCAACAGCGTTCTTGGCAAGGTGTATGACACGCTCCATCTCCGGGTTTTGAGGCATCTACATGAGTCGCAGGGTTGCTTCTGTCATCGCAGCAATTGGTGTTCTGAAGATAGGATCTGCGACATTGTTGAATTCATTATTGAGGTTGCACGGAGGAAGACGAGCACATTCGGCCGCATGAACCCTGCGCTCCTCTTTATGTCGATTTCTTGCCATGCGGGCTGTGCGAGTAGCTTCATCTTCATTTTGTGGAGCATCTTGGGTCAGATTGTTTGCTGAGATCTGATCCAAGGCTTCGTTTGGATCATGCTGACTAGCTTCAGGTTGTTGGATGATCACAGGAACCAAACAAACGGGAGAGAACCTTTCTAGGTCTGAGTTGTAATCAGCTAGGACAGTTTCTCCGGACCTAGTTTCGCTCTTGGTTGCGAGGGGAGTACCGTGTTGGAATGGAAGGTCATCAATGCTGGCAACTTCCCGAAGGTTGTCGAGTAGTTCCGCGAGGGTATGGCTACGGCAAAATTTAAGTTGCATCTTTGCCAGCGCATTGGTGATGAAATCCAGGCTGTCTTGAGGTAACTCGACTGGATCTGGGTATACGTCGAAAATGGGTGCCTCCCAGATAGCGGTGACTGAGTGGTTTTTGACGCGGAGTAGATGATCCAAGCTATTTTCATAGATGGATCTAATCATCTATTTGTAAGCAGATGATGAATTGCGCAAACCTAAAACGGGTTGAGCAAGACGAGTCCCAATCCGAGTAGATTTCGGTTTGAGATCGAACTGAATCCGAGTGGAACTCGAGTTGTCTTCGAGTTTCGTCTCGATCTCCTTGGCGAGGTCGGGAAGCAACATGATGCCACAATTGTTTGATCTGGCGAGTTTGTTGTAATCTTCCGACATGGTGATCTTCAGTGTGGGAAGAATGGTTAGGTGGCTGTCGAAGCCACCCAAACCATTGGTGACGCAGACTCACGATCCGAAGATGAAGGTGGTGCCTCGAGGAGGCGCCATGGTGCTGAAAGCGAAGGTGGCCATCGAACTCGCCGATGAACTCGCCGAGTCCCCTACCTGGCGTGCCAGCTGTCGGTGTTTACCGCCAACCTGCTCAGGGATACCCTTAGTAGTAGGGTTTGTTGGTAGGAATCGAAGGCTCTGGAACTCGATGGTGCAAGGAACACAAAGATTTAGACAGGTTTGGGCCGAGAGTTGTGTAATACCCTACGTCTTGTGTAGTGGTTTGTATTGCCTTAGATGTTGATGTGTTTTGAGGGGGTACCTGCCCGCCCTTATATATCCGGGGGATAGGTTTACATGGAAAGTCCTAGCTGAGTACAGTTGGAGTCCTACTACAGCACGATCGGGTAGTTTCCTTTGTTCTGCAGGTAGTCCTACGCCTATTTGGGTAGTTACAAGAGAGGCAAGGTACATCCATGAGCTAACCCTTACTCTAGAACATTCAATGCCTATAAGCAGTCCAGCTGCCCCGGGTCTGACATCGGCCGACCCTAGGGTTCGGCCGGCCCCCCTGTGGGCCCACTAGCTGACAGCCAGGGCCCATGGGTTCCCTAATGACTATAAGTTTTGAAATTTTGGGTGCCCGGCCAAACTTTGCTTCGAAAGATTTTCAAAATTATTTTTCAAAGGATTTTCATGCTCGGAATTAGTTTTGGATTTTTGTGAAAGTCAAAAAGTGCTAGAAAAGTTTCTAGCATGCAAGGGTGTTTTGAAAATTCAAATATGCAGTGGGAAAAATCAAAAAAGTCGAGAAAAGCAAAATGGTGAAAAAATAAATATGAGATACGTACCGATTTACTTGCGGCAAGGACTCGTCGTTTTGAGTCTTACGAGCGGGACCTTTCTCCTGCTATGATTACCACTGCTCGGCTCGTCCTGGAGAATTGGACGAGGATGAGCTTGCGACCTTACGCCACACCTTCTTTGCACGTCTTCTTTTTGATCGTGTGGTCGTAGGTCTTGATGGTGGGGATTCTGGTGCATTCCAAAGTGCCTGCCCTTCGCCATCCTGTCGGTTTAGGATGCGCTGCTTGTGGCAGAACCGCCAAAATTATCCCGGCTCAAGTGCGCAGGCCATCACCATAAAAGCAACATTAGCTCAAACGCACTTCAAACGGAATAATTCTGGGTCTGTCGGGTAACGTCCCGATACAACCACCGGTTCTTGGATCGAACAAGCATACCCCGCACGAAGGCGAGTCCAGAGATATTACAACCACAAGTTTTGCAACACAGGCATAAAATGATTACAAACCAGTTCTAAAATATTATTACAAGTACAAACTTTAAAAAGCAGTTATACAAATCATAACTTTAACTTCAGAGTTTGAAAGCAGCGGAAAGAGACAACGATGGCTACAACACGTCGCAAAAGTATACCAAGCTAGCCCAAGCAAGGTATCACTCGTCATGGTCTTTGCCGGCCGAAGACGAATCCCACTCTACAGACCAGCCAGGAGGCAAAGAGCAGGGATAGGTCAAACTAGCGACCTGGTCCTCAAGACTCATACCTGAAAAAGGGTTTCAACAGCAAGGCTGAGTATTCTAATACTCAGCAAGACTTAACCGTCAACGGGTATAAGTAGCCCACTATAGCTAGACTATGCAAGGATTGTGAGGCTCTGGTTTTCCTTTTTGCTGAAAAGCAATACAGAGTAGATCCTTACTTTCAAGTTTTAGCCTTCAAGATTCTAGTAGATTAACCATTCTATGTAAGCAACTACTATCCAAACATGGTAGAAAACTAAGCAAACATCAAGATTAATAAATAATATTGTTGCTCTTATTACTCTGTGTGGCAAAGGGATTAAGCAGTCTCATTTCATCGTGAGAGGCGGACGATTCTGAATCGAAATTCAACCTTGCAAGGATAAACCTAACACACACGTTTGGAACACCGTCGGGTCGTTTCCAAACAACCGTTGACCTTTCTTTCCGGCTTGTGGATAGTGCCACTCTCCCCGACTACAGGGCTCCAAGGTCCACCCGTGCCCGGTCCACCCTTGTCCCTTGAAGTCGTAGTGTTGCGCAACATAAAATAAAACCTATCCCTATGAGAGAGTGGGAGGTATATCCACTCCCCGGTCCAATCGGCTACTAGGCTTGCCGCGTACCATATTTACGGCATGTGGCTAGTACTTTCAAAAACTTAACCACCGCTACCACACACCGCGACCTTAGCAAGTTCATCAACACAGACGGGGTCTCACCTAAGGTCATGATATCGAACACAACCCCGTCCGTCGTCCTTATATTGATAACAGAAAGTAAACAAGCAAATCCTATAAAGCTCGCGAGTGACAGGCAATCACTCGACTTTTACCGGTCCTATAAGCTTAGCAAGTAGTCGAACTCAGGTCTAGTGTTCAGTACATAGGTTCCTAGGATCATGCATCTAGGGTTTCAATTCAACTCCTATGAACTGTAAATGCACAAGTAAAATAATACAGTAAATGATATTAATTTGAAGTATAGGTTATGTCCGGGGCTTGCCTTCTCGGTAGTTGCTAACTATTTCAGCTCTAGGCTCTTCCGAACTTTGGTTCGGGGCTTCAGTTAGTTCAGCTGCATTCACCTGGACTTCTAGATCACCTCTGTCAGACTTCGGGATCAACTCGTACGTCCCGTCCGATAAGGTAGTCGTGTCTATATGTAATGCAAGAACAACATTATAAACATACATGGGCAATCGTTTATAGAGTAGTTAAATAACAAATTTAACTACACAAGGCATTATGATCAACAGCACAAAAGAAGTTAACTAACTTCACAAAATGAGTGGTGGTGATTTTCCTATACAAGTAAGTCATGGTTTGTAAATAAATTAACAAATCAGAGTACAAAAAGTACTAAAATCTACCAAAATTACCCTAAACAGAACGTGAACAAAGTAATCTACCCTGTAAAAAAATCATGCCAAGACATTTAACCATTTAAACACAAAAAATCATTTACTACGATAACATCTAGAACAAGCAAGAATTACACAGGTCAAACTAAAGAATATCAGAAGCTCAAAATTTAACATGAGATCTACACAGGGATGATCTAGCTACTGTGAATTTTTCATGATTTTATCTACATAGAATTTATTCTGAGAAAATAAACAAAACAGACATCAGTTTAACAAAAATCAATTTTAACTACTGATCTAGCCATGAACTGAAGCTTAAACTTCCTGGAAAAACTAAACTACTCAAAAAGAACATGCCAAAATAAAATCATGATTTATTACAAACAGAAACTATTTACCATAAATAAAGTGTACTAAACAAAGATTAAAACAAATAAATAACTACACAAGGGAACTGACCATGAAATTTTTATAGCAAAACAAGTGTTACATAAGTAAACTACCACCAAAATTTCATAGCAATACAAGCTTTAAAGCATCAGATAAGAAAAAGATTAAAGAACTAGTATTTATTTAACTAGTGACACAAAATCATTTGCACAGCAAAAACTTGCAACAAACACCTACCATATTATGGTTCTACTGCAAAGAGCTTTACACAAGGATTCCAAAACATCAAGATTTGCTATTTTATGAATTTCCTATGATTTTCTATGGAATTTCAAAAATCACTGCTAGAAATTACAAGGAGGTCCTTGAAGCACTATTCCTCTGAGTCTAGAGCTTCGCAGACAGCCCCCTGGGCTTTTCCCAATTCTAACTCGGGGTCCCTGGCCGTGGGGAAAAGAACAGAGAGAGGATGGCCGGCCCAAATCCGGCGAAAGGAGTCGCCGGCGGCGGGGTTGGGGTTGGGGGAAACGACGAGCAGGCCAACGCGGACCTCTGGGCACCCTTGGCTGGTGAGGAGGTGGTCGGAGGACGTCGGTCCACGGCGAGCGGCGGCAGTGAGGGCTCGGAGCACGGCGGCGGGGTGGTTCCCGTGGGGTTTGGGCGAGGAAAAGCGGTCGAGCAGCTGCACGGGCTCACGTCGGAGCTCGTTAGGGGGTTAGCGCGGGCGGAGGAGCTGCGGAGGCACGGTTCGACGGCGAGGGTGAGCTCGTCGGCGTGGATATGGGCGGCAGCAGCGTTCCGAGCTCTGGGAGTGGGGAATTGGCAAAAGAACGAGGGATGAAGCTCTCTGGGGTACTTGTATTGCGGCTGCGCACGAGAAATCGAGCTCTGGGGGTGTGTCTTGGCCGGGCCACGGCGACGGCGAGGTGGCGACCGCGAGATGGTTCTGGGCGGCGTGGCGAAGGGAGGGAGCTCCAGCGCGCGGGGAAAGTGGGTCCAGGGGTCAAGGGGTGACGCGTGGGGCGGCGGCGAAACTGGAGTTGGCCTCCGGCCGGCCCAGAGCGGCGGCGGGCGGCGTGGCACCGTCGGTCGGCGCGGGAAGCAGAGCAGGCAGGCTGGGGAAGAAGACAGGGACCTAAACAGAATTTCCAAAATTTCAGGGACCTAACTGTAAAACATTGATAACTATTAATCTAGGGCTCAAATGAAAAAGTGCCCAACATGAAAGTTGTTCAACTTTTCAAGATCTACAACTTTGATGTTGTGCAAAAATTTATTTGACCAAAGATTCAAGAGCTAATTTTTTAAAACATAGAAGGGAATTTGAGTTCTAGGAATTTTGTCTTTTTCAAGCAATTTCACTTCAAATATGGGCTGATTTGAAAAGTTTCTTGCCAAGCAATAAATGCACTGAATTTTGCAAAAACACCCTCCACAAAGCTATAATAGCACACCCTATTCTATATAACTACAGAAAGGACCTTGCATAAAATCATAATTACACACATAACCTTTTATAAATACAAAAAGATCCTTTTTCAAGCAATTCAAGCACATGATGCATGATTTGGTTCTAATTACCCTAAATTGGCTATTTAAAAACCTGGGCCGTTACAGCCTACCCCCCTTAAAAAGAATCTCGTCCCGAGATTCCGAACGAAAAACTCTCAAGGGAAGAGGAGTAGACTAACCATCAAAGCCAACAGGACAAAGTCACAATAGAGAAGGTTGATGTTGACGATATGATCTTTTGTAGATAAGGATTGAGAACTTAGAGAAAGTTCAAGAAACAAGGTATGAATTTATGAGCGAGAGGAATTACTGTACGATTGTGTGAACTAATCAATTGTTTTTCCACACTAAAGGCTCTAGGATTTCATTCTTTGCGGCAAGAGTCGGTGGATAAAATACGAGATCACAATCACCATCAAGGTTGGTTGGAAAAGACTGGTGGACTATTCTAGTACTGACATATAGTAGGATTCTTGTAAAGAAGAGAGGACCTAAGTTCTGGTAGAATCAAGGTCTCACCCTGGTGGTGAATCTAAATAGAATAGATATCAAGGGGAGTTTTTGCTCAAGGACATTTTTGCTCAAACTGTTGATTAAATTAAACAATATGATGCGAGATGCATATGCTCGATGACTATGAGAATGATGCATCCTCAAGATGTATGATTACAATGCTGGTTAGTGACCCAGAAGGATATACCAAAACTCACAGTTTTTGTTGGCCGAATCAAAACCCCAAGTTAACACAATATTCAGGTCGCGAAAAATGGATTGTCGGGGTATTGCTTACACGTACCAAGATACCAGCGCGCTTCTAGTGGCACAAACGTATGGCTGCAGCACACACGAGGCCCTAGATCCCGTCGCGGCACCATTGGTCAGTGACAGACACCACGACAAGGTAAAAATATAGCAACCTAAATAATGTGCATGGCTAGAACGAAAGATGGAGGGTTAGGTGATAAACGCAAATCCCTTCCCAGATGCATATGATGTTAATTGTAATTGAGCCCCATGATGCACATGTTTAAGTAATGGCTATGCTACAACCATGCTAGTAATGATCCTGCGTGTTATTCTAGTATTCTTGATTGCCACTCTTTTTAGTCTTCAAGGAGAGTTATACGAGCAAGGAGGATAATGAGATTTCCCTTTGATATGCAAAGTAAGGGCTAGACGGTTTGAGAATAGAGAATATACCCGTCATAACCGGTGCACCTTCAAGAAGATCGGATAGTGGGGTACTTCCAACCTTTCCTTGTAAACTATCCTGTCTCTTTCCCTTATTTTTGTTGTTCTGCATAGAATCTTGACCCCGTTTTGGTCGTCTAGGCTGGGAGCAGTGTCGAGCGAAGTGGTTAGGATTCCCACAATTGAAGCAACGTTTTATTTTGCCTGAACCACCACGTGGGATGAAATCCGTGCAGGTAATTTCCCACCCAGTCAAGTCTATGTCGCTTTGGTCATGCTTGAGAGTTCGACGCTTTGCTTGTCGAGCCTTAAGTTCCATCGGAGGTCGCGATGGTGGCGTTAGGGAGTCTAAGTAAACATCCCTCATCTCCTTTATTCCTTCATTGAGCTCTTGAGATTCTGCAACCAGAGGCTGGGGGACATCATACCCTTCCCCTAGCTGGTGTTGTTGCTGTAGGAGTTGATAAATCTCTTGCTGTCTCTGAGCAAGTTGCTGGAGTAGTTTGGTCTGAGTAGCCACGAGTTCAACCAGGTTGGACAGTAGTGGCTGTCCGCTATCACAAGCACTTCTCAACCCTGCAGGAGCATTGGGTGACCCTTGCATCATCTGCAATGCGTAATTCTTTCATTAACTAGGGAAAATTTAGTAGCAGCCAGAGAACACATTTTCCGAACAAAACTTTCCACGTGATCAACTATAGATCAGGTCACATACTAGGCCAAATAATTTTGTATTTCCCAGATACAATAGAAAGGCAGATTTCTAGATAGATCTTAGACGATCGAATGGACAGGGTTCTTGTGCTACGCTGTTAATCAACAGCGATCATAGTAGTGATTGGACTAAAAATATAGTCTCACAGATTCAATAGGCTAAAATTTGATGAGCACCCATGTTACAAAATTTGCAACATTTTTAGTATTCATCAAACAGCGTAGAAATGCACAAATAAAGAGATTTGGCAAGTAGAAAAGGATTAAGATCTTCCAAACTGGTAGTCCAAGTGGTACTGTTTCATCATTTGATATTCTAAGGAATGAAAAGATCACTAGACATCAAGATGGGGCTTAGGATGAAGGCATGACTCGAAACCATCTTTTTCAACCAAGAAAGTCTAAGCATTTAACAAGCATGCTCCTAAAATCAAAATTTCACTCACTCATGTTTTAAGCACACTAACACTTATCTATGAGGATTCATACTAGAAATTCCTTACAAAGCTTATGTAACAACTTCACAGACGAGGAACCAAAGTAAACATCAACCAATATGCATGCACGTCCTAACCGTCCTCACAAGATAAACAATTGCCAACTATCGTTGGGCTTACGTGGTTAGCACGGTGGCATACATAAATACGGCTCTCCCTATATAACTAGTCGATACATTCTAACCGTTCTTAACTTATCGAATCGTGGTTAGTGTACCTGCAGAAGATTGACAAAACATATATATATCCAATGAACCTTTCATGCCAGCATCCATGAAAGCGTCCCCAAACATTACCGCTCACTATAGAAGCGGCAGCCATACAATTTCCGCCGTATGGCCAACGTTAACATACGCTACTTAGTGGCGTATTCACGAGTCCCTTTACTCCCAATATAGTCGACCGAGATCGGTATATTGGCAGCAGCTCAAGTAAGTCACTGCTTGAGCGCAGCGTTCGGTTCGCATCGCCGACGGGAAGGTCAGACTCCCTCAGCTGACTGAGCACACTTTACTTCCAATATAGTCAACTAATAGTCGGTATATTGGAAGCACCTCAAGTAAGCCACTGCTTGAGGGCAGCGTTCGGCTCGCATCGCCGACGGGAAGGTCAGACTCCCTCAGCTGACTGAGGATCCTTACCATCTTACCTCACGTAGGTGCGTCGTTACAAGAATTAAGAGTTGCTTGTGAGTATGGTTTGACAAAATATAAAGTGCTGGAAGTCAGATAACATAAACCATACAAAAATAACCACCTAGTAATTCCCATAAATTCCTTAGGACTTTACGTTCTAAACACAACTCTTAACGAATCCAACGTAGTTTTCCGAAATTCTTTATGGTTCCAATTTTATATGGAAAGCGATTTTTAAGGTTCCAACACCTCTGGTATATGCTTGTAGCTCTGATGCCAGCTGTGGCAGAACCGCCAAAATTATCCCGGCTCAAGTGCGCAGGCCATCACCATAAAAGCAACATTAGCTCAAACGCACTTCAAACGGAATAATTCTGGGTCTGTCGGGTAACGTCCCGATACAACCACCGGTTCTTGGATCGAACAAGCATACCCCGCACGAAGGCGAGTCCAGAGATATTACAACCACAAGTTTTGCAACACAGGCATAAAATGATTACAAACCAGTTCTAAAATATTATTACAAGTACAAACTTTAAAAAGCAGTTATACAAATCATAACTTTAACTTCAGAGTTTGAAAGCAGCGGAAAGAGACAACGATGGCTACAACACGTCGCAAAAGTATACCAAGCTAGCCCA
The DNA here is from genome assembly GCF_016808335.1 of Panicum virgatum. Taxonomy (NCBI): domain Eukaryota; kingdom Viridiplantae; phylum Streptophyta; class Magnoliopsida; order Poales; family Poaceae; genus Panicum; species Panicum virgatum. The sequence goes on from NC_053152.1 coordinate 37,805,423, forward strand.
AGCAAGGTATCACTCGTCATGGTCTTTGCCGGCCGAAGACGAATCCCACTCTACAGACCAGCCAGGAGGCAAAGAGCAGGGATAGGTCAAACTAGCGACCTGGTCCTCAAGACTCATACCTGAAAAAGGGTTTCAACAGCAAGGCTGAGTATTCTAATACTCAGCAAGACTTAACCGTCAACGGGTATAAGTAGCCCACTATAGCTAGACTATGCAAGGATTGTGAGGCTCTGGTTTTCCTTTTTGCTGAAAAGCAATACAGAGTAGATCCTTACTTTCAAGTTTTAGCCTTCAAGATTCTAGTAGATTAACCATTCTATGTAAGCAACTACTATCCAAACATGGTAGAAAACTAAGCAAACATCAAGATTAATAAATAATATTGTTGCTCTTATTACTCTGTGTGGCAAAGGGATTAAGCAGTCTCATTTCATCGTGAGAGGCGGACGATTCTGAATCGAAATTCAACCTTGCAAGGATAAACCTAACACACACGTTTGGAACACCGTCGGGTCGTTTCCAAACAACCGTTGACCTTTCTTTCCGGCTTGTGGATAGTGCCACTCTCCCCGACTACAGGGCTCCAAGGTCCACCCGTGCCCGGTCCACCCTTGTCCCTTGAAGTCGTAGTGTTGCGCAACATAAAATAAAACCTATCCCTATGAGAGAGTGGGAGGTATATCCACTCCCCGGTCCAATCGGCTACTAGGCTTGCCGCGTACCATATTTACGGCATGTGGCTAGTACTTTCAAAAACTTAACCACCGCTACCACACACTGCGACCTTAGCAAGTTCATCAACACAGACGGGGTCTCACCTAAGGTCATGATATCGAACACAACCCCGTCCGTCGTCCTTATATTGATAACAGAAAGTAAACAAGCAAATCCTATAAAGCTCGCGAGTGACAGGCAATCACTCGACTTTTACCGGTCCTATAAGCTTAGCAAGTAGTCGAACTCAGGTCTAGTGTTCAGTACATAGGTTCCTAGGATCATGCATCTAGGGTTTCAATTCAACTCCTATGAACTGTAAATGCACAAGTAAAATAATACAGTAAATGATATTAATTTGAAGTATAGGTTATGTCCGGGGCTTGCCTTCTCGGTAGTTGCTAACTATTTCAGCTCTAGGCTCTTCCGAACTTTGGTTCGGGGCTTCAGTTAGTTCAGCTGCATTCACCTGGACTTCTAGATCACCTCTGTCAGACTTCGGGATCAACTCGTACGTCCCGTCCGATAAGGTAGTCGTGTCTATATGTAATGCAAGAACAACATTATAAACATACATGGGCAATCGTTTATAGAGTAGTTAAATAACAAATTTAACTACACAAGGCATTATGATCAACAGCACAAAAGAAGTTAACTAACTTCACAAAATGAGTGGTGGTGATTTTCCTATACAAGTAAGTCATGGTTTGTAAATAAATTAACAAATCAGAGTACAAAAAGTACTAAAATCTACCAAAATTACCCTAAACAGAACGTGAACAAAGTAATCTACCCTGTAAAAAAATCATGCCAAGACATTTAACCATTTAAACACAAAAAATCATTTACTACGATAACATCTAGAACAAGCAAGAATTACACAGGTCAAACTAAAGAAGATCAGAAGCTCAAAATTTAACATGAGATCTACACAGGGATGATCTAGCTACTGTGAATTTTTCATGATTTTATCTACATAGAATTTATTCTGAGAAAATAAACAAAACAGACATCAGTTTAACAAAAATCAATTTTAACTACTGATCTAGCCATGAACTGAAGCTTAAACTTCCTGGACAAACTAAACTACTCAAAAAGAACATGCCAAAATAAAATCATGATTTATTACAAACAGAAACTATTTACCATAAATAAAGTGTACTAAACAAAGATTAAAACAAATAAATAACTACACAAGGGAACTGACCATGAAATTTTTATAACAAAACAAGTGTTACATAAATAAACTACCACCAAAATTTCATAGCAATACAAGCTTTAAAGCATCAGATAAGAAAAAGATTAAAGAACTAGTATTTATTTAACTAGTGACACAAAATCATTTGCACAGCAAAAACTTGCAACAAACACCTACCATATTATGGTTCTACTGCAAAGAGCTTTACACAAGGATTCCAAAACATCAAGATTTGCTATTTTATGAATTTCCTATGATTTTCTATGGAATTTCAAAAATCACTGCTAGAAATTACAAGGAGGTCCTTGAAGCACTATTCCTCTGAGTCTAGAGCTTCGCAGACAGCCCCCTGGGCTTTTCCCAATTCTAACTCGGGGTCCCTGGCCGTGGGGAAAAGAACAGAGAGAGGATGGCCGGCCCAAATTCGGCGAAAGGAGTCGCCGGCGGCGGGGTTGGGGTTGGGGGAAACGACGAGCAGGCCAACGCGGACCTCTGGGCACCCTTGGCTGGTGAGGAGGTGGTCGGAGGACGTCGGTCCACGGCGAGCGGCGGTAGTGAGGGCTCGGAGCACGGCGGCGGGGTGGTTCCCGTGGGGTTTGGGCGAGGAAAAGCGGTCGAGCAGCTGCACGGGCTCACGTCGGAGCTCGTTAGGGGGTTAGCGCGGGCGGAGGAGCTGCGGAGGCACGGTTCGACGGCGAGGGTGAGCTCGTCGGCGTGGATATGGGCGGCAGCAGCGTTCCGAGCTCTGGGAGTGGGGAATTGGCAAAAGAACGAGGGATGAAGCTCTCTGGGGTACTTGTATTGCGGCTGCGCACGAGAAATCGAGCTCTGGGGGTGTGTCTTGGCCGGGCCACGGCGACGGCGAGGTGGCGACCGCGAGATGGTTCTGGGCGGCGTGGCGAAGGGAGGGAGCTCCAGCGCGCGGGGAAAGTGGGTCCAGGGGTCAAGGGGTGACGCGTGGGGCGGCGGCGAAACTGGAGTTGGCCTCCGGCCGGCCCAGAGCGGCGGCGGGCGGCGTGGCACCGTCGGTCGGCGCGGGAAGCAGAGCAGGCAGGCTGGGGAAGAAGACAGGGACCTAAACAGAATTTCCAAAATTTCAGGGACCTAACTGTAAAACATTGATAACTATTAATCTAGGGCTCAAATGAAAAAGTGCCCAACATGAAAGTTGTTCAACTTTTCAAGATCTACAACTTTGATGTTGTGCAAAAATTTATTTGACCAAAGATTCAAGAGCTAATTTTTTAAAACATAGAAGGGAATTTGAGTTCTAGGAATTTTGTCTTTTTCAAGCAATTTCACTTCAAATATGGGCTGATTTGAAAAGTTTCTTGCCAAGCAATAAATGCACTGAATTTTGCAAAAACACCCTCCACAAAGCTATAATAGCACACCCTATTCTATATAACTACAGAAAGGACCTTGCATAAAATCATAATTACACACATAACCTTTTATAAATACAAAAAGATCCTTTTTCAAGCAATTCAAGCACATGATGCATGATTTGGTTCTAATTACCCTAAATTGGCTATTTAAAAACCTGGGCCGTTACACTGCTCTTCCCTTTGTTTGAATCTGAAGAACATGTCCTCCTTTCCGACGCGGAAGCGGATTTCTCCTCTTTGTACGTCAATCCTTGCTCTGGCGGCCCTCAGGAATGGTCGCCAAAGAATGAGCTCGATTCCGAGGTCACCTTCTATATCCATCACTACAAAATCTGCAAGGACGAAGGAGTCTCGCACACGGACCAGGACATTCTTGGCTATCCATTCGGGATACTGAATTGTAGAGTCTGCGAGCTGCACACACATATATGTTGGGGAAAGAGCAGGGTATAAGAGTTTCTCGTATATTACCATGGGCAGAACATTGACGCTGGCCCCCAGGTCGCAGAGTGCATGCTCATAGTATTGATCAAAAATTGAGCAACTGATCATGGGGACCCCTGGATCTTCTTGAATTGCTGCTACCAGGCCATCTCATGTGTCATTCTTCGAGGGATTGTACCTGCTTGCATGGTTAGTGCGGGAAGTCTGCCAGGGAAGGTTGCCCCACCCAGTAGACACCATATTTGCAGTTTCAACGGGAGATTCGGGTTGCCCCGGAATCTTCCCGGACTCAGAAACAGGAATAGCAGCAGCGATTTGCGCAAGTTGTGTTTCTATCATTTTGTTGAAACTTAATTGATTTTTAAGAGCAGAAGAAAGAATTTCAACTTTTGCATTTATACCTTCTAAAATTTTATCATTGGCAGCAAGCTTTTTGTTTAAAGGTTCGTTTATTTTAGCTTGGCCAAAGACTAGATCTCTCAAGGAGGGTTGGTTCGAATTGAAATTCGAGTTAAAATTGTTACCTCCTCCTTGGAATGGTGGGCGTGCTTGACACCACCCTTGGCCTCCTTGTGGACGGAACCCAGTGTTGTTGTTGTTGTTGTTGTTGTTGTTGTAGGCTGCGTCTTCTCGGGTCTCGGGGCAGTCATTCCCCGAGTGTCCACAGTCACCACAAAACCTCGCACGCAAAGTACGAGTTCAAGGCATGGACGGGAACAGGCATCTATGGCCGGTTCCCTTCATCAAGCTTTTTTAGTAGGAGGTCCAGCTTGGCGGCGAGCATGCCCGTCTCCTTGACGGTATGCATTCCGCCCTTGGTTCTGGTCTGGGAACGCTCCTCGTTCCAGCCCTGGTTGGAGACCATCTTTTCAATTAAGGCCGTAGCCTTGGAAATTGTATGGTCGAGATAGGCTCCTCCAGCAGCAGCATCGAGATGGGCTCTGGATGTTGTCATTAGCCCATTGTAGAAGCTTTGAAGCACGAGCCACTCGTCCATCCCGTGATGAGGACAGGCGAGTATGTATTCTTGCAGTCTCTCCCAAGCTTCTGGGATGGATTCCATCCCTGTCTGCTAGAAACTTGAAATTCTTCCACGTAGGGCATTTGTTTTGCCCAACGGAAAGAATTTAGCAAGGAACGCCGTGGGACATTTGTCCCATGTGCTGACGGCTTCCTTAGTCTGATAAAACCAGTGTTTCTCCTTCCCCAGGAGGGAGAAAGGAAACAGGCGGAGCCTGATGTGCTGACGGCTTCCTTAGTCTGATAAAACCAGTGTTTCCTCCAGCAGCAGCATCGAGATGGGCTCTGGATGTTGTCCTCATTCGGCTTGTCATAGAATGGGCTAGCTTGCACCATGTTAACGAGGCTGGACTTCAGCTCAAAGTTCACGTCCTCAACATCAACGTTGGATCCAGTTGCCACATTGGCAGCTGAGGGGACGGATAAGTCGCGAAGAGTCTTCTCAGCCATGGGTTCGGTGATCGTTGATGGTTCTTGGAAAGTTGGTTCACTCATCGACTGCGAGATCGGAGGAGGGACGACGCAAGGTCGGACCCTTCTCACGAGCTTCTCGGGATTTTCAACAAAGTTTGTCGGCAAGGAGAAACCAGACATACACTACCCTGTTTTCACCCAATCAGGAGGAAACAAAAAGATAAACACATTAGCCTATATAAGCAGTAGCTACCTCTTACTTATATTGCCATGTTTATGTACTTAGTAAATAACTTTACACCTAGTGCCATCCCCGGTAACGGCGCCAGAAATGCTTGTTGCCATTTCTTAGCGTCGCCACTAGGAGGGGTTAGTTCCTAGCAACGCCACCAAGAGAATGCCGTGTTGGTATGTCTTAATGTTTACAGAAAGATTTGCAAGCGCACAGATATACTATTGTAGCATTTCACCCAGAAGTATTCAGGGTATCGTTATTTATATTTTCCCAAGGGATGGCTAGGTTGTGTAAAGTTTATTTACTAGTTTCATAACCGTGACACGTATGAAGTAAGATGAGGACCACTGACTACACAGGGGCAAATGATAAATGATAGATAATCAGGGGTAATGTGACACACACAGAATAGCCAACTCTCAAGAATAAAGAGTAAACAAGCAATTCTAAGGTTGGTGTGAGCATAGGCAAAGATCCTAGTATACTATTCATGCTAGCAGATAAGTTACGTTAGTCACATGCTTAGAACTACAGGTGCCGGGAAATTAGGGAGATCGGAGAGAATGACCTGCACTGGAGAACATCCAGTCCCGTTTCATCTTTGCATGAACTCCTACACGATACCCGACCGTCGCGGAGTACGCTAACCGAGAAGCAGCTTCCCGGCGGACCGACAAGGCTGTCACCACCTGCGGTCTACCCCAGTCACACCGTGGAGCACCATCATATCCGAAGGATCCCGCATAGCCCGGCACCATGTCCGCATATGAAGTCACTACCCTAGCACTCCCGGGTCCCCCACCCTTCGGATGGACAGGTAAGATGCTAACGCAAGCCCGAAAGCACAACGAACTGATATCCTTACCCAGATCATCTGGTCTAAGCAAGCAACTAGTATAACTTGATGAAGCACAGATCAAGGCTAAGCATGCTAAGAACATAGCAAGATAACTAAGAATGAACTCAGTATGAATAGCATAATGATAGTCAGAATACAAAGCCATACCAGAGGTCGCGGATTGCTTGCCGACCCCGAGGACGACTGGATTCGCTAAAGAGATGAAGTACTAGCCTAGCTCCACTACCCTAAGGAGTACAAGTCACAAGAGAGTGTGAGAGAGAGGCCTTCAAGTGGTATGTGTGGTGAGAGTGGTGGGAGGCCTCTTATATAGTGGTTGAGGTCGGATCCCGTCAACTCTTTACATGGAATCATCCCTAACCGACCTCTAGAGGATAAGATCAGGCTTCCCGCCAAAAATCAGCAGGAAATCCTGACATGTGGGTTCGGCCGACCCCTTGTTGCCGCCTCTGGACACTGCCCTTCTCTGGTACACTGCCTAGTGGCTCCTGATGTTAGATGGTCGGTGCCTGGGTTTGGTTGGTTGGTTTGGTCTGGTTTGTGGGACTTCTTTGCATGTGTTACTCAGGACGCGATCGTTTGCGACTTTGTCTATGTATTCGTCGTGTTTTCTTCTTATTCCGGACTTGTGCTCCTAAAATCATAAATCTTCAAAAACAACTGTGGAGCTAGGTTAGTGATACAAATATGTGGGTAAGAGGTATAGTTTTCCTTCTTTTATGAGTATAGTTGACGGTCATATTTTGCACTTAACGACCGTCAACAACGGTCACCTTGATCCCGATTTCCACTAAGGAGCTTCTCCACAAAGGATGGGGATCTCCACGTCCCCCGCACAAGGTCGTCCACGCCGCTCCACACCAAGCCGGAGGGTCGTTGATGTTGCCAGCAAGCCTCAAAGCTCCAAGGGGCCGGTGCACTAAGATATCTTGTTGGTTCACTAAAGAACCATAGCACAAAGGCACAAAGCCTTGCTCGTTCACTCTCTAAAGAGCTAACCTAGCACTAACACTCTCAAATGTGTGCTGAGGACTAAAAATATGATCACTATGCTCTTGGATGGCTTGGAGGTGTTCTTGGATGTGGGTGTGATGTCTCTGAACTTCAGCAACCTTGAAAAGCCTGGCGGATGGCATATATATAGCCCACTAAGTCCATAGAGTCGTTTGTAGCCGTTGGGCCTTTTCTGCGCAGGGCACCGGTGTAACCGGTCACTCACAGCTCTAAGCTAGCCATTGGCCTTCTGACATGCTGATGCAGTAGTCACCAGTTAGACCGGTGCATTGCACTGACGCCTCATCGGTTCAACCGGTGCTGAAGAATTGTGTCCTGGCCACTTGACATACTCTCTGGTCAATAGTATGGTGCTTTGCACCGGTGCCTCAACTTGGCACCACCGGTTCAACCGGTGCCTCTTGGCTTCCTTCACCCGGCTGGACTTCTATGTAGCCCAATGTACCGACACCCTATCGTCGGTTCATCCGGTGCCCACTGGTTACACCGGTGCTGGGCCCAGCACCGGTGTAACCAGTGCAGCTGACTTTGCATCTATTTGTCCAATTCGTCGCTGCGGTCATTTGGACACTTCAAATATATTCTATCTCTACTTTTTCACTGCGACTTGTCATCTCAGTGGTGGATTGGACACATAATGAGGACATCCTCCACTATTACCCGCTGGCAAAGACGCAACAAAAAAATGGGCCAAGTGGCCCAGTTGTAGTCGGGCGGCGACCGTGTGAGCCTTTGAATAATCCCACCTTTCTTAACTTGGGAGGAGAAAGCCACCTTAAAAGGGAGAGCCACCCTTCCCCTATTGAACTAGTCTTTTGGGGTGATTGGGCCTTTTCCTGAGTGGGTGTGCCGGAGTGCGGTGCTAAGATTGCCGAGGTTCAGGTCATTGGGCCCTAGTGGGCTCCTGAGGAAGGATCGGTGCGTCGTATTTTTGGCTGTCGGTGCTAAGATTGCGGGATTCGAGGAATCCGAATTGGTGTGTCAGGCTTTTCATCCAATCCCACCTGGCCGAACTCATCATTTGGTATCAGAGCTGGGCCCTTGTTTAAGGGGGTGGGAATGATGAGGACATCCTCCACTATTACCCGCGGGCAAAGACGCAACAAAAAAATGGGCCAAGTGGCCCAGTTATAGTCGGGCGGCGACCGTGTGAGCCTTTGAATAATCCCACCTTGCTTAGCTTGGGAGGAGGAAGCCACCTTAAAAGGGAGAGCCACCTTTCCCCTATTGGACTAGTTTTTTGGGGCGATTGGGCCATTTCCTGAGTGGGTGCGCCGGAGTACGGTGCTAAGATTGCTGAGGTTCAGGTCGTTGGGCCCTAGTGGGCTCCTGAGGCCGGATCGGTGCGTCGTATTTTCGGCTGTCGGTGCTAAGATTGCGGGATTCGGGGAACCCGGATCGGTGTGTCGGGCTTTTCATCCAATCCCACCTAGGCCGGACTCATTATCACATCTCTGCTTTTTCACTGCGACTTGTCATCTCAGCGGTGGATTGGACACATCTCTGCGGTGAATTGGACGTCTTGAAGATGGTTTGGACATCATCCATGGGACCTAATAAAACCTACAAATATGATCTCGCCAACTTGTTATTCCCATTGATTATGTTGTCACACAATCACCAAAATCACAAACAATGGCCTAATGAGGCCATGTTCCTTACAGTCTTGGACATATGAGTGAACTCGGTATGGCAGAATTGATAAAGAGAAATCTTCTGGATGGTTGTATTTTGAGTGGCAAGAAGTTCTGCGAGCATTATGTCTTTGGTAAGCACAAGAGGGTCAAATTCAATACCTCTGTTCATACCACAAAAGGTACACTTGATTATGTAAATGCTAATTTATGGGGTCCTTCTCGTACGCCATCGTATGGTGGTGCTCGTTACATGCATACCATTATTGATGATTACTCTAGAAGAGTGTGGCCTTATTTTCTGAAAAACAAAAATGATACCTTTGCTGCTTTTACAGAGTGGAAAGTCATGATAGAAAGACAAACTGAGGAGAAGGTCAAAGTGCTTCGGACTGATAATGGTGGACAGTTCTGTTCGGATGCCTTTGATGAATACTACAGAAAGGAAGGCATTGTCAAGTATCACACCATCCCACACACTCTACAACAAAATGGTGTGGCTAAGTGCATGAACAGAACCATCATCTCGAAGGCTCGTTGCATGCTTCCAACGCCTGTATGAACAAGCATTTTTGGGCTGAGACTGCTAACACCACATGCTATTTGATCAATAGGTCGCCTTCTATTCCACTTAACATGAAAACTCCTATTGAGGTATGGTCTGGTACACTTGTAGATTACTCACACTTGAGAGTTTTTGGCTGCACTGCTTATGCTCATGTTGATAATAGAAAATTAGAGCCTAGAGCTACTAAATGTCTATTTCTTGGTTATGGTTCAGGAGTTAAATGATATTAATTGTGGAATCCTAAAAATAGAAAGGCTTTCATGAGCAGGAGTGTTGTTTTCAATGAATGTATGATGTTCACTGACAGCTTGTCCGCAGATAATATTTTAGTTGATAAACAGCAGCCACATATAAGTGTGCAGGTGGAGCTTATGGATGACCAGGAAATTGAAGTTGTTGCTAATGATGTTCTAGATAATGTTCCTGATACTGTGCAGGTGGAGCTTATGGAGGGTCTAGATGTACCTATTGCTCTCCGCAAATCAAAAAGGAGTTGGACCTCTAAATCATTTAATTGAGGAGTGTAATTTGATTCATTATCCTTTGAGTTGTGCTGAACAGGTGGAGAATGCTAGTGAGGCAGCAACATACACTTAAGCCATTGATTCTGTTGATAAGGAGAAATGGATCTCATCAGCTATGCAGGAGGAGATGCAGTCCCTTAAGAAGAATGGCACATGGGAGGTTGTGCGCTTGCCTAAACAAAAGAAGTCTGTTCGCTGCAAATGGTTCTTCAAAAGAAAGGAGGGTTTATCTCCTGGTGAGCCTCCAAGATTTAAGGCAAGGTTAGTTGCAAAAGGCTTCAATCAGATTCTTGGTGTTGATTATAATGATATGTTCTCTCCAGTTGTGAAGCATAGTTCAATTCGCACATTCTTTAGAATTGTTGCTATGCATGATCTTGAGCATGAGCAGTTAGATGTGAAGACTGCATTTTTACATGGAGAGCTTGAAGAGGAAATATACATGGATCAGCTAGAAGGATTCATAGTACCAGACAAGGAGAATTATGTTTGCAAATTGAAAATGTCATTATATGGTTTGAAACAGTCCCTTTTTCAGTGGTATAAAAGGTTTGATTCATTATGTTGTCACATGGCTTAAAAGATCTGAATATGATAGCTGTGTACATTAATATTGTTGATGGATCACCTATATACTTGTTGTTATATGTTGATGACATGCTTATTGCTGCCAAGAGCAGAGAAGAAATCACTACATTGAAGAAATTGTTGAGATGTGAGTTTAACATGAAGGATCTTGGTGCTGCTAAGAAAATTCTAGGTATGAAGATTACTAGAGATAGAAAATCTGCTTTATTATTTCTTAGTCAGCATAATTACATTAAGAAGGTTCTTCATCGCATCAATATGCATGATTCAAAGCCAGTTAGTACTCCTATTGCACCTCATTTTAAATTATCAGCCGCTCAGTGTCCTAGTTCAGATGACAATGTTGAATACAGATCAAAAGTTCCTTATTCTAGTGCTGTTGGTTCTTTGATGTATGCCATGGTTTCCTCTCGCCCAGATTTATCATATGCTAGGGCCTAGGAGTTTGGTTAGTACATACATGTCTAATTTTGGTAAAAAACACTAGAAGTCAGTTCAGTGGATTTTCAGAGGAACAGCATATTCTTGTTTGAAGTTTGGGAGAACTGATAAGGAACTCATTGGTTATGTGGATTCAGATTATGCTGCTGATTTGGATAGGCGCAGTTCACTCATAAGATATGTGTTCACTATTGGGAGTTGTGCTATGAGTTGGAAGGCTACTTTGCAGTCTGTTGTTGCTATGTCTACCACTGAAGCAGAATATATGGCTATTACTGAAGCATGCAAGGAGTCAGTTTGGTTGAAAGGTTTGTTTGCTGAGCTTTGTGGAGTTGATTCTTGCATTGACCTGTTTTGTGACAGTCAAAATGCTATATGTCCCACTAAAGATCAGATGTTTCGTGAGAGAACTAAGCATACTGATGTCAAGTATCATTATGTCCGTGATGTGGTCACACAAGATAAATTAAAGGTATGCAAAATCAGTACTCATGATAATGTTACTGATATGATGACAAAGTTAGTTCCTGTTGCTAAGTTTAAGTTTTGCTCAAGCTTAGTTGGTTTGACAGCTTAGCCCAAGAGGCTATTTGATGCTAGAAGTATTGTTTCTTTGTTGTGTTCAGGTGATGATTTGATTTATATCACAAGAAGGAATTTGTCTCAAGGTGGAGTTTGTTATATTGTGATCCAAATTCATTGCACAAGAAAAGACCGACTTTCAACGGAGCGAAGCGGAGGCCCGTCTTCCGGTTTATATGCCCTTTAGCGTTTGCTCCTCATTGAATTAATCCTCTTGTAAGCCGCCGATAGGTGTTGTAAACACACAACCGATATAGTGAAAATTTGTTGGCCAGCGCCCGTGATTTTTTTCCTTTTACATTGAAAAGGTTTTTCATGTTAAATTCTCGTGTCTTTTGTGGTTGATCTTGTTGTTCTTCATTTATTCGTCTTTGCTTCTAACAGGTGGTTCACTCACTGCCCTCCTGGCCTCCCGAATGATGGAGAGGCACGCTGGTCTTGCTGTCGTCGTCTCCATATACTTGATAATCGTGGCACAGTGACTCTAGGATTGCAGGCCCCGGAGTCCATTCTGCTGCCAACTCGATCCCAGCTTTGCAAGGCTTCCACCTCTTCTGCATCGATCGCACCAGCGATGACCTGCCATGCAGTCAGCTTGACTGAACCGGTGTGGTCTCTAATGATAATGCCGATCCCGCCAACCCCTTTTTTTTCCGAGAAGGCGCCATCGACATTGATTTTCAACCATCCGGCCTCTGGGCCCTCCCATTTCAATCTCTACTTGCAGTTTCCAACGTCTCCAACCCCTGACATGCATCCCATCGCTGATCGGCTGTTTTTCTTTCCTGTTGTGGGGGCATGAGTAATTCCTGATCATACCTTTCCACCAAGTTAACTGAACCCACGACATAGAGCCTTGCTCCCCCATGCGTGATGAACATACGTTATTATTGTAAAAATAATAACGTTATTATTGTTCTTATAGAATCCAAATCCAAAACATCCCAATGATGAACAAATGTTATTATTGTAAAAATAGAGAATGTAAAGCCACGAAAAAGGGAGAAATGTTGAGAGTAACGAAGTCCAGCACCACGAATCTATTGAATCGGTGTAAACATTTAAATATATGCCATGTAAATAACAAAATCAGATTTGAAATATTAGTCCATCAATATAAAGGGTTCATCTAACATCATCAAGAAAATTGTGGTAATAAGACACATTAAATGGTCAGTTGCTAAGAATAGTTTATACACAAACAAAAATGATGTGCATTTCAATAGTTGCAGAAAATAAAAAATCCTTGTCCAGAAAAGTGCAAAAGAAAAAACAGCCAACCAACCACCACCACTAGCCCTATAGTATCGGGCTACAATTTTTTTTCACAAAACATGCACACTTGCATTACCTAGAATTCGAACTGTCTTGACTCGTGTGTACCTTCATTACCACCACACAACACAGACACTTGTAACTCTATGGGGTATGTATTCTTCTATATTAATTCTGAAGTTGATTTGTACGAGCGGGTGACGCCACCACCCGCCCCTAAAAATATTTTTCTATTTTATCCAAAAATCCATTTAAATCTTTACATATAACAAAATAAAATAAAAAGTGAAACTTCTACACTATGGTTATTGTGAACTATAGAAAGAAAACAAATACGTCAAGTTTATTTCAGTGTATATAAGATTAAGATGGTGAAAATCTAAAAATATAACTTGAGTTATATAAGATACTATATAATTATAGCTATTAAAGAATTTATAATAATTTTTTGGACCATTAGATGATCTTGAATGAAAAAGTTATCAACTGCAAATTTTTAGATCTCATCATTATCTACGATTTTGATATAAAGTTTGACTTCATCTGAGATCATATAAAAAAGTTATATTTTTTTTGCATGGTACTAGTTGTAGGGACGGAACATGCCATCACCCGTCTCTAAAAATACATTTTTAGGGACAGTTGAGACCATCATCAGCCCCTAGAAAATACCATCATTTTTAGGAGCGGCTGATGGCGTCACGTGACCCCAAAAATACTTCATCACCTACCCTTGAAATGGGGCTCATTTGTAGGAGCGGGTGATGGCGTCACTGCCTCTAAAAATGCATTTTCAGAGGTGGGTCAAAAGCTACAGTGACCCACTCCATTTGTAGGAACAGGTTACTTTTTGACCCACCCAAAAAATAGAGCGTTGCTATAAATCGTTTTTATAGTAGTGAATTAAAAAACTTTAAACTTACCAAAAGAGTTAGGAGCACATAGATAAAAGTTTTGTAATTTTGAAAAACGCTTGAGCCATTATAATTTTAGAATCCATTACGGTCCATATGGACGGCAAAATACTAGAAAACAACAACGCAGTATTGTGGAAGAACCTTGCAAGCAAAAAACTATACGTACCATTTATAAAATGAATTTATGATAAGCATAGATTTTATAAGAACAACATAAATATAAAATAATAGTAGAGCACCTATATGAATGACTAGCATGCGGGACGACTGAAAATCGAATAAATTTGTTGCAAGATAATGCTTATATAGAGTAAAAATTGAAAATGATATCTGCATTAGGTCAATACCAATTAGTTAAAGCTTATATTTATTAGGCTAGTGTTGACGCTCCTTAGCGCCCCAATTTATATACCGCAAGCGCACGGGATCGTGTAGCTTTTCCCTTAGAATATTCCCCCAAGGTTTATCAATCCGTGGATCCACAAAGAACTACCCAAGGTTTTCCATCTAATCTAACGGATCTATCCTAACATGAAGCATGAATTGCACATATAGAGTAACCTTTAATAGATATGAGTGTTGTGTAAAGGTTGATCTCATCCATGAACATAGGCGTAATCATAGCAAAAACCTAAGACATGACTAGGCCTATTGTCATCTAGAAGTAGTTCAAGCTAACGAGCAAATAAATTATGTATCTCAATCAATGGCATCTTTAAACCCAAAATCTCCAATCCGATCCTTCGATACCCCATCTACTAAAGCAACGCCCTGTCACGACGCCCCTCTTTGGACGAAAGCACCCTGAAGCAAGTCGAACCTCCTTTGGTAGTTCCGCCATGAACCTCTAGCCACCATGACTACAAGATCATGCTTAACGATCTATCTCGATAATAGATCTAGGATGAAGCAAACCCAAAGAAAAGAACGAAATCAAAAGAGAGAACATGGCCGCTAAAAGATTCGGAAGACATGATTATCATTACTTACATAATAGATTCGTTTGGATCGTCACCACCGAGTACATACCATTGACGACTCCAACTAGCTCATGAACTCCACCATGGCACAACCACGCAGGGAGGCCACGGCAGCTAGGGGCAGCCTAAGCCATCTCCTAGACAACTTCGAAGACTTGCGGTGGCCGTAGTCTCCCTCCGGTATTGGCCCTAGGTTTTTGTCGAGTTCTGGGTGGATGGATGCCCCGAGTTGAATAAGGTGCGAGCTATTTATAAGCCGAGGAAGCCACCGGTCGAAGGGGAGGCCGAACCGCCTCGGAAACAGGCTAGGCCGGCCGGCTCATAGGCCTAGGCTGGCCGGCCTACCCTCTTTCGGGCCCGCCTCGGTCTCATCTTTCGCGTGTAGACGCCTCACATCTTCTAGAGTTTATGTCCTTCACGATTGCACCCCTTTGGACGTCGTTATCTTGGAGATATCTTCGAGAAAAGGATAGAATAGGGAATCTTTCCTTAAATCTTCATTTGCTTTGCTTAATCCCGAAGTATCTTGATCTCATCTTCGTGGGCTCAGTCCTTTGGGCTCTCTTGGAGGATGGATGTGCATGAATGAGCTTCGAATCAACATGGGCTTTGGTCCTTCCTTTGGGCTTTGTCCTTGGTCTTTCTTCGTGTTGGCGCTCGATCACGGGCCTCGTCATTTCATACTCCAAAATAGGCCAAAAACCTGCAAAAACGAAGTTCCTCCAAAATATATGTGCAAGTCTGAAAATGACCAATAATTAGGCCGGGGTTAGGATGGTTAGTGATTTTGATATTAAATTCATGCCATTATCAAGGATAAACAAGGGATAAAATGGGTACTTAAGGAGCGCCAACAGCTAGCTTTACAATTCAAGCAAATTAGTAGGAAAAAATCTCTAATGCTACATCCAGTGAAAAATGCATGACACTTCTCCCTGCTTCGAGTCATAATTTGGATTGCTTTTAATATGGGTCATTCATAATGTATATAAATTGGAACCTAGAAATAAATTTTTGCACCTAGAGTGCACACACACACATAAATTGTGGAAACTGAGCACATATGGTGAACAACTACTAGAATTGCGATCATTGTTAAAGAGCATTACTTAACATTGTGTTCTTCGGTACAATAGTGGATGTGTCCTTCAATAATTTTAGTTGGGTCTGAATAATAGTATTCAACATACTACAAGAAAAAGAGACATTAGTACTGGGTGGTTGGCGTTGTTAGTACCGGGTGCCGCAGCCGGTACCAGCTGGAGGTCCATTTAACCAGTACTAAATACGCCACCCACGACACCTAGAAAAGAAAAAGTGAATGTGGTTGTGAGGATTTGAACCCACAACCTATAGCCTCGCGTGTAGCTTCCTTGCCATCCCACCTATCCATCACATTTGACTATGTTCGAGATGTTTTCCTTTTGATTGTACTGGGCTAAAACGCCGACCAGTACTAAATGTCATCCTTTAGTACCGGTCGATGTTATTGATCGGTACTGATGAGGACATGACACCTTCAGATACCACTTGATGGGAACAGGAGGGTTCCCGATCTTCCGTCATGAGGATAACTATCAATTTGTCGACAACACGACACAAGTGATCCGACTTCCGATCAACAAGACATGAACCCGCAATCTAAGCACCACGTCGTCTCTTGGTTATCAATCGTGCGCAGCCCAGTTGACCTCACCACAAAGGCTAATCCTTGCCTGTGAATCAAAGAACACAAGCAAGAACAAGAAATAACGTAATCGAATTGCAGATATATGATTAATCTCATGAGTTGGAGTCTCACAAACCGATGAATGGCGACAACTGTTCTTGATAGAATGAATCTAAGCAAAACCCAAAACCTAATAAGGGTGTGACGGTTACTAATAAACTCTCTAGGGTCGTGCAAGACCCCCTGGACGCGCCCCTAATGGGCTCCAACACGATACAAGGGCCAAAGACCGAAAGACGGCGTCGCTGCATTGGAACAGAAACTGGTCGTCAAGTTCCTCGGACGATTCCCATAGACTCCGGACGAATTTGGGCCTCAAACCAGTGCCATTGGAAGCTCCTTGAAATTATATTTCCATCCATACCAAGTACGTCCAAATCCGACTCCGTATGCGACCTAGGCGTCCATTTTAGTGCGGGCTAATCCTGGAGTCCAAAACAAACTCGAGCTCGTCTTGGATTGGGCATCCAACTTGTCTTGGACGCTTTTGCTAGTCTCCTAAGGTGGTGGCGAAGGGGAAGAACGTCCTTGGACATCTTTCAAGTCTTCTCCACATGCTTGGGACATCCTCCAACTTGGGTCGGGTCCCATCTGTGAATAACAAGCCCGCGACGATATTTTAATGACACATTTGTACCTACATATAAATAATGACATGGGCAAATCTAATTTACGGGCGACCATGAGCAGCGTTCCATACGGTAGATCTCTGACATTAGCAAATGATGGCTCCGCAGCTATAGGCCAGCTAGCAGCAGATAACGTACGCAGCATGAATTGATGGCTAAGCCGACCGGCTCCAAAGCCAACGCACTGACCAACGCACCCAGCAAGTCACGCGTCCTGGACTCCACAGCCAACAACGTACACACAAAAGCCAACAGGAGTATAAATGAAGTAGAAACTATACACACAAAAATAGAGAATATATATATAAAAGGTAAGAAACAAAAATCAAGAAAACAATTGGAAAAAATTTGAAACATCTTTTCGGTGAAACTTCAAGAAAATTAAATCTGGAACAAAAATTTTAAGAAAAAAATTGGGAAAACAAAACTTAAGAACAAAATGAAAAAATTTCGGGAATGAAAATTCAAAAGCAAAAAAATTTGAAAGCAAAAACTCAAGATCAAACTTGGGAGATAAAAATTTTAAAAATTACTTTTGGAGAAAAAAATTAGAAGTAAAAATTTTGGAAGCAAAACTTAATACCTAGTGTGGGAGATACATTTCGGGAACAAACTTAGTCACCGGTTGAAACTAGGCAAGAAAGATAAAAAAATAAAAAAATGGAAAGGGAAAAGAAATTGGAGATAAATATTTTGAGATCGAAAATTTTGAAAAGAAAAATCGTCGTGCATAATTTTTTTTATAAGAAACATTAAGGAGCCAAAAAAGTTTATGCAAAAGATTCTGAGATAAAAAAATTGGAGATAAATATTTTGACACAAAATTTCAAGAAAAAGAATCAAAGAAATAAAAAGAATTGAAGAAAAAATTTACAACATATAAAAGTTAGAAAAGAGAAGGTGAGAAAGTGGAGACCGAAAGGCACAGACACCACCTAGCGGCCCACGTGCATGCGCAGCGCGTCGACCGCGGGGAGCGCTCCCCACGGTCGACCGCAAAACCAGTATCGGGTAATGACATGCACATGTGGAACTATGTGAATTGTATAAGAAATCATTATGCAAATGTAGAAACCTACTCAGCTCATAATCAATTTTCGTATCTGAAGGTGTCATGTCCTAATCATCCTCCCCTTATTGACTGCAAACCGTCCTCGATTTGGTCTTAGTTAGAGGATACGTTGTAGGTAGTAACCAATAGTGTTCTGCTTCTTGTGATTTATCCTGTTTCATGAGAACAAAACTAGGGGATCTCGATATAACATGACTACAACTATTGCAGCCCTCTAGTTGATCATATCGTTGCACACTAAAAGGAGAAATCAGATTTGAATAAATATAAACTCAGTGTACCAGGTAATCTCATTACAATTATATTTGTCAAAAAAGTGATATGTACATCTAGACAACGAAGGCAATTCAGCATATTTAAACTTCTCTTCTAAACAACTAAGAGCACAAAGAGTGTCAAACTCAATATAACCCAAAGTATTTAAAGAAGATAATAATTTCAGCTCATCTTTTTCAGTGGCAATAGAAAATAATTGTTTATCTTCAGCACAAGCAATTTTTCCAAAATACTAGAATCAGTTTCCTTCACATGTTGTGGTACGGGTATAGTCATAGCACTATCACACAACTCTTCTTTATCGCAAAGATCAATAAAACATTCATCATCTGACAAAGAAAAATCAATAGATGGTTTTAGTGTAGCTTTGTTAGCATCATTGGTGGACAAATTCAGCACATCAAGAGAGTGATTACCTGAAACGTTGATATGTTCTTTTTCTGCTACATATACATTGTTGTCCTCTTCTTTATGTACAAGCTGCAAGATGTTAGTTCCAACAGGAGGCAAGACAAAAGTATCGTATAACAATTCAGATTTAGATGAAAGTGTTGCAACATTTGAAACAGCCCATTCTCTCCTAAATGGTTCATTTTTTTCTTCTCTCTGCTCTCATGAGATCTTATCTTAAAATTTCAGCAGCAGTCATAGGTATAAAAGTAATTTTTTACCATTGTATTTGAAAGAATATTTATTAGCAATAGTATTGTGCACAACATTATTTTCAGATATCCAAGGCTTGCCTAGCAACAATTGACATACTTGCAGAGGTACTATATCAAAATCTGCACTACCCTTATAAGAACCAATGGAAAATTCAATGTGTGCAATTTCAGTTACCTTTATCTTATCATAAGAATTTACCCATTGGATGTGGGTGTGGACTTGTGTTCAAGCCAAGCTTCTCGACCAATTCTAAGCTTGCAAGGTTGTTGCAACTCTCAGTGTCAATGATGACACGACAATGTCGCTCCTTCACAACAAAGTATGTTTGGAACAAGTTGTTGAACTGATTTTGCTCCGCTTTCTCCATTTGAGAACTGAGCACTTGTTGTGCTATATTACTCATGTAGTCCTACAAAATGTTAGTAATTGGAGAAAGGACAACAAAGAATTATCCCTATCAAGTACTATGAAAAGTGAATAGTGGTGCCTCTCAACACAGCAAAAGGAAGCGTCTTACCAAGCTCTTACAAGGTTCTTACCGTCGCAAAGCATAGGATGGACAGCCGATCGCTGGTTCTTACCTTGAGAGAGTGGTACAACGATTGCAAAGGTCCAATTCTTGCAGAAACCAAAGAGATGTGGAGCTTGGGAAGGCAACAATATATATATTTATGTGGCACACAATTTAGAAACAGATAGCAATGTTGAATAAATGTCCAAACACTTGCCTAGTTGCTGGCCTAAACTTATTCATAGGATGAAATCAGATCATTGCAAAGGATGTGAACAAATGAAGGCAACACAGACAAAGGCAGTGGAACAGAACAATTCAGCTTGCTATGTGTCCTCTTTTATGTGCTCCTGCTCTTTCATTCTTGTTTTTCACTCTTTTTTTTTCTTGTCTTTTCCTTCACCAATTTTTTATTTCAACCAGGAGCACAACAGAATGAAGCACAAAAAGTTTCACAGCAATTAAATGTAAGCTTTGGTCTATCGAAAACTAAGAAGATGATATGAAAAACAGATTGGAACTTGTTTGCTCGAAAACTGAATATTCCTGGCCGAATTTTAAAATTTTAATTTTTGTCAAACTGACAAATTCAGTAACCAATGGATGGAAAATTTTCTATAAATGTTCGTGAAAAAAAAAGTTTGCCCAATTTTGAATTCGTATGCAATAATTATGACTATTTTATGGAAGGACCTCCAAATCAAGATTTTGAGAGAGATTACGGTTATGGTTTGATGGATTGGATAGCACTGGATGCATGGATCAATGAAATGATAGATGACACAAATCTAAACCAGCAACCTAACTCAAGTTCGGACACAAATTCAACACATGTACTCTGAAACTAAATTATGCAAAGGCTAAAGACGAGGGTTCTAGGACGGGAAAAAACAAAAGGTGAAGTCGAAGCGACAACTAGAGCTGATTGTGGACTATGGGACTAAGGCGAAAACAAGGATAATGGAAGTGCAAACCTGACGGTATACCTATCTCTAATTACCACTTGATGGGGATAGGGGGTCCTGATCTTCCGTCTGGAGGATAACTATCGACTTGTCGACAACACAAGCAATCCGGCTTCCGATCAACAAGACCCGAGCCCGCAATTGAAGCACCACGTCGTCTCTTGGTTATCAACCATGCGCAGCCCAGTTGACCTTGCCACAAAGGCTAATCCTTGCCTGCAAATCAAAGAACACAAGCAAGAACAAGAAAGAACGCAACCAAATTGGAGATGTATGATTAATCTTACGAGTTGGGGTCTCACAAACTGACATGGCGGCAAAACTGTTCTTGACAGATTAATCTAAGCAAAACCCAAACCATAACAAAGGTGTGGAGGCCGCTAATAAACTCTCTACGGTCATGCAAAATCCCCTAGATGCGCCCCTAATGGGCTCTAACACAATACAAGGCCCAAAGACCGAAAGACGGCGTCGCAGCGCTAGCATCGAAATTGGATGTTAACTTCCCTAGACGATTCCTGTCAACTCCGGATTAATTTGAACCTTAGACCAACTGCATTGGAATCTTCTTGAAATTAGCTTTCCATCCATACCAAGTGCGTCCAAATCCAACTCCGTATGCGACCTGGGCGTCCGTTTTAGTGCGGGCTATTCCTGAAGTCCGAGATGGACTCGAACTTGACATGGATTGGGCCTCCAACTTGACTTGGACGCCTTTGCTGGCCTCCTAAGGAGGTGGACAAAGGGAAGGACGTCCTTGGCCATCTTTCAAGTCTACTCCACATGTTTGGGACATCCTCCAACTTGGACCTGGGTCCCATGTGTGAATAACAAGCCCGCGACGACATTGTAATGACACATTTGTACCTACATGCAAATAATGACATGTACATGTGGAACCTAGTGAATTGTATAAGAAATCATTATGCAAATGTAGGAAAGAACTCAGCTCATAATCATTGTTTATATCTGAAGGTGTCATCACTACTACAAAACAGGCCTTTGTTCCTGGCCATTTGACCCGGCAGCCTTTGGGCCCGGGACAATAGGTGGCTTTTGTCCCGGGTCCAACGGCTAGCCGGGCCAGCGGGGGGGACGGGGCCTTTTGTCCCGGTTGGAGACACCAACCGGGACAAAATGGGAGCCTTTTGTCCCGGTTGGTGGTTCCAACCGGGACAAAAGGCCCGCGTAGCCTTTTGTCCCGGTTGGAACCACCAACCGGGACAAAAGTCCCCCCTTTTGTCCCGGTTCGTGCCTCCAACCGGGACAAAAGGCCTTGCGCCCCTTATCCCCTTCCCTCTCCCCCCGCCCGAGCCATTCAGCTCACTTGTTTTCTTGCTGTTTTTGGCTCGGGATAGAGGAGTTCTTGCTCATTTCTTCACCACATTTGTGAAGATCTTTGATTCCCCGTCCATCCATCTGCTCTAAAGGTTTGGAGCTTGTTTTTCTCTTCTTCCTTGGCTTGTATAGCTCATTTCATACTTTAGAAATAGAGAAAATGTGTAGCTAGCTCATTTCTTGGACATTTAGCTAGCTAGATTGCATATGTAGGTGTAATTTTCTTTTAGATTTAGATGAGTATATGGATAGTAGAAATTTTTAGAATGAGTGTAGATACTTCATGTGATGTACTTGTATATATGACCATATTGTGGATAGTTGATTTTTTTATTCGTGAATGAATTAATGAAATGAGTATATTATAGAATTTTTTGTATTATGAATGGATTATTTTGACACTCTAGTGATGTATTTAATCAGGCTCACATTGAAACCATCTAGAAGCTAAAAAAATCTTTATTTCGAAACAAGTATACGTCGTTAATCTCCATCCAACGGTGATGGCACTACCTTCCAGGGATACACGATGCGCTATAAGGACGTCGCAAATCGGTTGGTCGCATCACCAGAACTTCCGATTGATAAGAAGACAGCATTTGACGCAGTCAGCATGCCGTTGTTGTACTGAGAGCATATGAACGAGCATGCTGCCTGTGCCAAGTGCTGTGCCTATTAATCGTAAATGTTGGTGCTGCGACTAGCCGATTGGTGACATCCTTGTACCGCACCGTGTCCCCCCGAAAGGCAGTGTCATCACCGCAGGGTTGAGGTTACTGACATATACATTTTCAGAAATAAAGGTTTATTTTTCTTCTAGAGGGTTTCTGGATATTGAAAAGAGTGTACTCCTGGAACTGAAGGGTGTCAAAGTAATTAGAAGTTATAGAGATTTCTTTCAATTAATTAGAGATTTCTTGAGGATTAATGATACATTTCGTCTTTTTTTATATAATTTCATTGTTATTTGCAAGAGTTATTAATCTGATCATTGTAATTGTAATAGTAAATAATTTTTGCTTTGTAATGGTAAGAATTTATAATTTTGTGGAAAATAAAGGTATTTTTCAGTAAAATATGGCTTCAGCAGCTGGAGGGAGTGGCGCCGGTGGGGGTGATCGTTGTCCTTCTGGAGAGAAGGGCACAACTCGAGTAGGTCGTCGGTCCAAAAAACCTAGTGCTTTTCATAGGGCAGCGCTCCGTTATTTGGAAAAAGAATATAGAGAATGCATGGCAAGGGGCGAGGAACCTCCGTTTGATCTTGAGGATTTATTGCGGCGTTACGGTTCGTCACCACCAAACTCGGAGGTTTCAGCTCCGCCATCTTATTCTGCGCCAGCAAGAAATCCGTTAGAACATTCTGCGTTCCAACGCAAGGACGGTTGAAAACCTATGTGTTGTTGACCGAATTTTTAAATTTCATGTATAGTACTCCTTTGTTAAGTTCTGTAATGGATTAAGTACCCCTTTTAATTAATCAAGATGTATGATAGATATTGCATATCTTTTAATTATTCATGTTATGTTACATTTAGTTTAATTTAGGTTTGATATATTTTATTTATTCGATACATGTAAAGAATTCAAATCGATTTATTTAAAATGCAGATGGACCGGCAATGGATGTACAATGCTGATCGACGTTCGAAAGAATTCATTGATGGCCTGCATTATTTTTTGTCTGTGGCTGAGGCAAACAAGCAGAATGGTTTTATGTGCTGCCCGTGTGTTCATTGCAACAATAACAAGGATTACTCATCTTCAAGAATCCTACACAGCCACATTTTCGCAAATGGTTTCATGAAAAAGTATGTTTGTTGGACGAAGCACGGAGAACAGGGGGTTACCATGGAAGACAATGAAGAAGAAGATTTTGACGACCACTTTCCCGGGAATGCTGGAATCAGTGCATTCGATGACGATATTCCCATGGAAGAGCCCGAAGTAGATGTAGCAGAAAATGATCCCAGCGATGATCTGGGGCAAGCATTGCACAATGTGCAGGCAGACTTTGAGAGTGAAACGGAGAGGTTGAAGTTCCAGAAGTTGTTAGAGGACCACCATAAGTTGTTGTACCCAGATTGTCAAAATGGATTTAAGAAACTTGGCACCACCTTGGAGTTGCTGCAATGGAAGGCGACAAATGGTGTATCCGACAAGGGATTTGGTGAATTACTCAAACTTGTTAAAAAAATGCTTCCTAAGGACAATGAATTGCCTGCCACAACGTATGAAGCCAAACAACTTGTTTACCCTTTGGGACTGGAAGTGCAAAAGATACATGCATGCCCCAACGACTGCATCCTCTACCGAGGCGAGTACGAGAATTTGGATGCATGTCCCGTATGCAGTGCATTGCGTTACAAGATTAGAAAAGATGATCCTGGAGATGTCGAGGGGGAGCCTCCCCGGAAGAGAGTTCCTGCGAAGGTCATGTGGTATTTGCCTATAATACCACGTTTGAAGCGTCTGTTTAGAAATAAAGATAATGCTAAGTTGATGCGATGGCACAAAGAGGAACGCAAGAAAGACTCGATGTTGAGACACCCCGCTGATGGGTCGCAGTG
Source organism: Panicum virgatum (assembly GCF_016808335.1). NCBI lineage: Eukaryota > Viridiplantae > Streptophyta > Magnoliopsida > Poales > Poaceae > Panicum > Panicum virgatum. The sequence continues at coordinate 37,829,971 of NC_053152.1, forward strand.
GAGAAAAATAGATAGAACGTACCCTAAATTTGATTTGGATGCGAGAAACATAAGGTTCGGTTTGAGTACGGATGGCATGAATCCTTTTGGTGAGATGAGCAGTGGTCATAGCACTTGGCCTGTGACTCTTTGTCTGTACAATCTTCCACCATGGCTCTGCATGAAACGAAAGTTCATCATGATGCCAGTGCTTATCCCGGGTCCAAAGCAGCCCGGAAATGACATTGATGTGTACCTAAGACCATTGGTCGAAGAACTCTTATTGCTCTGGGGCGATGAAGGTGTACGGATGTGGGATGAATACAAACAGGAAAACTTCAACCTACGAGCATTGCTGTTCGTAACGATCAATGACTGGCCTGCTCTTAGTAACTTGTCAGGACATTCGAACAAGGGATACAAAGCATGCACACACTGTTTAGATGATACCGATAATATATGGTTGACTCACTGTAAGAAGGTTGTATACATGGGTCATCGTCGGTTTCTTCCCATCAGGCATGCGGTACGAAAGAAGGGCAAGCATTTCAAAGGCCAAGCGGACCACCGAACAAAACCGATGCACCGTAGTGGTAAAGACGTCTTCAACATGGTAAAAGATCTAGAAGTTGTTTTTGGAAAGGGATCTGGTAGCCAACCTATTCCGAACGAAAACGGAATGGCGCCCATGTGGAAGAAGAAATCTATATTTTGGGAGCTACCATATTGGGAAGTCTTAGATGTTCGTCATGCAATTGATGTGATGCACCTCACGAAGAATTTTTGCGTCAACCTGATAGCATTCTTGGGAGTGTACGGAAAGACAAAAGATACAGTAGAAGCACGTCAAGAATTGCAACGTATGGAAGAACGAGATGCCTTACATCCACAACAGTGAGATAATGGACGACAATACTTAAGTCCTGCCAGCTATACTCTTAGCAAGGAAGAGAAAGAAACCATGTTTGACTGCTTGAGCAGTATAAAGGTTCCATCTGGATACTCATCCAATATAAAAGGAATCTTAAATTTGGCAGAGAAGAAATTTACAAATCTCAAGTCCCATGACTGCCATGTGCTTATGACCGAACTTCTTCCGGTTGTGCTGCGGGGGATTCTGCCTGATAACGTCCGGTTAACCATCGTGAAGATATGTGCCTTCCTCAACGCAGTTTCTCAGAAGATAATTGACCCGGAGAATTTGATAAAGCTGCAAAACGATGTGGTGCAATGTATTGTTGGCTTTGAGCTGATATTTCCACCATCTTTCTTCAACATCATGTAACATCTTCTAGTGCACCTTGTCAAAGAGATTGATATTATCGGACCAGTATTTCTACACAACATGTTCCCATTCGAAAGGTTCATGGGGGTACTCAAGAAATGTGTTCGTAATAGAGCTCGTCCAGAAGGAAGCATCGCCAGTGCCTACGGAACTGAGGAGGTCATTGACTTTTGTGTTGACTTTATTGATGACCTTAAACTGATTGGAGTCCCTGAATCGCGATATGAGGGGAGACTAACTGGAAATGGTACATTAGGAAAGAAATCTTATGTCTGCACAGATGATTTCTCATTCAAGAAAGCGCATTATACGGTTCTTCAACAATCATCCTTGGTTGACCCATATATCGAGGAACACAAGAAAATTCTGCTCTCCAATTTCCCGGAAAAGTCTGAGGCATGGATTACACGTGAGCACATGAACACTTTCTGTAGCTGGTTGCGGAAGCATCTAATGCATAACATGGATATAAGTGAACAACTGTTCTTATTGGCTAGGGGACCATCTTGGAATATCTTAACATACCAAGGGTACGAGATAAATGGAAACACATTTTATACGATAGCCCAAGATAAAAAGAGTACCAACCAAAACAGCGGTGTTCGTATGGATGCCACGGACAATAATGGAAAAAAAGACACATATTACGGCTACATTGAAGAGATATGGGAGCTGGATTACGGTCCCAATTTCAAGGTGCCTCTATTTCGTTGCCAATGGGTTAAGCTATCTGGAGGAGGGGTAACAAAAGATGAGTATGGGATGACAATAGTTGATCTCAACAATCTTGGGTATAGAGACGAGCCATTTGTCCTAGCCCAGGATGTCGCTCAGGTTTTCTACATTAAGGACATGTCCAGCAAGCCAAAGAAGGGGATCAACAAGCAAAAGGATGAGCCTAAGCGACACATAGTTCTATCAGGAAAGAGAAACATCGTTGGAGTGGAGGACAAGACAGACTTTTCAGAAGAATATAATAATTTTGTTGCCATTCCACCTTTCGAAGTAAATGCTGATCCATGCATCCTGCTAGCCAATGATGATGCTCCATACTTGCGCCGTGATCATAATCAAGGGACATTTGTGAAGAGAAAGTCTGTTACCGCTAATCCTTCATGTACTTGAATCATTTTATATTATTGTATAAAAACATAATCGCAATTCGAATACTTTTATTATATATGTACTGTACAATTATATTTTATGTGTTATTTATATTATTTTATATATTTTTCACTTAATTACTAGACTCAATTATAATTTTCATTCAATAATGGATTACTCAACTAATTTTATTTATTTCATGAAATTACATTCACATTAACACACTATACTCTCTCACTAACACACACAATCTCACTAACACACACTATCTCTCAAACTCACACACTACTCATTAATATCATGAAATTGCTTAATTTTATCTAAAATTCACTTTTTAAACGTTAATATCGTGATAGAATCCACTTTCTATCGAAAAGCAACAGTTTGAAAAAAAAATTCACCTAATATATTTTTGCATGGTCAAAATAACAAATATGATTTCAAAAAAGTTAGATATTTCATTGACCCAATCACTTGAATGAAAATTAATTATTTTTGTTGCGTGTATCTAGTTTATATAGAGATAAGAAATTTTGTTCCATAATTTTTGGAATCATAATTTTATTAACTGAATTAACAAATGAAAGCCAATTTTAAAAGAGAAGTTAAAAGAAACAAAAACAAACATATCATTAGGCGGGAACGAGGGAAAACGGGCCCCTTTTGTCCCGGGTGGTAGATCCACCCGGGACTAAAGGTGGGCCGCGGGCTGGGAATTTTCCCGGCCCGCCCAAAAACCCCTTTTGTCCCGGGTGAATCCACCACCCGGGACAAAAGGTCCTTTTGTCCCGGGTGGTGGTTTCACCCGGGACAAAAGGGGGGGCCTTTTGTCCCGGGTGAAGCCACCACCCGGGACAAAAGGTCCTTTTGTCCCGGGTGGTGGCTTCACCCGGGACAAAAGCCCCCCCCCATATATTTCCTAGCTTCCTCCCTCCTTCGCCCTTCCTCCCTCCCGCCGTCCATTCCCCTGCTCCCCCACCGCTCGAGCTCCCCGAGCACCGCCGCCGTCGACGTCGCCGCCCAGAGCCCCGCCGCGCGAGCCCACGTCATCGAGCGCCGTCGTCCCTGCGAGCGCCGCCGCCATTGACGTCCGCCACCCTCGTCTTCGCCGCCCCCGGCCTCCACTCCGCGCGCACGCCCTCGTCGACGGCCTCCACTGCACGCCGCCGCGCCGCCGCCCTGTTGTGTGGGTATTCTTCTGTTCTTTTACAGATCGGGAGTTCGTGGCACATAGTTTCTGCAAAGATAGAAGAGTCATTAAGCACTATTTTTTATGTCGCTTTGGAATTTGATATTATAGTTCTGTAAACTGATATCACCTTATTATGTGATTCTTGGCACCAAAATCCAACAAGAGCTCTCCATTGATGTTCATTTACAGTTGGTGGTTTCCCTTTTATGATTTCATCTATAGACCTGTCTTCACGATTGAAATACTGTTTCTTCAACTTAGATTTGTAGGCTCTCCATCTATTGTTAACAGTCCTTAGGATCCAATCCCTTGAGAGCTGTTAATTTGTCTTTCATCATATTGGTATTGCACAGTCCTATTTTGATGATCTTCAAGGTAGAAAAAGCACACTCAATGCTCCTTGTTGAAACTGGTAGAGACAAGAAGCAACCGAAACAATATATCATTCAAGTGTGCCAAAATAATATCTACTGAATATTTGATTCGCTCTATACGTTCTTCTATGCAATGCTTTCTTGGTATAATTAGTATTGCTTTAATTAGATGAATCTCATTACAAGCTAAAACTACATTCTTTGTGGGACAAAATTTGGATGCAAAAAACTATACTTATTTTGACATGGAGAGAGTATCATATACAACTTATGGACCCAATTCAATAAAGCCTAGCAAGGAAGCCCCAAATGCAAAAGAATCATTCTCTCCGTCTCTGCTCATAGCTCGCCCTGAGCCCACGTCCCCCCGGCTCCGCGTTCGCCCCAGTGCGCCTCCGGCCCTCGGCTTTGAGCCCTTCGCCTTCGGCCCTCGGCCCTCCGCCTATCCCTAGCCGCAAATTTCTGGAGTGGATTATTTAGATAATTTTTAAGGGTTTTATTTGTATTCATATTTTAGTTATGATGGACCCGCGACACACAGACGCGGAAGACGAACAGTTCCTGTTGAATATGATTGGCGAAGGTCAAGGAGATGTCGCTGAACAAGCTGATGATGGCAGCAATACCGACATATATTTGAATATGTCCGGTGATGGAATTGAGGCACCATCTATTCAGGATGACGCTGCTGCTGAACAAAGTGCTAATGTACATATCAAAACTATACTTATTTGTAGTGACAATCATATTTTCATCTGAATCTATATGAATACTATGAATGTTTTTTTTATAGCCGTCTGGATCATCGTCGCAGCAGAAAAAGACGAAGCGAGGCCCAACAAAAAAACTGGAAGGGCGGTTCATTATAACGGAAGTTGGTCCAGATGGCGAACCGATCGCTCCAGAAGCTGCCGCCAAAAAATTCATAAGACAATCCGGATGTATTGTCAGGGACCACATCCCGATCAGCTTTAGGCTCTGGAAAGCTTCCAATCCAAGCGAGGAACGGGATGCGGTACCCGAAAGAGAAAAAGAATGGTGCTGGCGGGAGCTTAAGAAAAACTTCACGGTTCCAGCTGAATCCGAAGAGATATGCAAGCGCTGGACCCTGAGTAAGATGGCCGAACAACTGCGATCATTCAAGAAAATTTTGACGAAGAAATATATCAAGACCGGGACCACACCCGTATTTACCGGCGAGCTCGAAAAGCTCAGGGGTCACTGGGATGCATTTGTGGAATACAAGTCTTCAGAGCTTGGGCTTCAGAAGGTGCAGAAGGCCAAAGACAACGCCTCGAAGAAAGTGTACCATCACACTCTAGGCCAAGGAGGCTACAAGCTTGCAGTACCCAAATGGGAGAAGATGGAGCAGGATCTGCTTGACAGAGGCATCCGACCTGCGACCATGAACTGGCCTGAAAGGTCAAGGACCTGGTTTTATGGTCACGGGGGAAGCTTGGACCCATTGACTGGTGACTGCATCTATGGGCCAAACATCCAGCGAGCAGCCCAGAGACTACAGGAGGCCATACAAGCAGCGGCCGAGGGAACATTCCAGCCGGATAGAGAGAGGGACGAGCTGACTTACGCCCTTGGGAATCCTGAGCATCCGGGCCGCACAAGAGGCAAAGGCGTGGTTCCGTGGAAGTATGGGTTCAGGGATTACATTGATTCATATAGAAGCCGGCAAAGAAGAAAGAATGATGAGCGGGAGCACCTGCGAAGGCTAGAGGAACGGCTCATGTCACACGATCAAAGACTGGAGGAAGAGGTTCAACGCCAAGTGGCCGTAGCAATGAGCCAGCAACAGCAAGCGCAAACGTTGCCTCCAGAGCCTAGTGTCGCAGCCGATCACCTGTCTCAGCGGAAAAGCAGCTGCGCTTCCACAGACGTCGCCGCTGCCGAGCCCACGGGGATCCAGGCCGCAGTTGAAGCGTCGGCCCCGCAGCGATTTCCAGTGGATGAGATCACCCACCGGACACCTTGTGACCTGCAGACTGCCGTTAAGAACTTAATGTTCACTGTTGCGTACGGTACCGCCATGCCAACCGAACCAGGCGACGTGTACCACGGGCAGCAAATTCCGCCTAGATACACAAGAGTTGGCGTGGAGCAGGTGTGCCAGGGTTGGGAGACGCTCGAGCTTGATATTCCTGGAGGCGATGGGGAGAGGACACTAGCAGAAGCCATTCATGGCTACATCCTATGGGATAAGCGCTACATTGTCCTAAAGTCGGATGATCAAACACCAAGACCGGCATCTCAGCATGCCTCTCCAAGACCGGCATCTCCGCCAAACTCCCCAAGGGCAGCACTGTCTCGGCAAGGTTCACCGGCACATTCTCCATCACCATCATCTCATGCGCCGATGAACACTCAAGCGTCACCGTCGCCTCCATGGTCACCCCCTCCGCCGCCGGCAAAGAAGCAGAAACGGCCGCCGGCAAAGAAGGTAGCTGCACCGGCTAGGGAGCCTCCAAAGAAGAAGGAAAAGAAGAAGAAAACCAAGGAGGCTCCTATTAAACCCTGGGACATGAGCCTTGAAGAATGCGATCGGATAACTCAAGAAAGAGTTAAAGAGCACTTCAAGCCGAAGCCGAAGCCGGAGCCCGAGAAAGTGATAAATCCGATAGATTTGAAATTTTTTAAGGGAATGTGCGAAGCAAATAAGAGAAAATTCATTCCGAGAGACCCCCCTTCAGACTACGAACGCACAATTATCAAAACTACTGAGAAAAAGAAGAGACAATCAAAGTCGTCGTCGTCCGACGTTCCACAGCTCGGAGCCCAAAAGAAACAATCAATAAAGCCTCTCGTAGTGGGACAGACGACGCAAGAACAAGACTTTGTTACATTTCTGAAAGAATCAAACCTGACGGCCGCTCAGATTGCAGGGGGAGAAGATATTCCAAAGGCCGATGTGGTCGTCAAATGGACGTTTGAGATCGGCAAAACTCTTGTACCCCCTGAAGTAGTGTCTGTGCTTCCAACGCAAATGTATAAGCTGCACCAGCACTACATGCGTGCAATGGCCGATTGCATCTTCATGCAGGGTGCAAAGATTAAAGATGACGATTTCTTACGGGGGGAGGCCATTATATGGATAAACTGGGAAGAAATTTACCAACTATTCCATCAGGAGGCCCTCGACATCTCTATGGTCGGCTTGTGGGTTCTGTAAGTATTTTACTCTCCTTACGTATTGTTTTGCATGATCTCAACATACTGATCTCTTGATTTATTCGGTATCATGTAGAATGGAGATACATACTTGCAGAAGAAAGGGATACTCTCACCTCGGCTTCATCGACCCAATTACTTGTAATTGGAGGCTTCTACGGGACAATCCCGATGACATATTCCAAAACTTGTTCAAGTACATAAGCGTTCATCACAACAAGCAAATGATATTGTTTCCTTACAACTTTGCGTGAGTGATTCCTTCCGTCTAACTCTTTCTATTCTATAATCGAATTGTTTAAACCTTAACTACCAAGAACTGCCTCCGTATAATCTTGCAGTGAACACTTTGTCCTAATTGTCATAATTCCCGAGAAGAGCCTACTCGTGGTTATGGACTCATTGAGGAGACCTCCAGAACAATACGAAAATCTTCTTAACATGATGAAAAAGTAATTCTACCACTACTCCGTCCATGACCGATAATTTGAATCACTTTGTTACTTGACTATAATTGTTCTAATCATGCACAGGGTTTGGAAAGAATTCGCTAAAAATCATCCAGGCAAATTTGACAAGGAATTGAAGATCAAGACAGATTTTCCGGTACGCGCTTGGATGATTCGTTGCACGATTCATTAGTTTTATTATATATTCATGTAAATACCTGATAATTTCTTCTCTCTTAAAGTGTATGAGGCAGAAACCAGGCACTGTATTGTGCGCATACTATGTATGCGAGAACATCCATGGTCTGGTAGGTCCTCCAAAGGGCTGGACAGATTGGGAGGAGGAAGTAAGTAAAAAAACTTGTTAATATTTGAACTCGTATTTTAATTAGTCGAAATTAATTATCCCCTTTTTCCATAGGTCGGGGAGATGCGCGATAAACTCATACCGGAGGAAAAGGTTATGGCGATTCAAGAACAATTCTCCGGATTTATTGTTGAGCAAATCCTCGATCCAAAAGGCGAATTCTACTATGATGGAATATCTAATATTGACAATCACAGTAAATATGACAATATACGCGTATATATGTAATTAAGAACGAATATAACTATGTAAATATATATGTGTGTCTATGTATTAAATTTCTATTTATGAGTATGTATGTATGTATTAAATTTCCAAAAGGCGAATTCTACTATGTAATTAAGAACGAATATACCTATGCAAATATGATGGAGTATGTATGTATTATATATATAAGCACTCCAATAATATATATGTGTATATATATATTTATATAATATTGGTCCTAGACATTTTCATATGTAAAGGAATTCACATGTATAGATATGTGTATACATATATATATAAGTGAATTAATTTATATATGAAAACTATCTAGGACAAATATTATATAAGTAACTATATATATATGTATATATTAGTGGAGATCATACACACTGAATTCCAATACATAAGTTTAATTGAAATGCAAAAGTATAATTGAAATAGAAAAAAAAATTGAGAAAAGAAAAACATGAAAAAAAAGAGACCTTTTGTCCCGGTTGGTAACACCAACCGGGACAAAAGGGTGCGCCAGCCACGTGGGCGCTGCCTGCACCTTTTGTCCCGGTTGGTGTTACCAACCGGGACAAAAGGTCCTCTTTTGTCCCGGTTACCACACCCAGGACAAAAGGGCACCCCTTTTGTCCCGGACAGGCGTTCCCGGTTGGGAAACTGGGACAACAACGGTTTCCCAACCGGGACAAATCAACGTTTTTGTAGTAGTGCATGTTCTCATCATCCTCCCCTTCTTGACTGCAAATCGTCCTCAGTTTGAGCTTTGTTGGAGGACATGTTGTCTGCAGTATCCAATATTGCTCACCTTCTTGATAGCAAACTGTCCTCGTTTTGTCTTAGTTGGAGGAGATGTCACAGGTAACAACCAAGAATGAACGCAACCAAATTGCAGATATATGATTAATCTCACGAGTTGGGGTCTCACAAACCGATGAACGGCAACAACTTTTTTTGACAGAATGAATCTAAGCAAAAACCAAATCCTAACAAGAGTGTGGCGGTTGCCAATAAACTCTCTAGGATCGTCCAAGCCCCCCTGGACGCGCCTCTAATGGGCTTCAACACGATACAAGGCCCAAAGACCGAAAGACAGCGTCGCAGCGTCGGAACAGAAACTGGACGCCAAGTTCCTCGGACGATTCCTGTCGACTCCGGATGAATTTGGGCCTCAGACTAATGCTGTTGGAAGCATCTTGAAATTGTATTTCCATCCATACCAAGTACATCCAAATCCAACTCCTTATGCGACCTGGGCGTCCGTTTTAGTGCGGGTTGTTCCTGAAGTCCGAAACAGACTCGAGCTCGTCTTGGATTGGGCCTCCAACTCGACTTGGATGCTTTTGCTGGTCTCCTAAGGTGGTGGCCAAGCGGAAGGACGTCCTTATCCATCTTTCAAGTCTTCTTCACAAGCTTGGGACATCCTCCAACTTGGCCCTGGGTTCCATGTGTGTTCCATGTGTGAATAACAAGCCCGCGACGACATTGTAATGACACATTTGTACCTACATGTAAATAATGACATGTACATGTGGAACCAAGTGAATTATATTTATAATTCTGCAAATGTACGAACTCAGCTCATAAGCAATGTTCGTATCAGGTACTAAATGGCTGCGACATTTTAGTACTGGGCCAAAATACCAACCAATACTAAAAAGTGACTTTTAGTACCGGGTGGTGCCCGGTACTAAATGGCATCAGGGGGCGTCAAAATTTAGAACCGGTACTAAATGCATCCCCGAGGCTATTTAGTACCGGTCCTAAATGTGATCAGTACGAACATTCATGCAAGAAGTCCCTATATAATACAATACTAGAATGGATTAAAAAAAACTTTATAGTTGTCATATGTTCATATGGCAAAGAAGGGAGTTTGAATTTTTCAGAACCAAAGAAGGGACTGTCATTTTTTTTCAGGAGGAATTTACCGTTGATCTTTTGCATTGTACTGCCCCCCGCTAATTAAAGATCTCTCAACAGATGGAAGAAAATTTCATCTTCTGTGGGATTTACCATAGGAAATTACATATATCTGGCACCAAATTGACCACAAATTCCAAGGTTCACGGATTTCGCCCAAATTATTTAAACAAACCAAATCTGAAATTAAAGGTTTGATATTTTTAGTTTAAATTATCAAGGTTCAATTCATGTTTCCAATGGATGACAGATCATGTAGGCTGTAGCACATGATTCAGGTGCAACCGGCGAGCTTCCTCTCTTGATTCCTCCCGCTCAATGCATGGAGGAAAACAGTACAGAGCAATGATCGAGATACCT